>NC_044034.1:5168642-5468642 GCF_901765095.1 Microcaecilia unicolor
CCCTTCTCCCCATATGAAAACCCCTCCCCTCCCCCCATGTGAGAACCCCCACAACACCCCTCTCCCATCTGAGAGCCCCCTCCCCAATATGAGAAACCCCACAACCCCCTCTCCCATCTGAGAGCCCCTCCCCACTCCAGTCCCTTCTAACCCCCATATGAGAACCCCCACAACACCCCTCTCCCATCTGAGAACCCCCTCCCCACAGTCCCCTTCTCCCATATGAAAACCCCCTCCCCTCCCCATGTGAGAGCCCCCACAACACCCCTCTCCCATCTGAGAGCCCCCTCCCCACTCCAGTCCCCTTCTCCCATATGAGAACCCCCACAACACCCCCTCCCCATGTGAGAACCCCCCACAACACCCCTCTCCCATCTGAGAGCCCCCTCCCCACTCCAGTCCCCTTCTCCCATATGAGAACCCCCACAACACCTCTCTCCCATCTGAGAACCCCCTCCCCCACTCAGTCCCCTTCTCCCATATGAAAACCCCCTCCCCTCCCCATGTGAGAACCCCCACAACACCCCTCTCCCATCTGAGAGCCCCCTCCCCACTCCAGTCCCTTCTCCCATATGAGAACCCCCACAACACCCCCCTCCCCATTTGAGAACCCCCACAACACCCCTCTCCCATCTGAGAGCCCCCCTCCCCACTCCAGTCCCCTTCTCCCATATGAGAACCCCCACAACACCCCCCTCCCCATGTGAGAACCCCCACAACACCCCTCTCCCATCTGAGAGCCCCCTCCCCACTCCAGTCCCCTTCTCCCATATGAAAACCCCCTCCCCTCCCCATATGAGAACCCCCACAACACCCCTCTCCCATCTGAGGAGCCCACCCCGACCCGACCCGACTCGACTCTCCTACTCCCACCCTACCTTTAAAAAAAATGTTTTTGAAGCAACAAATTGTGGTGGTAGGAAAATGCAGAAATTTGGTAGCATCGGCAGTGGCTGAAGAAGGTGGATGACGGAAGTTGGCAGAAAACTGGCAGCAGCATTGACTGCCCAGCCAAGCCAAATGACTATTGGTTGGCAACCCTACATATATTATGTTTACTCTGATAGAGGGTTAACACATCACCTGCTTTTCTAACAGAGTCTCACTTAGACTATTGCAACTTGCTTCTCGCAGGTCTCCCACTTAGCCATCTCTCTCCTCTTCAATCTGTTCAAAATTCTGCTGCACGACTAATATTCCGCCAGTGTCGTTATGCTCATATTAGCCCTCTCCTCAAGTCACTTCACTGGCTTCCTATCCGTTTCCGCATACAGTTCAAACTCCTCTTACTGAAAGTGCATTCACTCTGCAGCTCTTCAGTACCTCTCCACTCTTCCTACATTCCTCTCCTGGAACTCCATTCACTGGGTAAATCTCTCTTATCTGCACCTTTCTCCTCCACTGCTAACTCCAGACTCCGTTCCTTTTATCTTGCTGCACCATATGCCTGGAATAGACATCCTGAGCCGGTACATCAAGCTCCATCTCTGGCCGTCTTCAAATCTAAGCCAAAACACCACCTTTTTGATGCTGCTTTTAACTCCTAACCCTTGTTCACTTGTTCAGAACACTTATTTTATCATCCTCACTTTAATATTCCCTTATCTCTTGTTTGTCTGTCCTAATTAGATTGTAAGCTCTGTCGAGCAGGGACTGTCTCTTCATGTTCAAGTGTACAGCGCTGTGTATGTCTAGTAGTGCTAGAGAAAAGATAAGTAGTAGTAGTGTTTGGTATTATAATCCTCCTAAGGGACGTTGATGCTTTATTCACCTCCTCCCCAGGTTTACCAAAGCCAAGTAGTGCCTCTGATCACACTAAAAGGGGGTAGGGATTAAATGGGTCCCAGGGTAATTGCCCTTCCTCTGCCCCACTTTTGTAAAAGCTGCCCCCTTCCTGACACCTTTGCATGCTACACAGCTCGGCTGTGTCCCTGCCCCAAGATCCATCTTACACGCAGGGAAACTGTTTGGGGACAGGTCACTGCTGCCCTCCCTGTAGCTCCCAGACCCCTGGATCTCTGTGGCTGGGGAAAAAAAAAGGAAGGACGTGGCGGCTAGGAGACAGGAAGAAGGGCACATGGCACTGGGGTCTTAAAATTGCAAAAAGTCAATGCCAAACATCCGTTCCACACAGACACTTCCTTGGTTTTAAAATGTGAAACAGGAACTGAATTTTTACTCTCATTTCCTGTAAGAATCATGGCTGCTGCTGCAAACTCTGTTGATGGTCTGCGACATGAAGCTTCGTGTTCTATCTGTCTGGATTATTTCACAGGTCCAGTGACCACAGACTGTGGACACAACTTCTGCCGCTTCTGTATCACTCAGACCTGGGAGGGGAGAGACACAAACTTCCCCTGTCCCCAGTGCAGGGAAACATCTCAGCAGAGGAACCTCAGATCTAACAGGTAGCTGGCAAATATGACGGAAATAGCGAAAAAGCTCAGTCAGACTTCGGAGAGGCCGAAAGAGGAGAATCTGTGTGAGAAGCATGAAGAGAAACTGAAGCTGTTTTGTCAAGAGGATCACAGAGCAATCTGTGTGGTGTGTGACAAATCCCAGGATCACAGATCTCACACCGTGATCCCTATAGAGGAGGCTGCGCAGGAATACAAGGTGCGTGTATTTAATGAAATTACTGAAAATTGACATTTTCAATCTCATAAAACTAGGAGTTGAATTAGCAGAGTTTGAAACGTGAGCAGTAAGTTCAATCTTCAAAACTTGAACCCTGGCTGCTGTCTATTTGGGCATCTTCCATCTATATTCAGGGGTCAATACTCAGCTTGTGAGTTGTAGTTCCTGGAAGGAATACAGGTATTGCCTGCAATCTTCGTTTAGACTACTGCAATCTGCTTCTTGCTGGCCTCCCACTTAGTCACCTTCCCCTCTCCAGTCGGTTCAAAACTCTGCTGCCCGTCTCGTCTTCCGCCAGGGTCGCTTTACTCATACTACCCCTCTCCTCAAGTCGCTTCACTGGCTCCCTATCCGTTTTCGCATCCTGTTCAAACTTCTTCTACTAACCTATAAATGTACTCACTCCGCTGCTCCCCAGTATCTCTCCACACTCGTCCATCCCTACACCCCTTCCCGTGCACTCCGCTCCATGGATAAATCCTTCTTATCTGTTCCCTTCTCCACTACTGCCAACTCCAGACTTCGCGCCTTCTGTCTCGCTGCACCCTAAGCCTGGAATAAACTTCTGGAGCCCCTACGTCTTGCCCCATCCTTGGCCACCTTTAAATCTAGACTGAAAGCCCACCTCTTTAACATTGCTTTTGACTTGTAACCACTTGTAACCACTCGCCTCCACCTACCCTCCTCTCTTCCTTCCCGTTCACATTAATTGATTTGATTTGCTTACTTTATTTATTTTTTGTCTATTAGATTGTAAGCTCTTTGAGTAGGGACTGTCTTTCTTCTATGTTTGTGCAGCGCTGCGTACGCCTTGTAGTGCTATAGAAATGCTAAATAGTAGTAGTAGTAGTAAATCAGACCATAAGCTATTCTCAAAAGGATCCGAATCAGCAATCAAGTAATGTGATACTTTGAAGCAGGCAACCTGCACCTTTCATGCAAAGTAATTGGCTTCCAGAACAAGCCTAAAGAAGGCATCATGGGAGGAGGTTGCTGTTCTTCCTGGAGCTCCCAGACCCCTGGGTCTCTGCAGTGGCGTACCAAGGGGGGGGGGGCGGTGGGGGCGGTCCGCCCCGGGTGCACGCCGCTGGGGGGTGCCGCGGTGCGCCCCTGCTCCTCCGAGTTCGCTAAACTTTGTTCGTTTGCTGCAGCTCCCTCTGCCCCGGAATGAACGAAGTTTAGCGAACTCGGAGGAGCAGGCGCGCGCCGCGGCACCCCCCTTGCCAGCGGCGTGCACCTTGGGGGGGGGGTCATTTCGCCGGAGGGGGGAAGGTGTCATCTAGCGGGGCGGGTGCACTGCACCCGGGGAGGGCGCATCGGCACTCCGCCCCGGGTGACATCCAGGCCAGGAACGCCACTGGGTCTCTGTTACTGGGTCAAAAAGGGAGGAACTAGGAGACAGGAAGGAGGGCAGACAGCCCTGGTGTCCAATCAAATTACACAAAGATCCTGTTCCACAGAGCCACTCCTTATTTTCAAACTGAATTCCTGCTCCTGACCTGCTCTCATAATCATTTCGTGTAAGAATCATGGCTGCTGCAAACCCTGCTCAGAGTCTGCGAGATGAAGCTTCTTGTTCTATCTGTCTGGATTATTTCACAGATCCGGTGATGACAGACTGTGGACACAACTTCTGCCGCTCCTGTATCACTCAGCACTGGGAGGAGAGAGACACAAACTTCCCCTGTCCGCAATGCAGGGCAATGTCTCAGCAGAGGAACCTCAGACCTAATAGGCAGCTGGCAAATGTGACAGAAATGGTGAAAAAGCTCAGTCAGATTCCAGTGAGACCCAAAGAGGCGAATCTGAGTGAGGAGGCTGTGCAGGAATGCAAGGTCTGTATCAGTAGCATTATGTAACCCGGTGGGTTATATTTATTTATTTTTTTCTTTTTACCTGGGTTCCCAGAGATTGTTGGTGGTCAGTGCTGTGACTCCAGAAGCAGTTCTGGACTTCCTGCATGGAGCTGCGCTGTCTGCGGCTTGCCCCAATGCTCTGAGTGTTGGAGAAAAGTCTGTAAATGTATTTAGATGTGTGTTTAAACATGTGAAAGGCGCACTGTGTGTGTGTGTGTGTGGTTTGATGGCACCAATGATTGTGGGATGTTTTGATCTGATTGTATAGAAATTTTATGGGGTTTTGTCTGAAATGGAGATTGTGAACAAATGTTAATTAGTGTCCATGAGGCAAACACCCTGTGTTCTGACACCTTATTGGCCAGCAGAGGTCAGCTGGTGATTCGGAGACCCAGTGTCCCTTGGCATCAGCTTGCCAGGAGGTGGAGGAGGGGCTCGAAGACCCTGATGTGTTTGGGAGAGCTGTGGATGCATGACTGGATTTCTAGCTGATTACAAGTCTTCTAAAAGCACATTTCTTCAGTTTGACCTTTCTGAATACAAAGAACTCTATTTGAATTTTACCCACACCCTTTTCTTAATCTCCTTTCCCACCTAGTCCTGCCTAATTATTATCTCACTTATCCAGCCTTAATTATTTGTTTGCCCTTGAGATAGTGTAAATCCCTGGTTAGGGCACCTTGTTCATGGTTCAGTTTTCCTGGTTAGATATGGGGCACTGGAACTGAATATTACTGGTGCCTGCTTATCTCTCAGTTCCACCCTGACTCTGCCCCCGTTTCACCCCTCCCTCCACTGCCTGGACAGAACTTTTGCCAATATTCAGCAGCACCATTCGGTTAAGTGCTGTTTAATATTGGCTCATGGCCAGTTCAGCACGATTTAACCAGGCAGGAACCTATCCTGCCTGGTTATATCACTTTGAATATTGACCCATCAGAATTCAGTTATTTCAAAGAAACGATCTAAATTGGAAGGGACATCTCACATTTACTGTCAAGTCTATCAATAGAAATCAAACAAAATAAAACATGGAAAAGAAAATAAGATGATACCTTTTTTATTGGACATAACTTAATACATTTCTTGATTAGCTTTCGAAGGTTGCCCTTCTTCCTCAGATCGGAAATAAGCAAATGTGCTAGCTGACAGTGTATATAAGTGAAAACATTCAAGCATTACTATGACAGTAAAATAGATACCATTGGAGATTCTACATGGAATGTTGCTACTATTGGAGATTCTACGTGGAATGTTGCTACTATTGGACATTCTACATGGAATGTTGCTATTCCACTAGCAAC
The DNA here is from genome assembly GCF_901765095.1 of Microcaecilia unicolor. NCBI lineage: Eukaryota > Metazoa > Chordata > Amphibia > Gymnophiona > Siphonopidae > Microcaecilia > Microcaecilia unicolor. Next base: position 5,174,440 of record NC_044034.1, read on the forward strand.
ATTCCTGCGCAGGCTTCTGTTTCTGTGAGTCTGACGTCCTGCACGTATGTGCAGGACGTCAGACTCACAGAAGCAGAAGCCTGCGCGGCCACATTGGTGATCTGCAAGGGCCGACTTCTACATGGAATGTCGCTAGTGGAATAGCAACATTCCATGTAGAATCTATAGAAATCAAACAAAATAAAACATGGAAAAGAAAATAAGATGATACCTTTTTTATTGGACATAACTTAAATACATTTCTTGATTAGCTTTCGAAGGTCGCCCTTCTTCCTCAGATTGGAAAAAAAGTCTGAAATTGTGGTTATAAAAATAATCACATGCTAATCAAGGATGTTTCAATATTCACAGAAAAAGCTTAAAATGTACCTGGAGCATCTGAGAAAGGGTCTGGAAAACCATCTGAAGTTTAAATCTACTGAAGAGAAGAAAGCTGAAGAGCTGAAGGTGGGTGTCTGTGTCTCCTTCTGAGCCAGTTTCTGCAGGGTTTTTGTTATTCTCACTACATCAATCCCCTGAATCACCTGAATAAGAGAATAATATCATCATCATTATTATTATTATTAGCATTTGTATAGCGCTACCAGACGCACGCAGCGCTGAACACCTGACACAAAGAGACAGTCCCTGCCCAAAAGAGCTTACAATCTAAATAATACAGACAGACAAGACAGTTACGGGTGAGGGAAGTGATGGGTGAGAAGGAAGGAAGGAAGGGACAAGGGGAGGGCAATTGAATAATAATAAATAATAGATTGAATAATAATAAATTGGATAATAGAATTCAATCTGCCTTGTTACTGCATGGAAACTATTTTTTGGTTGCTTATTGGCTGAGAACAGGCGGATTCTGAATCTGTAAGTGGAACAAAGGAAAATTGTAACATTGTATTTCTTGCAGAGAGTTAGTGTGGTGTGGGCTGCAAAATGGGAAAGGAGCACTGGGCTCAGGCTTGAGGCAGTCCAGCAGTTAGGGTGGGGGCCTCTGGGGCTGTTGTGGTGCCAGGAAGGATGGCTGCAGGGCTAAGTGCACCAGGACCTGTTTAGGGGGCAGGAATTGGAGCAGTAGCATGGTCGTGAGAACTGGACGAGTCTCTGGTGTGGGGAAGCAGGGTGAACGTCGAAGGACAGTGGGCCTAAAATTTGTGCTAATTTGATTTCTGAGAGATATGAAAGTCTGAAAAATTATTTAAAGGGATATTATATTGGAAAAACATTAAATTCTGAAGTTTGTGAGAATGCTAAACAATGTAGATTCAAGTATCAGTGAATTTAATATTTACACAGTAAATGTTCCGTCTATAAGCCGTGGAGCCGGGACCCGCTCCACCCCATCAACCCCCCCCCCCACCCCACACCTTCACCAAGTCCCCTGTAAATAACTCTCAGGATAACCGTTATGGTATAACATAGGCTGCAGCTTACTTTATTAAACATTCAACTCCAATATACTTAAATCACCAGCACTTCGCCCCGAGCTACACATGTCCAAGTTCAATGCTAATTATGCCCCCCCCCCTCCCCTTGTCCACCGTTTGCCATGTCAGCAAAACAGCCATCCTCCAGGCTCCGCCTTGGCAGCAAGAACCCTTCGCCGTGTGGACCTCCACACATCGCCTGGGTCACCCGACCCGCTATTCAAGCCCTGGCTCGCCCCCCCCCCCCCCCGTGAGCCAGACCTCCTGTAGCTTGGGTTTGCTGTGTTATTTTTGCCACCCCTCCCCCCCAAAGAAAGCTGCGGCCTACCCCCGCCCAGCCCCCCCCCCCGTAGACCTCCAAACATTCCTGAATATCCAAAAGAAACAAATCCAACCCCACCGCCAACAGGTGCACCCTGTCCCTTGCAAAAAGTCCCGCACATAGTGTATCCACCCATTCGTGCTTGACTTGCATTCCCCCCCTGGCCATAACCCACACGCCCACCTGCCGGTTTATCTTACTCAATCCCCGCCGCCACTTGCGGGCCGGTAGGCAGGCAGGCCTGGGAATAATATCTGACCACACCACCCTTGTGGCCGGATACCAGGCCATTATCAATCTTAGGTCATCTTTCACGTTATCGATCAGCCTCTTCCCTGTCCAAGCATCTACATCATTACCCTCCAAATGCAGCAGTAGCAACTGAGGGTGGCGATGTCCGCTCCGCAGCCGATATAACAGGGGCCGCATGCCTCGTTGGCCCCACCACAAGATTCTGATCCCCCCGGCGGGCCAATCCCAGGTGTATCCCTCCAGGCCTCCGTGCTGCCCGGACACCCACCCAGTGCACAAAGGAATGCCCAACGATCCACACCAAACACCATCTGCACCTGCAAGAAGAAGGCCAACCGACACACGCAAACAATCCAATTGGCATCCAAGCACCTCCCCCAACAATCCCCCCCTTCCCCAACGTATCTCCACAACAGTGTCTGTTGGCCCCCCCTCACCCCCCCCTCTAGGGCCTGATGTACCCCCGATACGCCCCAGACGCCCATCGCCCAATACCTCTAATGGCATCTGGCCCCGCCCCGCCTGACTAGCACTGGTCGCCGCCCCAATTCAGAAGGAATGCGTGCCGTATTGACCAGGCTGTACCCCCGCCTCACCGAGACACCTGCATAACACTGCCGCAAATTGATATCTCGTTAAGGTCATACAGTCTGAGTGCACCAGCAAGGGCAAGGGACCCACAGGCCGGACCCCCAAATAGGCCTCCAACAGGGCGACTGGACAGTAGTCCATGCCCTGCACCCCGTTCAACACAATCGTGCTGCCCACCCCCGTTGGTCCGTTTTAGACCACAGCAGCTTAATTCGCAGGGCCCCCCCACCCATGTCCACATTTGCCCGCACCAACCCTGAACACTCCACCACCGCTCTGCAGCGCTCCACCAACTCTCCTACCCGGACGGCCCCATAAAATGCCAGTGCGAACGCCGCTTTAAAGAGCTTTGCTTCGAAGTCCGACCGAGTCACCTTCTCGGCTGCCATTAGCAAGCGCACCAGCAAGCCATGAGTGATCGGACGGCACCCGTCTACCCCTGGTGGAGCTGTCCTCCCCCAGCCCTTCAACGCACACCCTACCAAAAAACGGGAATCAGGCTGTCCCCAACCAAATGCCCTGCAAAAGAACAGGAAACCCGCTAAGTGCTGCCGCACCGCGCTGCGCGAGCTCCCTCGTAGCCTTCGCATCTGCTATATAAGCCGCTAATAATTCATCAGGCGCCCGTCCTTCGGACCAGCCCTCTGCCCTTAGGAAGTCCGCTACTCTATCATAACCTGTTACATAGGCTATCCACGTGGCGGGCGCCACCGAGGCCTTCAGCATCTGCCACACCCCAGGTCTCCGAGTTGCCAAAGTTGTTCTGACATCTGCTGCCTGACCGGGTCTGCCTCCGGCGCCAAAGGCCCTGAAAGTCTGAAATTGAAAGCGAGAGAGCGCATCAGCTATCCGGTTCTCCAGGCCCGGCGCGTGTCGCGCCTGCAGATGCACACTCAGATGCAGACAACGCAGCATCAATTCTCGCAGCAAGGAGTTCACCAACAAACAACGCGCCATCTGTTTATTCACCACCTCCACCACTCCTAGGTTATCACACCATACCAGAATATTCGTATTCCGCAGCCGACTGGGCCATAATTCGCAGGCCACCACAAAAGGGAACAGCTCCAAGAAGGTGATATTTTTCGTGAGTCCCGCTACCGCCCAGCTATCTGGCCATGGAGCTGCACACCAGGCACCCGCACAATAGACCCCAAAACCAGAACTCCCCGCCGCGTCTGTAAAAAGTTTGAGGTCCACGTTAGACACCACTTCGCTCTGAAGTGCTAGGGTGCCATTAAATGTTGCTAAGAATTCCAGCCACATCCGTAAATCAGTACGCACCCCCGCCGATAATCGGATATGGTGATGTGGCTGTGACACTCTTGACGTTGCTGCCGCCAGGCGCCTGGAAAAAACCCGCCCCATCGGGATCACCCGGCATGCAAAATTCAGACTGCCAACTAATGCTTGAATGTCCACCAGCGTGGACTTGTGCGCCTGCAGCACCCCCACTATCTGCCCCTCCAGCTGCCTCACCTTCTCCCGCAGCAGTCGGATCACCATGTGCTCTGCGTCAATCTCAATTCCTAAGAATGTCAGGACCGACACGGGACCCTCTGTTTTGTCAGAAGTCAATGGTATGCCTCTGCCACTTCCATAAACACGGCCAACAGCCAGCCGCAGACCCCTGTCTTTCGCGCCCCGATGAACAAGAAATCGTCCAAATAATGCACTACCGTGTCCATTCCCGCCTTCTGAACGGTCACCCAGTGCACGAAGGAGCTGAAACTCTCAAAATAGGAGCAGGAAACCAAACACCCCATCGGCATGCATCGGTCGAAGTAAAAAGCCCCCTCAAAATGGAAGCCTAGCAGTGGAAAGGCAGACGGATGTACCAGAAGCAACTGAAAGGCTGCCTCAATATCCACCTTCGCCAGCTGCGCCCCTACTCCGCATTGATGCACCAGCTGCACCGCATAGTCAAAAGAGGTATACTGCACCGAGCAGCAGCGCTTTGGTATACCCGCATTCACCGAACTGCCCTCCGGGTATGATAAATTGTGTATTAGGCAAAACTTCCCCGGTGCTTTTTTAGGGATCACCGCCAGCGGGGATAGCTTAAATGGGCAGAAAGGCGGATCTACAAAAGGCCCAGCTATCCTACCCAACCTTAACTCTTCATTTAACTTACTCCGCACCACCTCTCTCTCCCTCGCGACCGACGCCGAGTTCCGAACCCATGTCGTCACTACCTGCCCCTGGTATGGAATGATAAACCCCTCTCGAAACCCGCGCTCGATCGTTTCCGCTGCCCTCTTCGCCGGATATCGGTGGAGCCATGGCAGCATCGCATCGACATTTACCGGCGTAGGGGCACGATCCCGACGGCTACTACTTGGTGAGGGTCATGCCCCCCCCCGTTCCCTTCTTGGGGCACTTAACCGCCGCGTGCCCTTGCCCGCACGCGGAACAGGCATGCCGGAATTTACAGTTGGGGAACAGGCATGCAGCCCGGTTGAATCGCCAACAGACCTCCGCCGACATCCCGGGTCCGCCCCCCGCAGCCCCCCCTCCCCGCTCCTCGAAAGGGCCGGCTCGTTGGCGCCTGACTAACCCCCCCTCTTCCTTGTCTCCCCACCCCTGCCGGTCGCGGGGCCATGTGGACTAACCACAGGTTGATGTCCTGCGTACCCCACATCATGTGCGTGTTCTCCTCCATCTTATCCCTGAACGCCTCGTCGTAGTTCAGCCATGCCCAGCCTCCGAAGCGCTGAAACGCGTCTAAGATGGAGTCTGCATAAGCCAACAACGGGCCATACTGCCCCTGATCCTTCCGCCCCCACACACTAGCTAAGCGCAGAAAAGACCGCATCCAATTTACAACTGTTTTGGGCACTTTCCGCTCCTTAGCCTTCTCCGCCTGCTTTTTGTCCTTCCGCTTACCCCTCCTGCGCACTTTACCCTCCAGCAAACGGAAGATATCGATACACCTCCGATGCCTGATCCGCCTCCGCAACCTGCGCGGTACCTGCTCCCACTGTTCCGACAAGGCCACTAAAGCGGGTGGCCCCCTGGCCCCCTCCCCCGTGGCCGTTGCTACCTTCCCCCCCCCCCCCCCCCCCCCCCCACTGCCACCTGCTGACGACGAAGCGGATGAGGAAGTCTCTGATGCCGAGGACCCTGATGAAGAGGACGATGCCCTGCCACGCCGTCCCTTTTTCCGTCACTTGCACTTCCCTCCCCGCCCCTTTTGTGAATGCCTGGTGTTACCAGCCCCGGTGTCTCCAGCACCTGTGGCCGCCGTCCTTGCCTCCGCCGCAGGGCCACCGCTCTCCGCTCCATCCAGCTGCACCACGCCCGCAGCCTGCAACAAGGCCCGGTCCGGACCTGCCGTTCCTCCGCTCCCGGCGCCAATCGCCACTGATGTCCCGGGCCGCTCTGACTCCTGCTCCTGCCGTCCAACTGCCTGTGCTCCTCCTCTGTTCGCTTCGCTGCTCACCTGCGAAGACAAAGGGAAAGGCGCGCCAGGACCAGCCCACCATGAGCCCCACCCCATGTCCCGAAGGCCCGAGCCTCCCCCTGCACACACCCCCCTGCGGGACCCCCCGCCCATGGGGCCGCCCACTGCATCGCCGCCTGTGCCGCCCACGGGGGCATCCCAAACGGGCCCCAGGGGCTCCACTGGTACAGGCTCCATTCACCCCTGGCTCCCCCCCCCCCATGGGCCACCCATCACCTGGGCCTCTCGCTGCCGTCACCGCTGGGCTCTCTGTGCTGGCAACCCCTCCCCCCTCTCCTCTGTCTTTGCCTGCAGGCTGCCTCTGCTGCTTCCCCTTCTGAATCGCTCCCTCCCCCTCCTGGCTGACACCAACATGATGTGTTTTCTTTTCTTTCCTGCCTCTGCTACTGCGTCGGCTGCAATGGCTGACCGGGCCATGTCCTTGGACTTCCGCGGAGCTGCTGCAGCTGCCCTCCCCCCCAACCCCCGCACTCACCGGCTCCGGGCTCGCTCCCAATGCATCGCTCGCACAGAATGAAATTTCCACCCCAGATGCCTCCTCCTCGAGCTCCTGAGCTGCAGCCATGCTGATAACAACGTGTCCAAACACCTCCGCGGTTCTCGAGTGCTTCTCTCTTCGACACTCCTTGCACTCTTCCCTTGCTCCTCCCCCCCCCCCCCCCCCCCCCCCACCCCCACCAATCAGCAACCTCAAGCCTCAGCCTTTTATGAATCCCCCAATCACAAACCAGCATTTTTCTCCTCTATCCCCGTGCTCTGCTCCGCCCCCCCCCCCCCCCCAACTTCCTGCCGCCTCGAGGCTTGCTCTCCCTGGGCCCAACCCACGCTTAAATGGCCCCCATTGAGACTAGCTCTCGGGGCCGCCATTCTGCTGAACAAGACAGCCAGATACTCACAACAATGTTGCAAACTGACAACATTTTCCTCCCCATTAACCTTAAGGTGTCTCCCCTCCTCTCTGACTTACACTCATAGCATGTGATATGAATGTAATACACAGTGTATCAACTACCCCTCCTCATTGATCAGGCAGTGAAAATTGCCTTTAACTAATATATCATCTTTAACTTAACACTTTTAAGTGTCTTTTATCTGTTTTATACATAAATTTATATAAAATACAGTTATTCCCCTACCTGATAATACTTCAACAAATTTAAGATGAGTATTTTATATACATTAAAGGTGTTAGTTAAAGATGTTATATTAGTTGAAAAGCAACTTTTACTGCCGGATCAATGAGGAGGTGGGTGTTGTAAATCTTGTTGTTTGAGATTTACACCAGCAAGTTGCTGAGATCAGCAGGAATTAACATTTAACACTGTGGGGTAGTTGATGTGCTTTTGAATTTTGTGACCCACAGTAGAATTTTGCCAGGTGTGAAGTTTTCTCACAATGTTATAAAGTACACATACTTGTTCCCGATCTGTCCCTGTTGTTTTCGGGTCATGGACCATAGAAGGCTGCCTGGCACCGTCCTCACTTCCCAGCTGCTGGAGTTGCTGTCAAAGCCCACTCCAGGCATCCCCCACGCTCTTTGTGAAAAAGTACTTTTTAACTTTACTCCTAAGTTAACCACCTTGTAACCCCAGTTCAAGTTGTCTATATACCACTTCCCTGTCTCTGGAAAAGATTTGCTTGCTTATTCATACCTGTCAAGTATTTAAATGTCTGTATTATATCTCCTCGATCCCTCCTTTCCTCTAAGGTAAACTTATTCAGTTCATCAGAACTAGAGTAAATGAATTGAGGTTACAGGGTGGTCAATTTAGGAGTAACAGCGGGAAGTACTTTTTCATAGGGGAGGTTGTGGAGAAAACAATAGTAATAAACAAAAAAGAGGTGACATAGAGGGGCATAATCGAACTGGACGCCCAAGTTTTCCTGAGGCGGGGAAACCTGTGTTATCGAAACAAGATGGGCGTCCACCTTTCATTTCGATAGTACGGTCGGGGACTCCCAAAACTCAACATTTAGGTTGACCTTAGAGATGGTCGTCCTTGATTTTCGGTAATAATGGAAACCGAGGACGCCCATCTCAGAACCAACCAAATCCAAGCCATTTGGTCGTGGGAGGAGCCAGCATTCATAGTGCACTGGTCCCCCTGAAATGCAAGGACACCAACCGGGCACTCTGGGAGGCACTGCAGTGGACTTCAGAAAAAGGTCCCAGGTGCATAGCTCCCTTACCTTGTGTGCTGAACCCCCAACCCCCCCCTAACCCACTCCCCACAACTGTACACCACTACCATAGCCCTAAGGGGTGAAGGGGGGCACCTAGATGTGGGTACACTGGGTTTGTGGTGGGTTTAGAAGGGTTCACATTTACCACCACAAGTGTAACAGGTGGGGGGGATGGACCTGGGTCCGCCTGCCTGAAGTGCACTGCAGTACCCACTAAAACTGCTCCAGGGACCTGCATACTGCTGTCATGGAGCTGGGTATGATATTTGAGGCTGGCATAGAGGCTGGAAAAAAGTTTAAAAACTTGTTTTTTTTTTTAGGGTGGGAGGGGGTTAGTGACCACTGGGGGAGTAAGGGGAGGTGATCCCTGATTCCCTCTGGTGGTCATCTGGTCATTTACGGCACATTTTTGTGGTTTGGTTGTAAAAAATAAAAGGACCAGGTAAAGTTGTGCAAGTGTTCGTCAGGGACGCCCTTCTTTTGTCCATTATCGGCCGAGGACGCCCATGTGTTAAGCACACCCCAGTCCCGCCTTTGCTACGCCTCCAACACGCCCCCATGAACTTTGGTCATCCCTGCGACAGAAAGCAGTTGAGGGCACCCAAAATCGGCTTTCGATTATGCCGATTTGGGCAACCCTGTGAGAAGGACTTCCCTAGCTGTAAAGGTCTAAAATACAAACTAGTATTCGTCCTGCTTTGCCACTTGATCTGAAAAATTATCTTATCGACTTTCGGAAATCACTAAAGACTTTCCTTTTTAATAGGACTTACCACACTAATCAATAATAGGTAATCGAACATTTCAATACTTACTTGAAAATCTGTTTGTTTTCTGATTTATTGAATTGATTATATCCATTATATTATACCTGTTCTTTTGTCACTAATTGAAAGACACTTGTAATGATAACTATTGTAAGCCACATTGAGTCTGGAAATAGGTGGGAAAATGTGAGATACAAATGAAATAAATAAATAAATGATATAGATAAAAATTTCTTGTTTGGTGTCTGGCAAGTATTCTGAGGCGTATTACTTGGAGCTATTACATTTTGAGAGGGTATTATTGATTGGAATCAAAAATGGTGACCAGAATTCAAAATTTCAGTGAGAGGGGGAAGCCGACAGTTGTAGCTATTCACTGGAAATACATTCGGATCCCTGTGAAGGCAGGAAAAGCAGGAAAATGCCTGTTAGTCAGTAATCTCCACTACCCTAATTGCAAAGGACTAAAATACAAGACAACCCATGCGTCCAACTTCTCTTACATAAGCACACGCCTGTGGAATGCATTGGCGCAAGTGGTGAAAACAACTTATGATCACCTAAAATTCAGAAAATTATTAAAGGCTCACCTATTCGGAAAGGCATATCCGAATGACCCAACTTAAACTGAACATGTCCAAGACCGAGCTTATTGTCTTTCCACCCAAACCCACTTCTCCTCTCCCTCCACTCTCTATCTCTGTTGATAACACCCTCATTCTCCCTGTCTCAACTCCGATGTTGCGGGCAGATATCTTCGACTCCTCCCTCTCCTTCTCTGCGCATATCCAGCAGATAGCCAAGACCTGTTGCTTCTTTCTCTATAACATCAGCAAAATTCGCCCTTTCCTCTCTGAGCACACCACCCGAACACTCGTCCACTCTCTCATTACCTCTCGCCTTGACTACTGCAACCTACTCCTCACTGGCGTCCCACTTAACCATTTATCCCCCCTTCAATCCGTTCAGTACTCTGCTGCACGTCTTATCTTCCGTCTGGACCGATATGCTCATATCACCCCTCTCCTCAAGTCACTTCACTGGCTTCCGATCAGGTACCGCATACAGTTCAAGCTTCTCCTACTAACCTACAAATGCACTCGTTCTGCAGCCCCTCACTACCTCTCTACCCTCATCTCCCCTTACGTTCCTACCCGAAACCTCCGCTCACAGGACAAATCCCTCCTCTCAGTACCCTTCTCCACCACCGCCAACTCCAGGCTTTGCCCTTTCTCCCTTGCCTCACCCTGTGCTTGGAATAAACTCCCTGAGCCCTCATCCTCCCTGTCTCATCTTCCCGCAACCTCGGAGTCATCTTCGACTCCTTCCTCTCCTTCTCGGCCCATATCCAGCAGATAGCCAAGACCTGTCGCTTCTTTCTCTATAACATCAGCAAAATTCGCCCTTTCCTCTCTGAGCATACCACCCGAACACTCGTCCACTCTCTCATTACCTCTCGCCTTGACTACTGCAACCTACTCCTCACTGGCGTCCCACTTAACCATCTATCCCCCCTTCAATCCGTTCAGAACTCTGCTGCCCATCTTATCTTCCGCCTAGACCAATATGTTCATATCACCCCTCTCCTCAAGTCAATCTTTTCATACTTACCTGAGGAGGAGGAGGATGGGTATCTTTCAATACTGGCCCATGCAAGAAGGATTTTCCTGGAAGACACTGAAAGATAAAAGAGATAAATGACTGAGAAAAATACACAGACACTAGAGTGTGACATAAAGAGAATTTACTTAAATCTGAGAATCTAAGATACATTAATGCTTAATAGAGAAACACCCTGAGTGTAATGAGACCTGTTGGAGGAAGAAAATGCAAAAGAAAAGAAAAAACTTGTAAAGTATCTTGTTTACACCAGACTGATTTCAAAACAATTTAAGTGAAAGTTCAAGCAAAGAATACTGAAAAACTAAGGACCCTGTTTACAAAGCTGTGCTGTAGGTGCGCAAACCTTTTAGCACACGCTAATGCTTGAGACACCCATAGGAATATAATAAACTTAAAGGGATTTGGCTGATAACATCTTATTAGTTTTCTGCTCTTATTCTATAAGGCTTACGCTTGTCCTGAAATGGTTAAATAAATGACATTAAGTGCACCCCATAGTTGTACCTCTCTCTTGGTGCCAGTTTATAGAATTGCCCCTTGGTGCTTTCATCACATCGTTGCTGAGGTAATCCGCTCTTTGAACTGTGACATTATAGTAAGGAGTGATCTGGTGACATTCACTGACTTTTACATGTACATTTCTGCTCATTCAGGGATGGGTCTGTCCTGATGCCTTTTAACTGAGTTCCAGGATACAGATTTCAATCTGAAATAACTCCTGTGATGTGGAAGCTCATTTTCATCTAATTTAACCATTTATAACCTGTAACTGTTGATTGGTTTTGAGAGCTCCAGGATATAGTTGCGGATTCTGGATCCTCTGGTGTCACAAAGCTCAGCAGAGCTGGTGTTAGGTGAACTTAGTGTTCCTCAGGAAAATGAGACTAGAAAGGTAGAACTTCAGGCTGGAGATTTTCAAGCTCTGTCATCAAGAGGTTCTGCACAGCCAGTGGGTGAAGTGAGGGTCCCGTAACCACAGCTTCCTACCACTTCACCTTCTCTTTAGTGGCAGCACTGCAACTACATTCAAATCACAGGCATTGTGCGTTAACATCAGGATGTGCTGGTCTGTGACCACTTACTTTGTTATTTGTTGTCTTATGTTTTCAGATTTTCAAAGCTTTATTGAAAATACAATCAAATTTAACAGCAGTAGCCAGAAGACTAAGTCTTAAAGAATCAATACCCTTTCATCCCCTCCTTTCCTCCCTCCACCCCTTCCCCCCAACCGTGGCCACTTATTTTGAAAGTGCTCGCAGTGCTGTCATTGAAGAGAAGGTAGATCAGTGGAGAACCACCATTCAACAAGATGTTCAAAGCGGCAGGGCCAGATTATGGGGTAAGGAAGAGAAGGAAGCAGGAGATAGATACTAGGAGAAAGAGGAGAACGAGATGCTAATCAATACTGAGGAAGGGAGAGAATGGGGAGATGCTGGGGGTAGATGCTGGGGAAGAGAGAAATGGAGGATGTTTGTGTTAAGAGGTAAGAATAGAAAAGGAGGGAGACCCTTCTTCTGCTCACTTAGAAATGATATGGGGACAACAGTGATACCGGGATGGGTACATTGCACATGGGCAGAGAGGCAGAGGGAGTTGCTGGGCAAGGGATGGAGGAGATTGTGAAAGGGGGATAAGCTTCTGAGTATAGTGAGAGAGGAAGACTGGGAAAAGAGTGGCTGGTGAGAGGAGGAAGGCTGTGCTGGAGTCACCACTGTTAAAGGAGGAAGTGCTGTACCAGAGCCACCATTGATAAGAGGGTAATGGAGCCACTGGAACTCTGGAATATGGGTTTGGGTGGGAGAAGGTACATGTCTCAATTAATATAGGGTGCTCAGTACTCTTGTACGTGTCCTGATGACAACAAAAAAGATTTATTGTTCATTGAAAGACCTGAATCCAGAGCTCTGGGCAACAAAATCACTCTAGTGTTACTGAGAATTATCTCTCTGTGTTTAATCCAGAGTGAGACAGAGAGGAAAAGACAGATAGTTGAGTCCGAGTTTGATGAGTTACACCAGTTTCTGAATAAGGAGAAGCAGATCCTTCTCTCAAGACTGGAGGAGGAAAAGAAGAAGATTCTCCAGAGAATCACGGAAAATGTGACCCAGCTAGAAGAGCAAAGTTCCTGCCTTATGCAGCTGATCTCCAAGATGGAGAAGAGTCAGCAGCCGACCATTGAGTTACGGAAGGTAAGATTAGCAAATATATTTCTAAGGAAGTTACTGATGTGCCAGGAGCAATCAGGGAATTCAAGTAGCAGATCAAAATATCTTACATAAGGGCCTGAATAAGGACTGATTTTTCAGCCAGGAGTCACTTACCAAATCAGAGCTTTTAAAATAATTTCATGGGGCTTAAATGGCCAAATCCTCCTGCTCTGAAGAAGGTGTAAATTGCTGTATGTGCTCTACACATGTACACACAAGTCATGTGTTTTTAATGATCAATATTTGACTCACTGAGTGAAAAGGTACTAAACGAGGGGTTACAAATGTTACACCCCTGTCCTGGGCACTTCTAGGTTCGGGGCCATCGGACCCTCACTGTCCTGGTGCTCGGTGCCTCCACCGGGGAAACTAAGCGTTAGCAGATGGGACGATCCTCTTCCCTCCCAGGAAACCCTATAAAACAAGTCTACTCTAAACTCTGGAGAACAAGGCTGGCAGTCTTAATAGATGCGTTATACTCTATATCCTATATCCATTTCCGAAAACTTTTGAAAACCTTCTTCTTTATAAGCTATGTAGAACAGAATTTAGTGACCTCCCAGTCACTCCCCCCCCCCCCAATGAATCTCTACAGGAACTTACTCTCCTATTCAGGGGCGGACTGACCATTCGGTCAACCAGGAAGTGCCCGAGGGCCCAGAGGTTCCAGGGGGCCCAGAGACTGTGCCCAGTTGCCTGCCGCCACTGGCCCTTCTACCTTGAAGAGCCCTGGTGGTCTAGTGCCTTCTTCGGGGCAGCCAGGCCAGAAAGAATCCCACTCTTTCCTGCCCGCTGCCACTAGTGTGCCTGGGGCTGGCACTGGCGTGTTTTAAAAATGGCTGCTGAGACTGCTGAGACCCACGAGACTGCTGCAGGAAATCTCAGAAGCCATTTTAAAAACTCGCCAGTGCCAGCCCTAGACACACTAGCGACAGCGGGCAGGAAAGAATGGGATTCTTTCCTGCCTGGTTGCCCCCGAAGAATCCACTAGACCACCAGGGCTCTTTAAGGTAGGACACACTTGCAGGGGTCTGTAGTGTGTGGAAGGGGGTCATAATTACAGTGGTGGGGGGGGGGGGGGGGCTGTGATGTACATGAGGGAGGTGGTGGGAGCAGTAGCTGGAGGTTCCTGGTGATCCTTACTGCCCGGGGGCTCCAACCACTGCCAATCTGCCCCTGCACCTATGAATTCCAAACTAACAGGGATTTACATAAATAACAGAGATAAAGGCTATAAATGTTTGGAGGATTAAATTGGGCAACTTTCATTTTCGAAAGTTTTGTATACTGTAGGGTCAGTAGAGAGGGATTATGCAATGTTTTCACAACACTGATGTTTTTCATGTTCTACAGCCTAAAAACTGTGGGGTGTGTGATTTCTGGGGTTAATTACTTTTTTAAATTGATAAACATTTCTCATTTTTTAAAGATGCAGTTAGTCCATTCCTCTATTCTCTGGCGGAAATAAGGGGGGTCTTTTACTTGGCGTTTTTAGTGCGCGTCAAAAATAGGCGCACACTAAAGATGCCCATAGGAATACATTGGCATCTTTAGCATTTTGCGTGCACTTATTTTTAATGGCAGCGCACCTTAGTAAAAGACTCCCTTTGTCACTTATCCCACTTTTGATACCTTTTCACCCAGTGGGTCACATGCAGACATCACAACTCCACCTCTGCCCAAACCAGGCCCTTAACAATGTCTACAGATCACGGACCAGAGCCACTAAGGAGGTTTCAGTACTGTGCCCATTCATGATTGATTGGCATGAAGGATGTGTGTTTTATCTAAATACTTGAAAAGTTGCCCAAGTATCAATTACAACTTAGGAGATAAATGTTAGGTTTGAAACAGGCTGATACACTTGTTTCCATAATGAGTTTGGGTGTTTCTTATAGATTTTCGGATGCTGATCATAGAAAAGGCATCAAAATTTTGTAGCTGTTTTGTGATTGAGCAGAGCTGTGAGTAGAGTATCCTAACGTATAATGTGTTCTCATAAACTGTGAAATCTAACTAGAAATATTCTCTGTCTCATTTCCCTTTAGGATGTGAACGATGCCCTGAGCAGGTACAAGTTAATTTTCTGTCCTTTTCTATGTGGATGGATTAATTTGAGTGAGGAAGAAGGGAATTAATCGATTGGTGAGAATTGGAGATTGAGAATGGGAGAGAGGGAAGTGTGATTGAGTGAGGACAGGGAGAGTTAAGGTGTGGAGGAAGCACTGAGAAATGAAGGGAAAGAGATGGAGGAGAGGGGAGGAGAATTACAGACCAACCTTCTCTTCCCCTTCACTCTCCCTTTCTCATCCCTGTACTGCCAGAACTTCTCCTCTCTTCCTTTCCTCACCTATTTGGCCCTCCATGAATCTTCATTCCCACCAAACTCCACCCTGTGAATCTCCTTTACCCTGCCAGTCGATATTGTTTATCTGAATTTTCAGAAGACATTTGATAAAGTTCCCCATGAATGTCTCCTGAGGAAACCAAAAAGTCATGGGATTGGAGACAGTGTCCTATTGTGGATTAAGAACTGGTAAAAAAAAAAAGATAGAAAACAGAGTAGGGTTGAATGGTCAATATTCTCAGTGGAGAAGGGTAAATAATGGGGTGCCTCAGGGTCTGTGCTGGGACCTCTACTTTTTAACATATTCACAAACGATTTAGAAATGGGAATAATGAGTGAGGTGAGTAAATTTGCTGAGGACATAAAGTTCTTCAAAGTTCTTAAAACACAAGAGGATTGTGAAAAATTGCAAGAGGACCTTACATGACTGGGAGACAGAATCCACCAACTGGCAGATGACATTTAGATCTAGATTCTATAAATCTAAAACATCTACCGTATTTTTCGGACTATAAGACGCACCGGACCATAAGACGCACCTAGGTTTTAGAGGAGGGAAATAGGGAAAAAAAAATTTTTCCTTTTTCCCTCCTCTAAAACCTAGGTGCTCCGGTGCGTCTTGTCCGAGTTTTGGACCTCCGTCCCGTACTTACACGATTCCATGTTCCCTGGTGGTCTAGTGATGTCGGGGCAGGAAAGAGGGGGCTCTTTCCTGCCCCGACGTCACTAGACCACCAGGGAACATGGAATCGTGTAAGTACGGGACGGAGGTCCAAAAACGCTACCTTCGGACTATAAGACGCACCCCCCATTTTCCTCCCAAATTTTGGGGGAAAAAAGTGCGTCTTATAGTCCGAAAAATACTGTAAGTGAAAAATGCACAAAATCAAGCCTTAGGATGGATGCTCCCCAGTAGTCTTAGTAGACTGGCCACACGGACATCCCAGCAGACCAGTGGGGCACCCTAGGAGGTCCCAGCTAGACATCTTACCACTGCCCATTATCTTGTATGGTGAGCCCCCCCAAAATCCACAGAAAAAGTACTGTACACAACTACAATAGCCCTTATGGCTGCAGTTGTCACCTATATGTAGGTACAGTAGGCTTTTGGTAAGTTTTGGAGGGCTGACACTTTCCACCACAAGTGTAACAGATAGAGTGAGATTTGGGCCTGGTCCATATCTCTGACCACTAGGCTACTCCAGGGACCTGCTTGCTGCTCTAGTAGGAATGACCATAACATCTGAGACTTTGGGGGGTAGGAGGGTGTCAATGACCACTAGGGGAATACAGGGGGGGGGGGTTATGCCTTAATCCCTCCAGTAGTCATTTGGTCATTTAAGGCACCTTTTTGTGACTTAGTTGTGATAAAAACAAATCTAGACCAAAACATCTAAATTGTAGCCCTGGACATTTGTGTTTTGTTTCATTATGGCAGAAAAGCATCTGAGTGTTAGGAATGCCCAAATCCCACCCCTAACACCCCCCCCCCTTGTGATTTCAATGTAATGCTGACAAACAATGGGTTTCAAAAATAGCGATTTGGGTGTTTTGGCAAGCAAAATGTCCAAATGCCACTTTGTGCCACTTTTCGAATGTTTTTCTGTTTCAAAAATGAGTCACATAATCACAGAAAACTGATTGCTCAAGGTACATTTAATTCCTTCCACTGTGAACATCTCTCAGAATAATCACTGTCACTCTCTAACCCATAGGTGGCAGAAAATGAAGTGTCCAGTACTAAAGGCTGTTTCTACTGATCTGAAATTAGATTTCCAACTGAGCTACCCAAAGCAGCTGAAGAAATGGATTACAAAATTTGGAGGTGAGGAATTGATCACTTTTTAATTTGGTTTGTCTTCTTTACAAATGCTCTGGATGATTCCAGTAAAAATCTGCAGAAATAAAAGAATAAAAACAGACACCACAGTAAGACACAGTGTTACATTGTTCAGCCCCCAGGAAAATACAGTGTTGCACTGTTCACCCCACAGTGAATTATCCTATATAATAATTCTCACCTCCAACATTCTGAGGCTGCCTGGAACCGTGGATCATGTTGGAGTAGATAATAGTGATGTCACACAACCCACACCAGATTGGCCAGGAGAAGGGAGAGGGGCAGAGCCACGATACAGGGAGCAGCTAATCAGCACAACACGGGGAATGCACAGCAGCAGGAACAGAAGCCTCTCTCACACAGTCACTCTCTCAAACATACACACTCAGAGGAAAACCTTGCTAGCGCCCGTTTCCTTTCAAACAGAAACGGGCCTTTTTTACTAGTAGTGTTACATTGTTCACTCTGCAGTAAGTTACATTGTTACACTGTTCAACCCACCTCAACTGCTTTCTAAGGACCAAATCCCAGTATTCACCTAATAGGGACCTTTGTTTAATACTTTAAAAAAGGATAAACCCCTTATAGAAAGCCCACTTGAGAAACTCAGGAACTAAATTTTTTGTATTTGTTTAAAATAATGTAAAATCTGCACCTATCTGCAGTTCTAGGCAAGGTATAATACAACCTATATAAAGGCAGTGAAACTTTAATCATGGCCATGACATTCATATCAATTACTGGCAGACATATTAATTATGTGTCATTAACATACACTCTGTGAATACCTGATAAACATAACAGTATTTGTACTTCAGTGATGATCAATAACCAAATGCCTGATTAAGGAAGGAACTGAGTATATAAACCCGGATAACGTTACCACATCCTTTTTGTTGTCCTAATTTTATCCAGATAGTTACCCAGTTAATGGACTGAATCTTGCCACTAATGAGGTAACTTCTGACTCTTCCGATTTCTGAATCTCCAGACTGTCCTGGCATTACGTCGATAAAGCCGAGACAGGCTGTCCGAATTTCAGTGCTATTATTGACTCTGAGATTAGCAAGTTTAGTATGGGCAGTGGAAGGACAGACTGCTCGGACGTGTACCAGAGACAGAAGTACAATCCATTTGTGGAGTTGTTGCAGTTGTCACGGTCTTAGGCTCTCGGACACTAGAGCAACGTGAGCCCTTGGACCACTGCCGACAAGCGGCAGCAGTAGGCAAGACCCCAACCAGGACTGGGTAACAAGCAAGGCAGGAGAAGCTGTAGACTGGCAAGGCTGGAACAACCGAACTGGAACCACAGGACCTGAACTACAGCATAGGCCAGCAGGGAATAAGCAGGACAGAGAGGCTGGTCTTTGCCTGCACTTGACCACCGTTCCCCAGGGGTTGAGCCCCCAGGTGCAGGCGGTCAGCAGGACTTACTGGACTGAGCCTGCAGACAGACTGGACCAACAGGATTCTCACACAGGACTCTAAACAAGCTTGACTAGAACAGGGTTCTGGAATTTTGGATTCAGGCGACTCAGACAGGGTATCGGATACAGAAACAAGCTTGACAGAAACAGGGTTCAGGATTAGGATACTCAGATAGGAGGGAAAGGAAGCCAAAAGCAGACAGGGTTGGAATCAAAACAGCGGTGCCCAAAGGCATGCAGACAAGACAAGGCTGAAGTGCAAGTAGCTGACCAACACAGACAGCGAGCAGAGCAATGGCTGAAGCTCCAGTAGCTGACAAACACAGACAGCGAGCGGAGCAATGGCTGAAGCTCCAGTAGCTGACAAACACAGACAGCGAGCGGAGCAATGGCTGAACCTCCAGTAGCTGACAAACACAGACAGAGAACAGAGCAATGGCTGAAGCTGCAGTAGCTGACAAACCCAGACAGAGAACAGAGCAATGGCTGAAGCTGCAGTAGCTGACAAACACAGACAGCGAGCGGAGCAATGACTGAACCTCCAGTAGCTGACAAACACAGACAGAGAACAGAGCAATGGCTGAAGCTGCAGTAGCTGACAAACACAGACAGAGAACAGAGCAATGGCTGAAGCTGCAGTAGCTGACAAACACAGACAGCGAGCGGAGCAATGGCTGAACCTCCAGTAGCTGACAAACACAGACAGAGAACAGAGCAATGGCTGAAGCTGCAGTAGCTGACAAACGCAGACAGAGAACAGAGCAATGGCTGAAGCTGCAGTAGCTGACAAACGCAGACAGAGAACAGAGCAATGGCTGAAGCTGCAGTAGCTGACAAACGCAGACAGAGAACAGAGCAATGGCTGAAGCTGCAGTAGCTGACAAACGCAGACAGAGAACAGAGCAATGGCTGAAGCTGCAGTAGCTGACAAACACAGACAGAGAACAGAGCAATGGCTGAAGCTGCAGTAGCTGACAAACACAGACAGCGAGCGGAGCAATGGCTGAACCTCCAGTAGCTGACAAACACAGACAGAGAACAGAGCAATGGCTGAAGCTGCAGTAGCTGACAAACGCAGACAGAGAACAGAGCAATGGCTGAAGCTGCAGTAGCTGACAAACACAGACAGCGAGCGGAGCAATGGCTGAACCTCCAGTAGCTGACAAACACAGACAGAGAACAGAGCAATGGCTGAAGCTGCAGTAGCTGACAAACGCAGACAGAGAACAGAGCAATGGCTGAAGCTGCAGTAGCTGACAAACACAGACAGAGAACAGAGCAATGGCTGAAGCTGCAGTAGCTGACAAACACAGACAGGGAACAGAGCAATGGCTGAAGCTGCAATAGCTGACAAACACAGACAGAGAACAGAACTCAAGACAAGAGCAAACAGAAGTGCCACAGGCACACCAATTAGAAGCAAGGCAGAAATGCAAACTGTATACAAACTAACCTCGACCTTTGGAGATGGAAAGGCGCTGTATGTTAAAGAGGAAACTGAGTCAAATAAAATAAACATTTCACATGACACAGATAGCAGTGTGGAATAACTATGGATAGAGATTCCATGTGTGAAGGGAAGGAGTGTTCTTGTAGTGCTGTACTACCATCTGAGGGTAATTTCAATTACCCCAATATTGACTGGATAAATGTTACATCAGGGAGTGAGATAAAATTTCTAGATGTAATAAATGACTGTTTCTTGGAGCAGCTGATCCAGGAACCAACAAGAGGGGGAGCCATTTTGGATCTGGTCCTTGGTGGCGTGCCGGGCATAGTGCAAGAGATGGCAGTGTTGGGTCCCCTGGGAAACAGTGATCATAACATGATAAAGTTTGAGCTACAATCTGGGATGAACCCGCGAAGGAAATCTACTGTAGCTGCATTTAATTTTCGAAAAGGGCGACTATCATAAAATAAGAAAAATGATTAAAAAGAAACTAAAAGCATCAGCTACAAAGGTTAGGACACTAAATCAGGCGTGGATGTTATTCAAAAATACCATCTTGGAAGCCCAGTCCAGATGCATTCCACGTATTTGCAAAGGTGGAAAGAAGAGAAAACGTCAGCCAGCGTGGTTAAAAGGTGAAGTAAGAGAGGCTATTACAGCCAAAACATTGACCTTCAAAGAATGGAAAAAGGACCCAAATGAAGAAAACAAGAAGCAACATAAGCACTTGCCAAGTCAAATGCAAAGCATTATAAAGAAGACTGAAAAAGAATATAAAGAGAAAGTTGCCGCAGAGGCTAAAACTCACAGTAACAACTTTTTCAGGTACATCAGAAGCAGAAAGCCTGCGAGGGAATCCTTGGGACCGTTAGATCATGAAGGAGCAAAAGGCACACTCAGGGAGGACAAGGCCATAGCGGAGAAACTGAATGAATTCTTTGCTTCTGTCTTTATGGAAGAAGATGTAAGAGTTCTGCCTGTACTGGAATTGGTTTTCAAGGGTGATGATGTGAAGGAACTGAAAGAAATCTGGAAGACGTACTGAGCCAAACTGACAAATTAAAGAGTAAATCACCTGGACCGGATGGCATACATCCAAGGGTACTCAAAGAACTCAAGCTTGAAATTGCTGATCTGCTATTAGTAATATGTAACCTATCATTAAAATCATCTGTAGTACCTGAAGATTTTTAAAAGGGGTTCTAGTGGTGATCTGGGAAATTATGGACTGGTAAGCCTGACATTAGTGCTGGGCAAAATAGTGGAAACTTATAAAGAATAAAATTACAGAACACGTAGACAAACATGGTTTAATGAGACACAGCATGGGTTCAGCCGATGGATGTCTTGCCTCACCAATTTGCTTCATTTCTTTGAAGGTGTGAATAAACGTGGATAAAGGTGAGCCGGTTGATGTAGTGTATCCAGATTTTCAGAAAGCTTTTGATAAAGTTCCTCATGAGAGATTCCTGAGAAAATTAAAGTGTCATGGGATAGGAAACAAGGTTCTGGTGTGGATTAAGAATTGGTTATTGGACAGAAAACACAGGGTAGGGCTAAATGGTCATTTTTCTCAATGGAGGAGGGTGAACAGTAGAGTGCCTCAGGGATTTGTACTGGGACCGTTACTATTTAACATTCTGTCATGGAACCCGGGATGGTAAGTCCCTGGGCTGCAGCAGACAAGTCCTCTGGGGAGGCGCAGAGCAGAGGCGAACCAGGCACTGAATATACACAGGACAGCAGACATGGCAAATAGCACACTCAAGACAAACAACAAGCACCACCAGAAAAGGGAGATAGACCACTCAGGCGGACCTCACAGGTGAACTGGAACCCACTCATACAGAGTCCAAGCGTATGGGCCTCACGGCCGAACTGGAACCGAATCATACCAGAAGGAAGGGAAAAGAAACAGAACGGAATCTTTTGAGCAAGTACTATTCAAGCAGTGCACACACACTGCACTAAACAGAGCCACAAACAAGGGGTCAAAAGACCGTACAAAAAGGCACAAAGAAACTGAAGGGGAAAAGATAACCCCGCTTAGACTCACATGGTAGAAACCACAAGTAAAAGATAAGAAAACCACGCAGGAAGGCAGCACAGGACAGTGCTTAGAACCACAGCTATAAATGAAAAGTCCTAACCAAAAACAAACATCGCACAGAGAGGTAGCACAGGGCTGGGCTAGTAGTCCCAGCTAAACAGAACCACCACCCACTCAAGCACAAATAGAACCAAACAGAGACGATACTCAGGGCTGTGCTAGATCCACAGCTATAAAAGAATAATCCTAACCAGTCAAACAGACATCACATAGAGAGGTATCTCAAGGCTGAGCTAGTAGTCCCAGCTAAACGAAGAGTTGTCCACTCATGCCACACAGAGAGGCAGCTCAAGGCTGAGCAAGTAGTCACAGCAAACAGAAGAACCACCCACTCAAACAGAATCAAACAGAGGATGCACAGGACTGTGCTAGTAGACACAGCTAAACGGAAGAACAGCCCACTCATGCCACACAGATAGACCGCTCAAGGCTGCGACAGTAGTCAGAACTAAACAAAAAAGCAATCCACTCAAACTCAACCAGAAACCTCACAAAGAGAACTCAAACAGAAAGCACACAGGAAAACCTCAAGATGAGGCCACACAGAGGAACACTCACGGCTATGCCATACAGAACTCAAGGATAAGGGAAGCCACTCATGAGGGAACTCAAGGGTGTGCCACTAGGCACTCAAGGAAAAAAGGGAAGCCACTCATAGGAATACACTAGGCTGTGCCACGCAGCACTCAAGGGAAAAGGGAAGTCACTCATAGGAATACCCTAGGCTGTACCACGCAGCACTCAGGGAAAAGGGAAACCACTCAAAGGAATACTCAAGGGTGTGCCACCAGGCACTCAAGGGAAAAGGGAAGCCACTCATAAGAATACACAAGGCTGTGCCACAGAGTCAAATAACAGAAACTAGAGACAAAGGGAAAAGCAAGCAAACAGGGAAAGCTGCCTTTACATACAGAAATCAGATAAGGAGCAATGCTCAAAGAATCAGGAGACAGACACAGCAAACAAAAAGTTAAAGCAGGCTAAAGGGAAGGGCTGCTTCTTAAAACACATCAGAAAGAAGCAGGGCTTATACTGCAGTCAAAGGTTTAAAGCAAACAAAGGGATAAATAATATTCTTACCAGAACTCAGCCAGGAAGGGAAGGGAAAGGCAGGCAGAGACAGAGCTCACCCAGCTGCACGGAAGCAAGGTAATCAAGGAAAGCAGCTAGGCTGGCAACAACCGGCTCTCTGAACAGTGCAAGGTAACAAGGGAAACCACACAAGGAAACAGAACAGGCTTAAGCTGGAGAACCTAGACCACAAGGAAATAATCTATTCTGGTTCAAACCAGAACCACACACAGAAAAACAGAACAGGACTTTGCTTGGAAATAAAGTTAACAGGTTTGTAATCCACACAGGTTGAAACCAGAACAACACACACAGAGAACCAGAAGAGGGCTTTGCTTGAGAGCAAACTTAACAGGAAAGTAATCCATACAGAGTCAAACCAAAACCACTCACACAAGGTTCAGGGCTCTGCCACAGAGACACAGCTTAACAAGAAGACCAGTTCCCTCAGAATCAAACAACAGTACAACAAGAAGAAGGAAAATAGACCTATTGCAAAGACAACGCAGGAAAGCTCCCTGGGTCCTTTTAAAGGAATAGGCTAATGATGTCACAAGTAGGAAATGAAGCAGAAGCAGGGAGACCAAAGCGAGGCTTGGCTTCAGGGAGACCAACAACAGGAAAAAAGGCAGACTGGAGAGGTCACAGAGCTAGATACAGAACAGTAAGTCTGAACATAAGGGCACGGCCACAACCGTGACACATATTTATAAATGATATGGAAAGCGGAACGACGAGTGAGGTGATCAAATTTACAGTTGATACATGACTATTCAAGGTGGTTAAAATGTGTGCGGACTGTGAAATATTGCAGGAAGACCTTAGGAAATTGGAAGACTGGGCATCCAAATGGCAGGTGAAATATAATGTGGACAAATGCAAGGTGACGCACATTGGGAAGAATAATCTGAATCATAGTTACCTAATGCTAGGATCTACCTTGCTGGTCATCGCTCAAGACAAACAGGGCGAAAAAACAATTATGTTTATTCTCTTAAAAATATTGAACAGTGGAACAAAATAGTGCAAATAGCAAACAATAACTGGTAACTGAAATATAGATCAATTATAACACTAACTAAACATCTGTATACTGCCTAAACAGTACCTGGGAAGATCAGGACATATAATTCACTGAGCCTCAGCAAAGACATCTGTCTCTCTTTTCTTCCGGGCTAAGACTTAAGCAACAGGCAACAACAACTGCTCAACAATTTCAAATTCCAGACCAATCAGAGCCCAGTCAACAAGTTTTACTGCTGCTTGCTTCCTGCTTGCGTTAAAGAAAAAGAACATCAGTTCCCTATAACTGCTTTACAGCAAAGAAACTCCACCTGCTGGCCAAATAGGAGAAATACACTTCAGGACATAATTAAAACAGGAAAATATCTAATACATTTTACAGGCTTAAAACCAGGGGCGTAGCTACGGGTGGGCCTGGGTGGGCCCAGGCCCACCCAATTTCAGTCCAGGCCCGCCCAGCGCCAGCTCCCATTGCCGGCCACTGCTGCTTTTCCTGATGAGCAGCAGTGGCCGGCGCTACAAAAAGAAGAAGCGCTCAGCTGACTGAGCTGAGCGCCAACGCGTCGCTAAGGACGAGAAAAAAATGTTTTTAAAAAAATGCGGCACCGCAGGCAGCCTCGAAGCATTGGCTGCTGGCTCTGTGCAGGCTCCTCCCGTCTCTTACATCACTGCCCCTGTAGCGAAGCAGGGGCAGTGACGTAAGAGACGGAAGGAGCCTGCAGAGCCAGCAGCCAATGCTGCGAGGCTGCCTGCAGTGCCGCTTTTTTTTTTTAAACATTTTTTCTTCGTCGGGTTAGCGACGCGTTGGTGCTCAGCTCAGTCAGCTGAGCGCTTCTTCTTTTTGTAGCGCCGGCCCTGCTGCTCATCAGGAAAAGCAGCAGTGGCCGGCAATGGGAGCTGGGGCTGGTGGGCCTGAATGGGAGAGGGAAAATGGATGGCAGGATGGGGAGAAAGAGGGAAAACGGAAGGATGGGGAAAGAAAGAGGGAAAACAGATGGGAGGATGGCAGAGAAAGAGGGAAAACAGAAGGATGGGGAGAGAAAGAGGGAAAACAGATGGGAGGATGGCAGAGAAAGAGGGGAAACGGAAGGATGGGGAGAGAAAGAGGGAAAACAGATGGCAGGATGGGGAGAAAGAGGGAAAATGGAAGGATGGGGAGAGAAAGAGGGAAAACAGATGGCAGGATGGGGAGAAAGAGGGAAAATGGAAGGATGGGGAGAGAAAGAGGGAAAACAGATGGGAGGATGGCAGAGAAAGAGGGAAAACGGAAGGATGGGGAGAGAAAGAGGGAAAACAGATGGGAGGATGACAAAGAAAGAGGGAAAACGGAAGGATGGGGAGAGAAAGAGGGAAAACAGATGGGAGGATGGCAGAGAAAGAGGGAAAACGGAAGGATGGGGAGAGAAAGAGGGAAAACAGATGGGAGGATGGCAGAGAAAGAGGGAAAACGGAAGGATGGGGAGAGAAAGAGGGAAACAGATGGGAGGATGACAAAGAAAGAGGGAAAACGGAAGGATGGGGAGAGGAAGAGGGAAAACAGATGGAAGGATGGGGAGAGAAAGAGGGAAAACAGATGGGAGGATGGCAGAGAAAGAGGGAAAATGGAAGGATGGGGAGAGAAAGAGGGAAGATGCTGGATGGAAGGGTAGGGAGAAAGGTGACACTGGATGGAAGGATGCAGAAAGAAAGAGGGGAGACTATTGGAAGGATGGGGAGAGAGAGGGGAGACACTGGAAGGATGGGGAGAGAAAGAGGAGAGGCTGCATGGAAAGGGGGAGTAGTGAAAGATTGGAGAATAAGAGGAAGGGGCATGGGGAGAACAAGGGTGAGAAAAAGATGAAAAGCCATAAGTAGATGAAGGAAATTAAAGAATGGATAGTAAGAATGAATTAAATCTGGACACAGAGAGAGGCAGAAAAATATTGAAGAAAGCAAAGAAAAAGGAGAGAAAAATGACAAATGGCCAGGAAACCCTGGCAGAAGAGTTAAGCGAAAACGAAGGAAAGCAGAATCTAGAGACAGGGAGCAACACAATGAGAAAAAGTAAATGGCCATACAAGAAAGGTAAAGAAAATAATTTTATTTTTAATTTAGGGTAAAGTAATATGGTGTTAATAAAGTTTCAGAGACCAATACTTCCTTCCTTAGGTCAGGAGAGGATACCGTAACAGCATTATACTGACCTGAGGCAGGAGGTTTTGGCCTCTGAAAGCTCACTGAAAAGGATTAGGCTATTAAATAAATTGTCTGAAATCTGATGCACTGAAAAGCAGCACTTTACCCTGTGTGACAAATGCATCTGAGTGTGACTACATTTTGCTGGGGGAGGGGGGGGGGTAGAGAGAAAATTTTGTGCCCACCCACTTTGGGTTCAGGCCCACCCAAAATTGGCAGTCTGGCTACGCCACTGCTTAAAACACACTTCTTCACAAGGATATAGTAGGGATCATCATGTTAAAACCCAAATATCAGCATTACCAGCATGTTGCGCACTGTTGACGTACTCTCCCACCGACACTTGGATTAGAAAAATCAGCTGTAAGGCACTGCTGCTATAAAAGACAAACAGCATGAATAATGCGTAAGACTGATGTCACGTCATAGTGCTAATAAGCTAACAAATAGAAAAAAATACGCTCATTGTATATAACAAGTTAAATAAAACAACAAACTGGTGTCTTGTCCCACCTATTTTGGTACGGAGTACAAAAGATGAATAAGTATGAACAGTTTGTATAAATAAATAAAATACACCACCTGAGCAACATATCATTAGTAATATAAACACAGCCATCGGCTTATAAAAACTAAACAGACTATCATGTGAACTACGTAAAAAGAGGAATGAAAAATAAATGGGATGTAAAGCAATGCAAAAATGGAATATAAAAGAATCAAAAATCACATCAAGCATTGAAGAGAGAGTCCCACTTTTACCAGCTACAGGCACACTCACAAAAGAAAACTCTCCCTCCAACCGGGAACACTGCTATTTCGAGAAAATGGACAAATGGGAAAAGAGCAGCACCCATCACGTAATAAATAATGCTTAAGGCTGATGTCATGTAATGGCGCAAATTGGGCAACTAATGAAAAAAATAGCACATATCACATATAAAAAGACAAAAAACTAGCATATTATCCAGTCAATATCACACTAATTATGCAGGTTTTTTTCTCATTATTATTATGGTTGCTTAAAGGGTGGGGGGAGTGAAAAAAAGGAATGGTTTGGTGTGGGAGTATGGTTGTTGTTTATATGACTGGGTTCATATGTTTTTGTGGATTTTGCACTAAAATTAATAAAAAATGATTTAAACATAAAAAATGCTGACTGCTGTGGGCTGAATATGGGCTGGATGATGTTACATTCTTACTTTATAACAACTGTACCATCAGTTCTGTCCAAAGCAACATTGACCTTGCGTTGTCTATTGTCACTCCTATTTGAGTATAACCTGAAGAAGGAATGGGTGAAAAGGCAAAGCTTGTTTTATTTTGCTGCATTGCACCCTGGAAGTCATGTGTTTACTATGTCATAAGCTTATTCCTGGGATAAGCAGAAGAAAATCTGTTTTACTCTTTTGGGATCTTGCCAGGTACTTGTGACCTGGATTCACCACTGTTGGAAACAGGATACTGGGCTTGATGGACCTTCAGTCTTTCCCTGGATGGCAGTTCTTATGTATGAATGTACTTATGAGATCATTGAAGGATATATTTATAATTCAAAATCTCTAACATTTCTCTTTCTTGTTTTTTTTTTTTTTTTACAAAATAAAATCACATCCTGCAGGATTTGGTAAGTTTTATTCAGTTAGAAACATATATATTTTAGGGTTAATAGCAATATTAATGCATTAATATTGTAATGCTTACCATGTTTTTTTGAATGCTACCTGTTTTTTTTTTTAATGGTGACCCACCCCTCCCCCATGCTTTCCTCTGCAGCAGGGCTCGGGCTTTTTTCTCCTTCCTCGGAGCTGCCTCAAACTCCTTATCTAACCCTATACGGACAGGCTCTACAGATACTTGCAGGAAGTTGGGAAAGGTCTCCTGAGACTTAAAACTGCAAGACTCAAGTATCTGCAAAGCCCTTTTGCTGTTCAGGGGAAGACAAGGAGTTTGAGGCAACGCTGAGCCCGAGCCTTGCTGTACAGGTAAATGTGGGGGGTGGAGAAGGGGGCATGAGAGAAACTGAATGAAGGCTGTTTGAAACCTTATTCTTTAATGCCCAAAATGCATGCTGTGATTAAGCACTCTGAATTGCATGGTTAAAACTTTTAA
Organism: Microcaecilia unicolor; assembly: GCF_901765095.1. NCBI lineage: Eukaryota > Metazoa > Chordata > Amphibia > Gymnophiona > Siphonopidae > Microcaecilia > Microcaecilia unicolor. The sequence continues at coordinate 5,202,822 of NC_044034.1, forward strand.
TCACACAATTAATCACAATTAATTCTTGCTGCACCCTACGCCTGGAATAGACTTCCTGAGCCCCTACGTCTTACCTCATCCTTGACCATCTTTAAATCTAGCTTAAAAGCCCACCTCTTTGATATTGCTTTTGACTTGTAACCACTTGCCTCCACCTACCCTCCTCTCCTCTTTCCTCTACAAATTAATTGCTTTGCTTGCTTTATTTTTGTCTATTAGATTGTAAACTCTTTGAGCAGGGACTGTCTTATATGTTTGTGCAGCGCTGCATACGCTTTGTAGCGCTATATAAATGCTAATTAGTAGTAGTAGTAGATGCGGCGACCAGAATTGAACACAATACTCAAGGTGCGGTCGTACCATGGAGCGATACAACGGCATTATAACATCCTCACACCTGTTTTCCATACCTTTCCTAATAATACCCAACATTCTATTCGCTTTCCGAGCCGCAGCAGCACACTGAGCAGAAGGTTTCAGCGTATTATCGACGACGACACCCAGATCCCTTTCTTGGTCCATAACTCCTAACATGGAACCTTGCATGACGTAGCTATAATTCAGGCTCTTTTTTCCCACATGCATCACCTTGCACTTGATCACATTAAACGTCATCTGCCATTTAGCCGCCCAGTGTCCCTGTCTCGTAAGGTCCTCTTGTATTTTTCACAATCTTCCCGCGATTTGACTACTTTGAATAACTTTGTGTCATCGGCAAATTTGATTACCTCACTAGTTACCCCCATCTCTAGGTCATTTATGAATATGTTAAAAAGCAGAGGTCCCAGCACAGATCCCTAAGGGACCCCACTAACTACCCTGCCTGCTTTATTTTTGTCTATTAGATTGTAAGCTCTTTGAGCAGGGACTGTCTTTCTTCTATGTATGTGCAGCGCTGCGTACGCTTTGTAGCGCTATATAAATGCTAAATAGTAGTAGTAGTAGTCTCTTGTAACCAGAGCTAATATTGTGATGTCATAATGCCTCAGGCCACCAATAAGAGCCAACCTCATCAGTGATGTCACAATGGCTTGATTGTCCTATACTTGGCTCACTTTTATTACATAGCTCTTTGAGCAGGGACTGTCTTTCTTCTATGTTTGTGCAGTGCTGCATACGCCTTGTAGCGCTATAGAAATGCTGAATAGTAGTACTGTAGTAGTAGTAATTAAAATTTGTATTCATTGTCCACCCCTAACATAATTTTTATATCATTGTACTTATTTCTCTTGCCTGAGATCTGATCATTGTTCATCTTTATTTTAATGCAGATTGGTGGATGGAATTTGGCAAATATACAGGTAACTGAATCTGAAATATAACTAATTATACCAAACCATCAAATCCACTAATGTGTCCTTTGACTGTGATTTTGCTATACAGACACCTACAGCCAGTGTTAGGGATCATTTTCACTCCGTGATTCCCCTGAGCAGGGTCAGGGAGTGATCCCTCAGGTTCAGACCTGGCAAGTTTCCCACATTCATTGGGAGACCTCCCGCTTTCTCAGGTCATCTCCGAAATTTCCACTAGGGAGTGAATGACTTCCACTTAGCAGTCTGTGACAGTCCCAGGACTTTTCACCAAATAATACAGTACAGTTTGCTTCTAGAAACAGTCACCAACAGGCTTATTTTCGAAAGAGAAGGACGCCCATCTTTCGACACAAATCAGAAGATGGGCGTCCTCTCCCCAGGGTCACACAAATCGGTATAATGGAAAGCCGATTTTGGATGTCCTCAACTGCTTTCCGTCGCAGGGACAGTCAAAGTTCCCGGGGGAGTATCAGATGCGTAGCGAAGGCGGGATTTGGGCGTGCCTAACACATGGACGTCCTCGACCCATAATGGAAAAAAAAGGGCATCCCTGATGAGCACTTGGACGACTTTATCTGGTTCTGATTTTCTTACGACAAAAAGCACAAAAAGGTGCCCGAACTGACCAGATGACCACCGGAAAGAATTGGGGATGACCTCCCCTTACTCCCCCAATGGTCACTAACCCCCTCTCACCTCCAAAACAAATCTTTAAAAATATTTTGTGCCAGCCTCTATGCCAGCCTCAGATGTCATACTCAGGTCCATCACAGCAGTATGCAGGTCCCTGGAGCAGTTTTAGTGGGTGCAGTGCACTTAAGGCAGGCGGACCCAGGCCCATTCCCCTCCTACCTGTTACACTTGTGGTGGTAAATGTGAGCCCTCCAAAACCCACACAAACCCACTGTTTCCACATCTAGGTGCCCCTCTTCACCCATAAGGCCTATGGTAGTGGTGTACAGTTGTGGGTAGTGGGTTTTGGGGGGCTCAGCACGCAAGGTAAGGGAGCTATGTACCTGGGAGCAATTTATGAAGTCCACTACAGTGCCCCCTAGGGTGCCCGGTTGGTGTCCTGGTATGTCAGGGAGACCAGTGCACTACAAATGCTGGCTTCTCCCACAACCAAAGGGCTTTCATTTGGTCGTTTGTGAGATAGGCGTCCTTGTTTTCCATTATCGCCAAAAATCAGAAACGACCAGGTCTAGGGACGACCATCTCTTAGGATGACCTAAATTTCAAGATTTGGGTGTCCCCGACCATATTATCGAAACGAAACATGGACGTCCATCTTGTTTCAATAATACGGGTGTTAAGAAATTTTAACCAATATACTCACAAACACATGGGACCAGTCAGGTTTAGTCACTCAAGCAATATTTTTATTCTCTTGCAAGGGAGACAAGATCCAGCATACGGGAAATGCACTCCTGCATGCAGCCAAGAAATTGTCTAACTTCTAAAAACTCCTCTTGTCCTTTTATACCTTACTAGCCGTTAAGCCCGTTTAAACGGGCGAGTATTGGTATGTTTTTTTTCCAAGGCCCCCCTCCCCCCGCAGCTGCAAGGCCCCCTGCCCTCCCTCCTTCCCTGCCAGCCCCAAGGCCCCCTCTGTCCCTCCCTCCCAGCTCCAAGGCCCCAGTCCCTCTCCCCCAGGTCCAAGGGCCCTCTCCCCCTTCCCAGCTCCAAGGTCCCCTGTCCTCCCAGTTCCAAGGCTCCATTCCCTCCCAGCTCCAAGGGCCCCCCCTCCCAGCTCCAAGGGCCCCTGCCCCCCCAGCTCCAAGGGCCCCCCTCCCTCCCTCCCAGCCAGCTCGAAGGCCCCCTTCTGTCCATCCCTCCCAGCTCCAAGGCCCCCCTCCTTCTGACCTCCCATGTCCAGCATCCTCCCTCCCACCCTGCCAGCTCCAAGGCCCTCTGTGCCTCCCAGTTGCAAGGCCCCCTCCCCCTCCCAGCTCCAAGGCCCCCCGCACTCCCTCCCAGTTCCAAGGCCCCTCCTCCTCCCTCCCAGCTGCAAGGCCCCCCTCCGTCCCTCCCTCCCAGCCAGCTCCAAGGCCCCCCTCCTTCTGAGACCTCCCATGTCTCCTGCCCTCCCCTCCTCCTCGAGGTCGCCGCTACCGCCCCCCCTTTGGATTCGCCACCACCCCCTGTGGACAGGCATTGCTTTGAGGATGAATTTCAAACAGATTTATAAACATGTCACTCAGGGTCAGGAAAACGTAAAACCCTCTTCTGCTAGTTCTGGCTGGCTTGTGTGTTTTAAAAGGCAATATACGCTTTAAAATGTAAGCTTTTGTGGCGAGGCAGGTTCAGCTGACAACGAAGCTGCAGAAGAATTTAAAACATCCCTGCTAAGTGTGATAGAAAAAAAGGGTAAAGTGCCAGAGTGTCATGTCCCCTACCTCAACGCAAGCGGCATCCTTGGGCTGCGCAGGGTCCCGTCGACACCCACACTTGACTGGCACAGCCCTGAGCCATGTGTGTGTAGTTCTTCTCTGGCTGCAGGCTCCTTGATTGCTTTGCTTCCATGCACCTGGCTCTGCTCTCTCTCTGCCTGGCTTCCAGGCTCCTTGATTGCTTTGCTTCTACCCACCTGGGTCTGCTCTTCCTCTGCCTAGCTTCCCTTGCTTCTCTCCTATTGGTCTTCCGGTTCCTCCTTCCCCTGCTCTTTTCCTATGGCTGTGCCCCTTCTGCCTGCTGATGTCAGACACCAGTACTTTATCAGCTGAGCTCTCCCTAGATTCCTTGCTTCTGCTTCTACTTTGGTAGGTGTTACTTGCTCAGTAGTGTGCTTCTCCTCTTCTTTGTTCTTCGTTGCTGACTTAGCCTGTACCTGGATTACTCTCGCCTGCTGCCTGCCTACTGACTCTGCCTGTACCTGGATTACTCTCATGTCTGCTGCCTGCCTACTGACTCTGCCTGTACCTGGATTACTCTTGTGTCTGCTGCCTGCCTACTGACTCTGTCTGTACCTGGATTACTCTTGTGTCTGCTGCCTGCCTACTGACCTTGCCTGTACCTGGATTACTCTTGTGTCTGCTGCCTGCCTCCTGACCTTGCCTGTACCTGGATTACTCTCGTGTCTGCTGCCTGCCTACTGACTCTGCCTGTACCTGGATTACTCTCGTGTCTGCTGCCTGCCTACTGACTCTGTCTGTATCTGGATTACTCTCTTGCCTGCTTCCTGTCTGGCCGTCATGTTCATCACCCCGCTTTCTGCTCCATCTCATAAGCCCTGCAGGCCGCTCGCACCTAGGGGCTCAACCTCTGGGCAACGGCGGTCAGCACAGGTGAAACCCGGAGTTGTCCAGCCGCCAAGCAGAACCTTGTCTGAGTACCGGGCTTGGCAGCGCTCTACTTGATACAAGAACTCACAGGTGTGACAGTAAGCCGAAGCCATGAGTTCGCTGGACAAACCCGACTTGGCGAATTTGGCCCAGGTTCTTCAGCAACAACAGGCCCAGTTGAACCATCTGTCCGGAGTCCTGCAGAACATTTGTTCCCAGTTGTCTATTATTCAATCCCAACGGCAAGTTCCTGCTGCACCGTCCGGACCAGTTTTACCCACTCCGGGGTTAAGGCTCCCTGAGCCTCCCCAGTTTGACGGTTTCCCTTCCGCTTGTCGAGGGTTCCTCAACCAACGTCTTATGTTTTTTGAAATGCAACCTGGAGTCTTTTCTTCCGATAAACTCAAGATCACTTATATAATCTCCCTGCTCTCCGGACCAGCCCTGGCTTGGGCCTCTCCTCTACTCACTGATCTTGGGGAATTTCTTCACCACTTTAGGTTAGTTTTTGACGTGCCTGGACGTCCCTCCTCGGTAGCTGGAGAACTTCTACGGATTCAACATGGCAATTGCTCTGTCGGGGCTCATATGTCGTATGCTTTCGAACCCTAGTCTCCGAGGTGAGATGGCAGGGGTTAACGGGCCAAATCAAAGACGAGTTTGCAGGCTGGGAACTTCCAATCATATTGGATGCCCTGATTACTCTCTGCGTCCGTATCGACGTTCAGTTTCAAGAGAGGACACAGGAACGTTCTGCTCAGCGTCAATCACAGAGACCATCTCCTCGGTTGTCGCGTCCTTCTCCTAAAGGAGCTACTGGCACCACTTCTGGAATCTCTCCGGAGCCAATGGTTATCGGTCGGCATCGCCTCTCTGAGAAGGAAAGGGCTCACCGTTGGGAAAATCAACTCTGCCTCTATTGTGGGCAGGCTGGCCATTTCCTGAGATATTGCCCGAATAAGCCGGGAAATGCGTTGACCCAGGGCCTCTGAAGGGGGTGGCCCTGGGCCGATTCGCACCTCTTCCGGATAATCTTGTCTCCATCCCTATTTTCCTGCGCTGGAAGGAACTTTGTATTAGCACCATGGCTTTGATCGATTCAGGGGCCGGAGGGAATTTTATTGATGCCAGTCTCCTAGTCCAGCTTGGAACTCCCTCAATGGCCTGTAAACCTACATTACAAGTGACCTCCATTCAGGGACTGACTCTACCCTACTCCATTACCCATGTCACTTTGTCGTTGCAGATATAAGTAGGAATTTTACATAAGGAAGTGTAAGGGGTTGCTGAGAGGACGACCTCAAGGAACGTGAGAGCAGCCCAGGAAGGAGCTAACGAGGCAGGCACACATCCCTTATAGGCGGGAAGCTTGCCCCCTGGTGGGTAAGAGATTGATTAGAATGATGAGTAAGCCTAAGGACTACCATCCCCACAATGCACCTGACCCAATACAGGACTCACAGGAGGGGGAGGGGCAGGATTGGGAGATGATTTCCAATCAGGGGGATGAGGAGCAACTGAGGGAACCCTGGGTGGAGGAGGAAGAGATGGAATGGGATAAAATGGAGTAGGCAGAAGGGAGTAAGGAAGAGAGGATGGAGCTGTCTGCATTCGCCCAGGCTGCCGGTGCTAAGGTGAGGGGTTTACTGGCTGCTGTATTTCCTTAACTGATTAAAATTGGAAGGAGAGAATTGAGGCAGCTGGGAAAGAATCTGTGGCAGCGAGTAACCCAGAGCATTAAGGGAGCAGGAAAGTAAAACAGTATGTTGGAATGAGCTTTTGAGCCGTAGGTCAACTGGTAGCTACCTGAAGAGGAATAAGGTGGCATTGAAGTATAATGAACTATATTCAGCAAGGTTTGAGATGAACCTCAATTGGGCATTGTGTATGTGAACAAATGTCAATTACTTGAGATGAGGCGGTATCAAGTGCTGTGGAAATGGTGATAACTGAGCTGTGGAAAATAAAAGAAAAATCCTTTTTATGAAATGTTGGGAGTCGCTGGTCATTTGTTGGAATATCACTTAAGTGCAACCTCAGGGAGCGCCTAAACTGAGGGAGACGCGGATGTGTGAGGCAGGAGCTGAGAAGCAGCAGGTGCCAGAGGAAACAGGAGCATGCATTGAAGCATTCTTGCTTAGCAGGGTCAACCTGGGCTGAAGAGTGGAAGGGAGACCTGCTGACATAAAGTGGTGGCAGTGGTGGGATATTCGTTAAGTCCTGCTGGCAAAGTCTGAACTCTCTGAGCTCTGGTAAGCACATACCAAACTCAGGGAGGGATTGTGAGTAAGGTGAAAGGGGGTTACCCTTTCGGCTGAAAAGTTGGGAAAGAGCAGCACTTGGGTCTTGCCTCCTGTGTTTTTCAGGTCCCTTACTGGCAGAGGCGATGGATCCTAAGGAATTGATGACGTTTACGGCGCACCAGTTTCAGAAGCAGCAGGAAATGGCACAGAGGATTCTAGAGGACTCCTTGGCAGCGTCCCAAGTGCAGCAACAGCCCCTTTTTAACGGTGCAGGAAATGTTGCAGGCTACACCCAGGAGAGGAGGCCCAGGGACGGAGGAAGCTGGGCATGGTGCACCCCGGGTACTGGGGGAACCAGGGACAGTAAATTGGCTGCCCTGGGGTAAGCTTGCACCCTATCAACCTACCTACCCGCCGCCAGCCCCTCTACCTACCGCCCGTAAACACCTCAGTCACTACTTATGGCCCCCATACACATTCTCTTCCTCGCCCTGTCCCTTCCTAATCTTTTCCCCCTCCCCCCACCGCTGTATACCGCACGAACTCACTGCCCATCCATGTCCTCTCCCGTCCTGCTCACTACGCAATACCCTACCCACCCCTGTCCCCCACCACCACACCATCTCTACTATCTTCCTCCTCCTTTCTAGCTCTCAACCTTCAACACCTCCTTCCTGCCATGAACCCTTCCCCATTCCTCCTAAGCGCATCCCGTCTTCGTCGCCTTCGTCGCCCTATCTCCCCCACCCTCCTCCACACTCTCTTGCTCCTTCTCCTGTATCCGCAGGAGACATCAATACCAACCCTGGTCCCCCACACCTGTCCTCGTCCTCGTCTCATCCATGCAAACATTTTCGCAATGTCTCCAAGCTCATCTCTATTCCCCTCCTCCCTCCCCTTCTCGTGTGCCCTGTGGAATGCCCGCTTGGTCTGCAACAAACTTTCCTTCACCCATGATCTCTTCATCTCCCGTTCCCTTCAACTGCTCGCCCTAACTGAAACCTGGCTCACCCCTGACGACTCTGCCTCAGTCGCCGCCCTTTGTCATGGAGGTTATCTTTTCTCCCATTCTCCCCGCCCAGCTGGCCGTGGTGGCAGCGTCGGGTTACTACTCTCGCCCTCCTGCAGTTTTCAACCTCTCCCCCTACCGCAGTCTCACTGCTTCTCATCCTTTGAAGTTCACTCCATCCGTCTATTCTACCCGCTGCCACTCAGAGTTGCAGTCATTTACCACCCCCCTGATAAGTCCCTCTCTTCCTTGCTTACTGACTTCGATGCCTGGCTCTCCGTTTTTCTTGAGCCCTCATCCCCATCCCTCATTCTTGGAGACTTTAACATACACACTGATAACCCATCCGACTCATACGCTTCTCAGTTCCTCACTCTAACCTCCTACTTCAACCTCCAACTGAGCTCCGCCACCCCTACTCACCAATCTGGCCACTGTCTTGACCTTGTCCTCTCCTCTACCTGCTCACCCTCCAATTTCTGCGCCTCAGCTCTTCCTCTCTCTGACCATCACTTGATCACCTTCACTCTTCATCACCCTCCCCCTCAGTCCCGCCCAACACTAACCACTACTTCCAGGAATCTCCAGGCTGTCGACCCTCTCACCTTATCCTGTAGTATCTCTAATCTCCTCCCTTCCGCCATGTCCTCTGAGTCGGTCGACAAGGCTGTCTCCACTTACAATGCCACTCTCTCCTCTGCTCTGGACACCCTTGCACCATCCATCTCCCGTCCCACAAGGCGCACTAATCCCCAGCCCTGGCTGACCCCTTGCACCCGATCTGCTGAATGCCTCTGGAGGAAATCTCGCACCCATACTGATTTCATTCATTATAAATTCATGCTGAGATCCAAGATGGCCACTGACTGAGACAGATGTGTTTCAGAGCTCCTCCAGATTTTACTGTTACTCTTTAATTACCTTATAATGCCGAAGAGAAAGGGCAGAGCTGCTGCTACTGCAGCCCAGCAGCAAAGACCTTTGATATCTTCTGGCTTGATTGAATCTTATCTGCAACGAGCTCTGGTTTCGACAGCAGCGTTGGTGAGTGGTTCGCTGGAACAGCCCAGGATAGGAGACCAGGAGCTGAACCTTGAACTGGAAGTTTCTTTGAGCGCTTGTAGCGCTATAGAAATGCTAAATAGTAGTAGTAGTAGTAGCCCCAACTCAAGGGCCCCTCCTCCCCAGCCTGTGAGAAGTAGTTCTCCGGTGGCGGCGTCCTTAGCCCTGAATACCGAAGTGTTACAGGGTGGAACTGGACTGGAGGCAGTGTTAGCCTTAAGGGAGAACGTGGGAGATTTGCCAGCTTCTTCCCTGTTATCTCACACTGCGGAAAAACACAGGAGGAGTTGCCAGGGACATTGGAAGGTGAGAAACATGTTTCACAGGAAGAGAGTGAGAGCACTGCATTTGCTAAACCTTTTCAGAAACCAGATGAAGTAACATTGGACAATCTATGGCAGTTGATTGCAGAAATGGGGAAGTTTTTGTGCCCCCAGATGAGGAAAATAAGAAATGAAGTTGTGATATTAGATGGGAAGGTAACAGAAATTGAGAATGAGGTGAAAATAGTTAAAGCAGATTTGGCTAAACAGGAAAAGGATGTTTTAGAGTTGAAATCACAGCAAACAACAATGCTTAAAGACTTGGTTAATTTAAGGAGAAAATCAGAAATGCTTGAAAATACTTCAAAATCTAATAACCTGCATTTTATAAATTTTCCGCGACAACCACTTATCTCCCCTCGGGAGATGCTAAAAAATTACCTCAGAGAAATTCTAGAGAGAGAAGATAAAGATATGCCACCCTTTTCACAGGTTTTTTATATACCTGTGAAGGGTTTGGATCCTTTACAAAGGAATAATATTCAGAATGCGCAACCATTGGATGTTTCTGCCCTTCTTGAAATGTCGGATTCAGAACAGATAACACCAACTACTATGTTGGCCACAGTAGCGTTACCTTCGGACAAGATCTGGATTTTAAAGAAGTTTTTTCAGAATAAAGAAAAAACCTTTCGTGGTTTGCAAACTCGTGTTTTTCCAGATCTAGCGAGGGAAACGCAAAGGCGACGACAAAAGTTTTTACAGATGAGACAGGAGACACTTCAACTTGGCGCAACTTTTTACCTTAAATATCCTTGCAAATGTTTAATCTCCTATCAAGCCGTGAAATATGTTTATTTTGATCCTGACCAATTGTCATCTTTTTTAACATCTAAGAGAGCTCCTAGTTAAGTAAAGTTGAACAGAAACTCGTCTGTATCTCAAAATTTGATTTATAAAGTTTATTACCTGTTTTCTCCTATTTAGGAATCTTGGACTCCTGTTGTGGACTTTAAATGAAGCTATAATATTTAATTTGTGTTATGAATAATATCTTTAGAGTTAATTGTAATAGTGGATTTTTCTTTACAAGTTTATTCTTGTTTACTATGTATAAAAACGATAAATAAAATATTAAAAAAAAAATTCATGCTATCCTCCTTCCAGTCCTCCCTATTCCTCGCCAAACAGGACTATTACACCCAATTGACTAATTCCCTCAGCTCTAACCCTCGTTGTCTCTTCGCCACCTTTAACTCCCTCCTCAAAGTGCCCCCCGCTCCAGCTCCCACCCCCCCACTCTCTCCTCAATCACTGGCTGACTACTTCCGCGACAAGGTGCAGAAGATCAACCTCGAATTCACCACCAAACCATCTCCTCCTCTTCACCCTATAACCCACTCCCTCAACCAACCAACCCAGGCCTCCTTCTCATTTCCTGATATCACTGAAGAGGAAACCGCCCATCTTCTTTCCTCCTCGAAATGCACCACTTGTTCCTCCGATCCCATCCCCACCAACTTACTTAACACCATCTCTCCTACTGTCACCCCCCCATCTGTCATATCCTCACCCTCTCTCTGTCCACTGCAACTATCCCTGACACCTTCAAGCATGCTGTTGTCACACCACTCCTCAAAAAAACCATCACTTGACCCTACCTGTCCCTCCAACTACCGCCCCATTTCCCTCCTACCCTTCCTTTCCAAGATACTTTCCGCTGCCTTGATTTTCTCTCTTCTCATGCCATCCTCGATCCGCTTCAATCTGGCTTTCGCCCCTTACACTCGACAGAAACGGCACTATCTAAAGTCTGCAATGACCTGTTCCTTGCCAAATCCAAAGGTCACTACTCCATCCTCATCCTCCTCGACCTATCCGCCGCTTTTGACACTGTCAATCACAATTTACTTCTTGCCACACTGTCCTCATTTGGGTTCCAGGGCTCTGTCCTCTCCTGGTTCTCCTCTTATCTCTCCCACCGTACCTTCAGAGTACATTCTCATGGTTCTTCCTCCACCCCCATCCCGATCTCTGTTGGAGTTCCTCAGGGATCTGTCCTTGGACCCCTTCTTTTTTCAATCTACACTTCTTCCCTGGGCTCCCTGATCTCATCTCATGGCTTCCAATATCAACTTTATGCTGACAACACCCAGCTTTATCCCTCCACACCAGACATCACTGCGGAAACCCAGGCCAGAGTATCGGCCTGCTTATCCAACATTGCTGCCTGGATGTCCAACCGCCACCTGAAACTGAACATGGCCAAGACCGAGCTTATTGTCTTCCCACCCAAACCCACTTCTCCTCTCCCTCCACTCTCTGTCTCAGTTGATGGCACCTTCATCATCCCCGTCTCATCTGCCCACAACCTCGGAGTCATATTCGACTCCTCCCTCTCCTTCTCGCCGCATATCCAGCAGATAACCAAGGGAGATGCGGATGTGTGAGGCAGGAGCTGAGAAGCAGCAGGTGCCAGAGGAAACAGGATCCCACACTGAAGCATTCTTGCTAAGCAGGGTTGACCTGGGCTGAAGAGAGGAGGGGAGACCTGCTGACAGAAGAGATTCAGCTTCTGGTTCTTCCCCGTGCCATTCATCCTGTTATTTTAGGCCTGCCTTGGTTACGACAACACACACCAAGCATCAAAAGGACCACTAGCATTGGGGTTCCCAATGTTTTGCTTCCTGTCTCACGCTGGTGGTTCCTCCTCCGAGGACTATTTCTGCCTCCCCCGGGGGCCTGCTTCCCTGCGATGCTTCCCTTCCTGTGGAATATCGAGATTTCCAAGATGTTTTCAATGCCCAGGAGGCTGATTCCCTTCCTCCGCATCGTCCTTTTGACTGCCCTATCGAATTACTTCCGGGCAAGACACCACCTCGGGGTCAGCTGTATACCCTCTCCCGGGAGGAATCTAAAGTCATGCAGGAATACATTCAAGAAAACTTCCAAAAGGGCTTCATCAGACCCTCCTCTTCTCCGGCGGGGGCAGGTTTCGTCTTTGTAACCAAGAAGCACAGCTCTCTGTGACCTTGTATAGACTACCGGGGTCTTAATGAAATAACCATTAAGAACCGGTATCTGCTCCCTCTGATTCCAGAACTTTTCGACCGTCTGCAGTGAGCATCTATCTTTACCAAGCTGGATCTCCGAGGTGCCTACAATCTGGTCCAAATCTGACATGGAGATGAATGGAAGACTGCCTTTAATACCCATGAAGGATATTTTGAATATCTAGTCATGCCATTTGACCTTTGTAATGCACCTGCGGTCTTTCAGGAATTCATTAACTTCATTTTTCAAGATCTCCTGTACTCCTCAGTCATAATTTACCTGGATGATATTTTGTTTTTTTCTGCTTCTGTTCAAGACTACCCTCGTCATGTCTGCACCGTTCTCCAATGCCTCCGGGACTACCGTCTCTTCGTCAAACTAGAAAAGTGTTCATTTCATCAACAGTCTATTCCATTCTTGGGATATATCGTCTCTTCAGAGGGGCTCCAAATGGACCCCACCAAACTCTGAGCCATCCGGGATGGGTCCATGCCCCAGGGTCTCCGGGCCTTGCAACGTTTTTGGGGGTTTGCTAACTACTACCGGCAGTTCATCCATCAATATTCCCTTATCACTGCCCCTCTTACCGCACTGACCAGGAAGGGTGCTGATGTGAGGAACTGGACACCGGAGGCCCAGGAGGCTTTCGCCACCTTAAAGCAAGCCTTTCTCTCTGCTCCTGTGCTTCGAAGCCCGGATATCAAGAAACCATTCATTTTAGAGGTGGATGCCTCTTCGCTGGGGGCAGGGGCTGTTCTGTCTCAAACCTCAGACTCTGGAAAGCGTCATCCCTGTTTCTTTTTTCCAAAAAAATGTTCTCCGGCAGAGCGTAACTACACCATTGGCGACCAGGAATTGTTGGCCCTTAAATTGGCTCTCCAGGAATGGCGATATCTCCTGGAGGGGGCCTTGCACCCCATCACAGTAATCACCGAACACAAGAATCTCCTATACCTTCAGGATGCTAAGAGACTAAACCTGCGACAAGCACACTGGTCTCTTTTCTTTGCCCGTTTTAACTTCCACCTGGTATTTCGACCTGCTGAAAAGAATATTCAGGCTGATGCACTATCCAGGGCCTTCAACCCTCCCGAAGAACCCGAGGAATCCTACCCCATGCTTAATTCTGCCTGTGTTGCCTCCACGACTGTAGTTTCTTCCATCAGCACGAAGACTTCTGTTCCACCCCAGTCCAGGAAGAAGGTTCTCAAATGGGGACACTCCTCCACATTTGCTGGTCATTCCGGATTCCACAAGACTTTTCATTTAATCTCTCAGTACTACTGGTGGCCACACATGGCTCAGGATGTCTTACATTTTGTTTCCACCTGTCCCATCTGTGCCCGAAACAAATCCTCTCCTGGCAAGCAGTGGGGATTCTTACAGCCACTGCCAGTTCCACAGCTTCCTTGGCAGGAAGTGTCCATGGACTTTGTTACTGATTTACCACCGTCCCAAGGTCACACGGTCATTTGGGTAGTGGTGGATCAATTCTCCCGTATGGCCCATTTCATTCCCATGAAATCTCTCCCCTCGGCCGCTGCTCTTGCCAAGAATTCCATCCAGCATATTTTTCGTTTACATGGTCTACCTCTCCAGATCATAAGAGATTGGGGATCTCAATTCACTTCTAGGTTCTGGAGAGCACTGTGTTCTGCTTTTGGCATCACCACCCATTTTTTATTCACAGACCAATGGAATGGTGGAACAGGTCAATCAAACTCTCAAGACCTTCCTGCGAATGTATAGTAATAACCGACAGGATGATTGGTCCACATTACTCCCCTGGGCTGAATTTGCCTATAACAACGGTCTCCACACTGCCTCTCGTACATCACCATTTTTTACAGTATACAGGTGCCACCCACAACTACCACTTCCGATCCCTCAGATCCAAGCCTTGCCTCAGCTCCAACAGACCCTCACTGATATCCGGGACATTTGGAGCACGGTCCAACGACATCTTCAGCGAGCCGCTGCTAGATGCAAGCTTTTCGCAGATCGTAAGAGGCGGTCTGCTCCACCTTTCAACCTGGACAAAAAGTTTGGCTTAGTACCAAATACTTGAGACTCTGATTACCCTCCTTCAAGTTTGCTCCCCGATACACTGGACCCTTTTCAGTACGATCTCAGGTGGGAGCCATCACTTATCGTCACCAGTTACCAGGCAATCTCAAGGTCCACAACGCTTTCCACATGTCCCTGCTAAAGCCATTCTTGACTTCGAAATGGCACCCAGAGCCAAAGAAGATCATTGTTCCTGATTCCAAGCTGGATCCTGAATTCGAGGTAGATGAGGTTCTGGACTCCAAACGTCAAAGGGGACGGCTGTTCTATTTGCTATCCTGGAAGCACTTTGATCCCTTGGATAATTCCTGGGAGCCCGCTGCCAATGTCCATGCACCTGAATTGATCCAGGAGTTCCATACCCACTACCTATCCAAACCCGGACCTAGGTAGAGGGGGGTCCTTAAGGAGGGGGTACTGTCATGTCCCCTACCTCAACACAAGCGGAGTCCTCGGGCTGCACAGGGTCCTGTTGACACGCACACTTGACTGGCACAGCCCTGAGTCATGTGTGTGTAGTTTTTCTCTGGCTGCAGGCTCCTTGATTGCTTTGCTTCCATGCACCTGGCTCTGCTCTCTCTCTGCCTGGCTTCCAGGCTCCTTGATTGCTTTGCTTCCACCCACCTGGGTCTGCTCTTCCTCTGCCTGGCTTCCCTTGCTTCTCTCCTATTGGTCTTCCGGTTCCTCCTTCCCCTGCTCTTGTCCTATGGCTGTGCCCCTTCTCCCTGCTGATGTCAGATGCCAGCACTTTATCAGCTGAGCTCTCCCTAGACTCCTTGCTTCGGCTTCTACTTTGGTAGGTATTACTTGCTCAGTAGTATGCTTCTTCTCTACTTTGTTCTTCGTTGCTGACTTAGCCTGTTCCTGGATTACTCTCGCCTGCTGCCTGCCTACTGACTCTGCCTGTACCTGGATTACTCTCATGTCTGCTGCCTGCCTACTGACTCTGCCTGTACCTGGATTACTCTTGTGTCTGCTGCCTGCCTCCTGACCTTGCCTGTACCTGGATTACTTTCGTGTCTGCTGCCTGCCTACTGACTCTGCCTGTACCTGGATTACTCTTGTGTCTGCTGCCTGCCTCCTGACCTTGCCTGTACCTGGATTACTCTCATGTCTGCTGCCTGCCTACTGATTCTGCCTGTACCTGGATTACTCTCTTGATCTGCTGCCTGCCTACTGACTCTGCCTGTACCTGGATCACTCTCTTGCCTGCTGCCTGTCTGGTCGTCACGTTCATCACCCCGCTTCCTGCCCCATCTCGTAAGCCCTGCAGGCCGCCCGCACCTACGGGCTCAACCTCTAGGGAACGGCGGTCAGCGCAGGTGAAAACCGGGGTTGTCTGGCTGCCAAGCAGAACCTGGTCCGAGTACTGGGCTCAGCAGCGCTCTACATGGTACAAGAACTCACAGGTCTGACACAATGCAGGTCTTCATTGTTGATGAGACTGGTTTGTTTTACAAACAGGCTGGCAAATGGACATATATAATGAAAATGGCAGCCAAAGCCCCTGGTTTTAAGGCCTTTAATAATCCTCTTAATGTGCACAGAGCCCAAAGACCTTGTGCACTTAAAGGAAAGAACTTGAACTGCATACTAGTCCATTGGTGATGGAACCACAAAACTTGAACAGTATCTCCACTGTAAGAACCTTGCCTTTAAGGTGCTGCTGATTTTGGATAATGCACCAGTATACTGTCATGCAGACCTAGAAAATGCACAGCCCAATAATGAGGTTCTCTTCATTCCCCCAAACACATCCATCATCCAGTCCCTCGATCAGGCAATAATAAAGGCTTTCCAGTGCCAGTACGTGCAGGAGCTTTACATCAAGGCCTGTGAAGCTCTAGATGCTGACGAGGAAGCCATCATGCTGGACTTCTGGAAGACAGTGACTATACGCAATGCAATTGACTATGTTGGGATAGCCTGGGATGGCGTCACACAGCCTACTATAAACAATAGTTGGAAAAAAATCTTAGTCAGACTGAATAATGAACTTTGAGGGATTTGAAGGACATGACACAAGTAGTTGTTGAAATTTTGGCAGAGACTGCACTAGAGCCCAGCAATGAAGACCTGGACGAGATGTTGCAAGAAAGCCTCAGGCGCAGTGATAACAAAGAAGAGATGGCCGAGACTCCAAAAATCCTGCCTCTCATGTCTGCAAGAATAGCAGAGTGGGCGTCGACACTGGAAAAAATGTTCAGTGACATGGAGGAATGTGATCCTATGCTGCATCTCACAAACTCTGCATTTGCCCCTTACAGTGAAACACTTAAGGACTTGAGAAGGAAAGCCAAGCAGACAAGGCTGACACAGTTTTTTCAGTCACTGAGGCGCGAGACCCAGACACCTGAGGTAGATTACTACTACTACTAATCATTTCTATAGCACTACTAGACATACGTAGTGCTGTACACATTCTATGCAGGTACTTTCTCTGTCCCTGGAGGGCTCACAATCTAAGTTTTGGTACCTGGGGCAATGGAGGGAATCGAACCCAGGTTGCCAGGATCAAAGTCATTGAGGCGCAAGACCCACCTGAGGTAGATCAAGCAGAAGTTGATGCCCCTCCCCCAGGATCTCCATCTTCATCATCTACTATCATTCTACACAGCTGTCACTCTTGTAGCTGGGTCCCCCTTCCAGGACCCAGCCAGGCTCAACCCTGCTTAGCTTCCTTCTTCACCCAACTGTTGCCTCGCTCCACACCACCTTGGTCTGTTCTGGGAACTCTGCACCAGACCCCCTGAGAGCTTGCAGGACTTCCTCCTCTCTCTATTGTTTCCACAGAGGCTCAATCAAGGCAAAACGTTTATAGAAAAAAAAACTTTATTTTCTTGCTTCCATTCAGCATAGACACAAAAGGAAAACACCTTACTCCCAGGTTGTTAAGGTTTGCTGCCAAAGTCTCATTCAGGGTTTAAACAGTCCATATAACTTCTTACTTCTTTTAGGGAACAGTACATTATCAGAAAGAAAACACAGTAGCTTGGTAGGTTGCAGGCCCAGACCTTTCTAGTATGAAACAATTTATACAGTCTTTCTTACAGCAGAGCTACACAGCTTTGGTCCCACCTGGTTCAGACTGGGGTTTCAATTGTGCCCAGCCCTCTTTTTCTCCCAGGAACTGCACCTGTTTCCTCTTTAGTAGAGATCTCCCCCAGCGCCTCAGTCTCTCTCCTCTGGTCTTCCACCAGTCTCTCCAAGGCACAGCTAGCCACCCTCTTACAGCAGCTTTTCGGGTTTGAGCCAGAGCTCCAATTTCAGTAACCTCCATTTTATCCTCCTCTCCAACTTCCCCCGCCCCCAACCTCTCCAGCTGGCCCTCATCACCTTCCTCAGAGACCATTTCCCAATCTTCTATCTCCTCCCCTAACTCTTGCACAACCGGGTGTGGAAGAGAGGGATTCTGGGACTGGTAGTTCCTCCTCTTCTTCCTTAACCCGGCCAACCTCTCTGCCTCCAGTAGCGCAGCTTTCTGAATGTGGGTGTTGTGCACATGAAGTCTGCCCCGTTGGGGTTCCCCGGCTGCCCGCACCCCCCTTCTGCGTGCCTTTCCGGATCCCCTTTCACCTACCCTCTCACACTCTCCAGAGATTGACTTGTCTGATTTGACATCCTCATCGTCTCCATCTGTGCAGGAGGAGCAAATCTCTCAGTCCCAGATCTGCAGTTTCAAACACTGTTTTCATAATGTTGGTGGTTTAATATTGACAAAACCAGTCCAATACAGCACTTTATTACTGTTGCATAAAGTTGTTCTTTTCAAGCAATGTCTTCATATAGTACAGAACCATTTCTGTAGCCCTCTGGTTACGCAGCAATGTTTATCAAGCACTTTTTTCCTAAACTGTTACCAACTGCAAGGACTGTAAAATATGGTGAGAAAACCATGGTACAGTACTGTACTTTCTTACTGTTGTGCAATACTGTTCAGTAGTTATTTTCTTTCACCTAAGAGTGTTACTACAGTACTGTAACTCGTTCACCAAATAAAAATATATTTTTTGCAACCCACTATGAGGCTCATTTTCAAAAGAGAAAAGCGTCCAAAAGGATTTTCTCACAAAAACGTTCAATTCGGTATTTTCAAAACCAATTTTTAGACATTTTTCTATGAAGTTCATCAGAAGTGCATTCAAATCACAAGGTGGAGTGTTAGGAGCACGTTAAGAGTGGGATTTGGGCGTTCCTAACACATGGACAATTTTCTGCCATAATGGAACAAAACAAAATGTCCAGGGCTATAATTTGGGACGTTTTGGTCTAGACCTGTTTATTAATGAATAAGCTAGAAAAAAGTGCCCTAAATGACTAGATGACCTCTGCAGGAATAAAGGGATGAAACCTCCTTTCTCCCCCAGTGATCACTGACCCCCTCCCATCCCTCAAAAATGTAAATGAAGCAGTATATACCAGCCTGTATGTCAGCTTCAGATGTTACGGCCAGTCCTATTCGAGAAGCAAGCAGGTCCCTCAAATAGCCTAGTGGTCAATGCACTGTAGAGAAGAAGACCCAGGCCCATAATCCACTCTATTACACTTGTTGTGGAAAGTGTCTGCCCATAGGAGCCAACTTTTCAAAATGATTGGGGTGCTGAATTTTTTTTTAACAGGTGGTGCATTCCCCCGCCCCTCCCTCCCCCTCCCCTTCCCCCCTCCCTCTCCCTCCCTCTCCTCCAAGTTCCAGGCCCCCCTCCTCTGAGTTCCAGGCCCCCCCTCTCCTCTGAGTACCAGTCCCAACCCCAGCCTGACCTCTTCTCCCACAACAGTCCTCCGCCGGTCCGTCCTCACCTTCCTGCGTGCCGCCCAGAATTTTAAAACTCATTTTACCTCGGGGTCCCGGCGGCAGCAGTGAAAGGCGAGCAGGCTCGGTGCTTCAGCCTTCCCTTCTCTCTCAGCTCTGGTCACACCCTTGCGGAAACAGAAAATGAGAGCGGGACCAGAGCTGAGAGACAAGGGAAGGCTGAAGCGCCGAGCCTGCTCGCCTTTCACTGCTGCCGCCGGGACCCCGAGGTAAGATGAGTTTTAAAATTCTGGGCGGCACACAGGAAGGCGAGGACGGACCGGCGGAAGACTGAGGGAGGAGATGGCGGGCACCGGGCAGGTAGGCTGGCTGGGAAGGGAACTTCCGACTTCCGGCGGGTGCAGAGCCGGTCCTAAGGTTTCTGGCGCCCTCCTGCAGCCTATTAGTCGGCGCCCCTACCCATCCAGGGGTGGGATCACTATGGCTCCGCCCCTACAGTAGTCACACCCCTTTTACCAGCCATGGCATCATTGAAAATATTACACCAGTATAGAAGAAAAATAACTTTTTTTTTTTTGTTTTCATTATAAATAATTTCTGTAAGCTGTTACAGCTCCATTATACCCTAAATGACACAAACCAAATTAGCATATGAGAACAGACAGTCTTGCCAACTCTGAAAAACAATGTGTTAGTAAAATTTCAGAATCTGACAAACAGATCCCCATTCAGACACTTGGCCTTGCAGTCACACATGCAGAACAGAGATAGCCCCTCTTCAAATTCAAATTGGTCTTCCCTACCCGTAACCTCCGCTTTCAAGACAAATCCCTCCTTTCAGTACCCTTCTCCACCACCGCCAACTCTAGGCTCCGCCCTTTCTGCCTCGCCTCACCCCATGCTTGGAACAAACTCCCTGAGCACATACGCCAGGCCCCCTCCCTACCCATCTTCAAATCATTGCAGCGCTGCGTATGCCTTGTAGCGCTATAGAAATGCTAAATAGTAGTAGTAGTAGTAGCCCACCTCTTCAATGTCGCTTTTGGCACCTAATCACAACACCTCTACTCAGGAAATCTAGACTACCCCAACTTGACATTTCGTCCTTTAGATTGTAAGCTCTTCTGAGCAGAGACTGTCCTTAGTTATTAATTTGTACAGCGCTGCGTAACCCTAGTAGCGCTCTAGAAATGTTAAGTAGTAGTAGTAGTAGCAGTCACACATGCAGAACAGAGATAGCCCCTCTTCAAATTCTTCAAAAATTAACCTGAAATCCTAAGAAGTTAGACCCTGCATGCAGCACAATACCAGAAAAATAGAAAGAAACACATTGCTATACATTGCAAAATAAGATAGCAGATGTAAATTCTCAAAGTGGACATATTCCAAACACTAAAATGAAAATAAAATGATTTTTTTTCTACCTTTGTTGTCTAGTGACTTTGTTTTTCTGATCATGCTGGCCCAGTATCCGATTCTGCTGCTATCTGTCCTCTTAACTCCGTTTCCAGGGCTTCCTTTCCATTTATTTCTTTACTTCCCGCCTTTCTTCTTCATTTCTTGCCCTACATCCGTAAGTAAAAGGTGGGTCCTCCGCAGACTTGACTGTCCAGTGGATCCAGCTTCTGCCTATTTTCTCCATCCATGTGCAGTTTTTCTCCCCTCTTCCTTTTCCCTCATCTCATCTCCTTTCTCTCCCTTCCCTCTCTTCCATCCATGTCCAGCATTTTTCCTCTCTCCCCTCCATCCATGTCCAGCATTTCTCCTCTCTACCCTCCATTCATGTTCATCTCACTTCCTCTCTCTTCCCTCTCCTCCATCCATGTCCAGCATTTCTTCTCTCTCCCCTCCATCCATGTCCATCTCCTTCCTGTCTTCCCTTCCCTCCCCTCCATCCATGCCCAACAATTCTCTCCCTGCCCTCCCATCCATCCACCCACCCATGTCCAGCAACCCTCCTCTCTCCACTGCCCTCCCCTCCATCCATGTCCAGCAACTCTCCCCTCCCCTGCCCTCCACTCCATCCATCCATGTCCAGCAACTCCCCTGCCCTCCATCCATCTATCCATCCATATCCAGTAATTCTCCTCTCTCCCATGCCCACCTCCATCCATCCATATCAAGCAATTCTTCTCCCTCCCCTCCCCTCCCTATCCAGCAATTTCTCCTCTCTCCCTGGGCTTTGACCTCCCATCCATATCTATCCATGTCCATCGATGCTCCTCTCTCCATGGGCCCTGCTCTCCCATCCATATCCATCCATTCTTCTCTCTCCCCTGCCCACCTCCATCCATTCTTATCAAGCAATTCTCCTCCCTCCCCTCCCCTCCATGTCCAGCAATTTCGCCTCTCTCCCTGGGCCCTGCCCTCCCATCCATGTCCATTGATCAATGCTTCTCTCTCCCCTGCCCTCCCACTCCCATGTCCACCTTCCCACCCTCTTCTCTGGTTTAAATCTTGTATTTAAATTTACCTCCGTCGCAGCAGCTGCGCAGCGTCAGTGAAAGCGCTGCCTGATGTCTCTAGCCTTCCCTTCGCTCGTTCGTTCCCTCAGTGTCCCGCCTTCTGACATCATTTCCTTGTGAGGGTGGGACACTGAGAGGGAACGAACGAGTGAAGGGAAGGCTAGAGATGACGGGCAGCGCTTTCACTGATGCTGCACAGCTGCTGCGAAGTCGGAGGTAAATTTAAATACAAGATTTAAATCCCCCAGGGCGGCGTGGGTACCGGCGCAGGAAACTGAGGGCTGGGCTGCTGTTGGGGTCCGGGAGCTGAGGTAAGCGGCGGCAGTGCCCTCTAGAGGTTGGTACCCCCTACCAATGCCTGGGCGGGTGAAAATATTGGGGGTGCTCGAGCACCCACAGCACCCACAGAGTTGGCGCCTATGTGTCAGCCCCCCAAACCGCCACTCAAAAAACCTACTGTACCTACATATAGGTGATACCTGTAGCCATAAGGGCTATTGTAGTTGGGTACAGTAGGTTTTTGGTGATTTTTAGGGCTCACTGTACAGTATAAGGGGGTAACAGTGAGATGTGTACCTGGGACTTTTTATGTGAAGTCCACTCCAGTACTCCCAGGGTAGCTGTGTGGCCAGTCTTCTAAGAATGTTGGTCACCGCATCTCAAGGTGCCCTTGGCCTGAATTGGCCGCTGTCGTGGACGGGATGCTGGGCTAGATGGACCCTTGGTCTTTTCCCAGTGTGGCATTACTTATGTACTTATCGTGGAATTAGAAAAGGTGCAGAGAAGGGTGACGAACATGATAAAGAGGATGGGACAACTTCCCTATGAGGAAAGGCTAAAGCAGCTGGGGCTCTTCAGCTTGGAGAAGAGACGGCTGAGGGGAGATATGATAGAGGTCTATAAAATAATGAGTGGAGTGGAACGGGTAGACGTGAATTGCTTGTTTACTGTTTCCAAAAATACTAGGACTAGGGGGCATGCAATGAAGCTGCATAGTACATTTAAAACAAATCGGAGAAAATATTTCTTCACTCAACGTGTGATTAAACTCTGGAATTTGTTGCCAGAGAATGTAGTATAAGCAGTTAGCTTAGCGGGGTTTTAAAAAAGGTTTGCATAGCTTCCTACAAGAAAAGTCCATAAGCTTGATGGACCTTTGGTCTGTCCCTGTATGACAATACTTGTGACTTTTTTGCTGTTAATGGTCTAAAAGGTTAGATGCACTAAGTACAACAATGTCTAGGAAATGGCCATTTTCAAATAAAAAAGGCATTTTTTTTCTGGGTAGAAAATGGCCATTTTCACTACTTGATTTTTAGATGTTTTCAGTAACACGTCCAAAGTTGGATTTAGACGTCATATCGAAAATGCCCCTCTATGTTTCTCTGATTTTTGTTATGTGTTGTCTAATGCAGGACCCAAACCCTGTATTTTCTATAGGGCTATGCATTCACTTTTCATGGTTTTGAGGAAAAATTGTTATAGCTGGAACCTAACCCCAATTTCCCATAAGTACATTTTTTGGTATTTGAAAATTTGCGGTTTGCGATCTTTTCATGAACCATACCATCGTGAATGCCGAGAATGGACTATACATCCAAATTTGATTATGCTAATCACATTATCACTATTGGTCATTATATCTTACCTGTTTTATTTTGTGTTATGTAAATAATTCTACTGACCTACCTTATTTCTTACACAGTAATATGTTAAATTAGACCATACCTCTTACTCTGTTTATCATTATACCTTTTGCAATATAGTGTAAGCCACATTGAGCCTGCAAATAGGTGGGAAAATGTGGGGTACAGATGCAGCAAATAAAGAAATAAATTTAAAGGAAAATAAATTTTGTAAAGAACAGACTGGTCTCAGCCTCCATCTTCTGGAAAATTCTGAAATTTAGAAACACCTGGTCAGGGTTGCCAGGTGGAAAATTTTTTTCCCACCCAAAGGAGCCCAAATCCAGCCCAAAACCCGCCCAAACTCAAACCCCGCCCCTGACACCCCCACCCCCGCGTCATCACCCCCGCCCCCGCCGTCATCAACCCCGCCCCCGTCGTCATCAACCCCGCCCCCGCCGTCATCAACCCCGCCCCCGCCGTCATTGGCCCCGCCTTCCCCGTCACTAACCCCGCCTCCCACGTCACTAACCCCGCCTCCCACGTCACTAACCCCGCCTCCCACGTCACTTACCCCGCCCAAAAACGTCACTAACCCCGCCCACCGCGGCCGAAAAAGCCACCTAAAAAAACCGCCCGAAGCACAAAAACCAGCCCAAAAAACCGCAACCCGCCGCGGGCAAAAATTTCCCGCGGCGGGTCGCGGAAAACCGCCCAATTGGGCGGTAAAACCGCCCACCTGGCAACACTGCCCACAGAGTCTGTCGACAAGGCTTTGTGACATCATCCATCTCCTGTTTTTATCCAACCTCCTTGGTATGAATAGACTGATTCCAATAGGGTACAGTGAAAAGCTGATATCCAATAAGATTCCAATCTATGAGGCAGGAAAGTGACAATATCCAATAGCAGAGCTCCTGTCATAGAAAAAGTGATTGACTGAAGAACCAGCAAATGAGGATTAGAGGCAGGTACAGCCAATGAGGGTTAGAGCTGGGTGTGTGAGGAGCCAATGAGGGTTATCGGTGGGTGTGATAAGCTAATGAGAAGTGTTTGCTCATGTTTATTAATGTATCTCCTCTCTGCAGTAAATGTGACTCTGGATCCTGAAACTGCTGGTCCTAATCTCGTCCTGTGTGAAGATAGGAAAAGTGTCAGAAATGGAAACAGAAGGCAGAAAGTGCCGGGCACTCCTCACAGATTTGATGCTTATCCCTTTGTGCTGGGGAGAGAGGGCTTCACCTCAGGGAGACATTACTGGGAGGTGGAGGTGGGGGATGTGAGTTACTGTACATTGGGTGTGTGTAAAGACTCTGTGAGGAGGAAGGGGTGGATCACACTGTCACCTGGGGAAGGATTCTGGACAGTGAGGCTGTGGAAGGAACAGAGATGGTTGGCCCTCACCTCCCCTGAGACCGAGCTCCCCCTGAGTGACTTCCCCCGGGCAGTGGGGATTCTGCTGGACTATGAGGCAGGAAAGGTCTCATTTTATGATGCAGATAATAAATCTCATTTCTTCAGCTTCACCGACACCTTCACAGGGAAATTCCGACCTTTCTTCATGACTTATTCTGAATTTCCTCTGAGAATCCGTCAGGTACCAGCCTGGAATTAAACATCAGGACTCAGCATTAACATTCCCAGACTGCAGTGGCGTACCTAGGGTAGTTGACACCCGGGGCCGGTCATTTTTTAACACCCCCCTCCAAAATCCAGTACTAGGCATACCGAGAATACAAAACACTCAGGACCTATAGAGCAATTCTACCATACCATAAGCAGTCATTTCTACGAATCACACAAAGAAAAGGAAAACATCTTAAAACACTACAGTGAGCACTAGAACATCAATTCACCTATTGTAAAACGAAACCAGACAGAATAGTACAGATCGTAGATCCTGCACAGTCAATGCCAACTGAAAGCCATGTCTTTTTCACAAACACAGATATACCCTAATCCACTATAGAATAAGTAATCATAAACTTTCTATTTAGACAAAAATTAAACTGAACCCCCAATGCCAGACTCTGCATACAATGCAACACCACAGAAACAGAAAATGTCCCCTAGTACTGTGCAAAATATAAAGACAGCAGATGTAATTTTGAAAAAACTAACAAATACCAATCACCACTTTACAAATTAACAAATAGAAATAAAACAAATATAGAAAATAAAATACCATTTTATAGGACTAATGCATTTAGCTTTCAGAGGCCAAAACCTCCTTCCTCAGGTCAATACAGTATAGTGCTGTTACAGTATCCTATCCTGACCTGAGGAAGGGGGTTTTGTTCTCCAAAAGTTAGTCAAAATGTATTAAAATTAGTCCAATAAAAAGATTACCTTGTTTACATGTTCTATTATAAACATTTATTAACACAGCTACAATACTACTTTATCCTAAAGCAAAAAAAATATATATATATATATTTTTTATTTACAGTTTGTTGTCTCTGGTTTCTGCTTTCCTCATCTTCTTTTCACTGTCTTCCTTCCATCCAGCATCCCTCTTCGTTCTTTCTCTGCCATCCAGTGTCTGCCCTCTCTCTCTGCCCTTTCCATTCACTGTCTGCCCTCTCTCTCTCCCCCTTCCATTCACTGTCTGCCCTCCCTCTCCCCCCCCCATCCATCCAGGGTCTGCACTCCCTCACCCCCTTCCATCTATCCAGGGTCTGCCCTCCCTCTCCCCCCCATCCATCCATCCATCCATCCATCGTCTGTCCCCTTTCTCTCTCTGCCCCTTTATTCAGCCCCCAGTTCCAGCCCTCTTATCCCACCTGCCCCTAGTTCTAGCCCCAGCCCACATCTCCCACTTGCCTCCCTTTTCAGCCCCACTATCCCACCAGTTCGCAGTTTCAGCCCCAGCCCTTTTCTTTCACCAGTTCTGAGCTTCAACCCCAGCCACTTCTCCCTGTCCCCTTTTCAGCCCCCAGTCTCCCCAGTTTCTGCCTCTGCCCCTTTTCAGCCCCCAGTTCCAGTACTAGCCCCCTTATCCCACCTACCCTCCTTTTCAGCCCCCCAGTTCCAGCCCCCTTCATCCACATGCCTTGCATTAGGGACCCCTTTTCAGCCCCAGACCCATTTTCCCACCAGCCCCAGGCATGGCTCCCATTTTCTCGCATGGCCCCTTCCCCACCCCCCTTCTCCCCACCCGTTCCCTTCTCTTCTCTTCTCCCATCTGAGATCCCCCTCCCCACCCCAGTCCCCTTCTCCCATCTGAGACTCCCTCCCCATGTCCCCTCCCATCTGAGACCCCCCACCCCCCTTCTCCCCACCCCCTTCTCCCCTCTGAGACCCCCACCCCCATTTTCCCATCTGAGATCCCCCTCCCCACCCCAGTCCCCTTCTCCCATCTGAGACCCCCCCTCCCCACCCCAGTCCCCTTCTCCAATCTGAGGCCCCCCTCCCCAGTCCCCTTCTCCCATTTGAAAACCCCCTCCCCAGTCCTCCTCTCCCATCTAAGCCCCCCCAACTCGACCCACCTGCCACCTTCGTGGAGAGACGACAGCCCTCGTCTCCTGCCTCCATCCTGCTGTGCCTTAAAGAAAAATCTGAAAAGCGGCATGGCAGGCATGCTTCGTGTCTGCCCTGCCTGCTTGTAAAAGAAAGCGGCAAATCTCCTCGTCGACGTCGTGATGTTGTGGGGCGGGACCCAGAGAGGGAAGACCCGACGCAACGTCGCGACGTCGACGAGGAGATTTGCCGCTTTCTTTTACAAGCAGGCAGGGCAGACTCGAAGCATGCCTGCCATGCCGCTTTTCAGATTTTTCTTTATGGCACAGCAGGATGGAGGCAGGAGACGCGGGCTGCCTGCAGTCTGCAGCACCGACGGAGCACCCCCGCCCCCCACCTACTGACACCCGGGGCGGACCGACCCCACCGCCCCCCCCCTTGGTACGCCACTGCCAGACTCTCTCTCGCTCTCTCTCTCTCTCTGCTTGACAATTTGTACTTATGTTACTAGAGTCATCAGAAAATACAAGTAAATCTGGGAAGCTCTGCTGCTCTTCCACATTGGAAGATGAGCATGTAAAATAGTCCAATGTGGTATATATCATTCAGTGTAAAAAATGTAACGCAGGATGCTATATTGGAGAAACAGGCCAGATGCTTAAGACAAGATTCAATCTGCACAGACATCACATGAAAATAGCCGGTGCCAGTCAAGCCCCCACCCCTGTGGGCCAACACTTTACAAGACCAGAACACTGCACCAGTGATTTCACAGTAAGAATACTGAAAGGTAATTTTAAAACAATACAGGAACGTAAGACCTTTGAAATAAGAATGATTGAATATTTTGACACCCAACAAACAGGACTTAATCAGGATCTGGGTTTTCTAACCCATTATAAACCATAAAGCTGTATTTCTCTGTTTATTTCTCTGTTTATTACCCTCCTCTCACCTACCAACACCCATCCTGTTAGAATATCAATGAAATGCTTTGATGTCCCCATGCATACCCCCACCCTCCCACTCTGTCAGACTGTCAAAGTAATGCTTTTATGTTTCTCTCATATATACTATCTGCTACCTCATTTGCTTATTTCCGATCTGACGAAGAAGGGCAACCTTCGAAAGCTAATCAAGAAATGTATTAAGTTATGTCCAATAAAAAAGGTATCTTATTTTCTTTTCCATGTTTTATTTTGTTTGATTTCTATTGATAACCTTTAAGAGTGGACTAACACGGCTACCACACCTCTCTACTTGCTCCCAGAGGAAATGCCTTTGCATCGCTCCATGGTGCGACCGCACCACGAATATTGTGTTCAATTCTGGTCGCCGCATCTCAAAAAAGATATAGTGGAATTAGAAAAGGTACAGGAAGATAACCAATGGGACACAGTTATACCGAGCTACAGATTATATCGTAGCGATAGGGTGGATAGGATTGGAGGAGGGGTAGCACTGTATGTAAATGAGAACCTTGACTCAGATAGGCTGCAAATATTGCAGGAGACAAAACCCCTATTGGAATCTTTGTGGATTGAAATTCCACGTGAAAAGGGGAAAAGGACGGTGATAGGAGTGTACTACCGTCCGCCTGGCCAGGACGAGCGGACGGACGCAGCAATGTCAAAGGAAATTAGGGAAGCAAATAAATTGGGCAATGTAATATTAATGGGTGATTTCAATTATCCACATATAGACTGGGTTAATGTAACATCGGTACACGCTAGGGCAGGGGCGTAGCCAGACACCCAATTTTGGGTGAGCCTGGGCCCAAGATGGGTGGGCAGAAGCACTCCGCAAGTGATTTGGTCTCTCCCTCTCTCAACTGCATGCCATATGGTCCTTCAAACATCAGCCCCTCCCCTGCATACCTTTTAAATAGCAGATTTTCACCGACAGCGAGCAGCAACTAATACACACTGCTCATGCTGGCCTCACAGCCTTCCCTCTGATGTAACTTCCTGTTTCCACATAGGCAGGAATACATCAGCGGGAAGGCTGTGGGGTTGGTGTGAGCAGTATGTATCAGTCGCTGCTCACTGCAGGCATCTGGTATTTACAAGGTATGCAGGAGGGACACTTGTTGGGAGTTTTCGGCTGGTGGGGCTTGGGGATCCCTGCCAGCCACATCATAGATATGCTGCTACTGGGTGGGCCTGAGCCCAAAATGGGTGGGCCTGGGCCCACCCAAGCCCACCTTTGGCTATGCCACTGTGCTAGGGAGATGAAATTCCTTGATGAAATCAAGGCCGGCTTCATGGAACAGCTGGTTCAGGAGCCTACAAGAGAAGGAAAAATACTAGACGTGGAGGGGCATAATCGAACGGTGCCGGCCAATGGCCGGCGCCGCGAACGGAGGAGCAAACCATATTTTGAAACCAGATGGCCGGCCATCTTTCGTTTCAATAATACGCTGGGTCCCGGCCAAATCCGGGGTGACCAAAGTATAGGAAAAAGGCCGGCCTCAGATATTCCATTATCGTAGTTGAACACGGCTAAGTCAGATGCGGCTAAAGTATAGGAAAAATATAGCAGTTATGTGAGAAACGTGTTACTGTACTTTATACTTCTCAATCTTCCTTATATTTTCCCCCTACCTGGATGTCCGCAACTACATACACTGTAGTTGCGGAACATGCAGCTGTGAGAAATATAAGGAATATACATATTTTATTGTGTATATATGAAGTTCGCACACTTGATAATAATCCATATAAGGAAAACTCCCAAATAAGGAAAACCCTGCAAGTAGGCCCCGCACACCATGGCCGGCCATGCGTCACGGCCCTCCATATGTGGAGCCATCATACCATAGGCGGTCGGTGGCCCAACTGTTTGGGGAGGCTAAAGGGGGCGGGGTTAGGGGTGGGGCCAGGGCGGGGCTTACATCCATAATTGTCTGACAACATAGAAAAAAAATAAGTAAAAAATAAGTCACAATTAATACCTTTTCTTAAATTTAGATATTAAATATGTATCATATGTCAAAGAATAAAGTGGTTGCTCAAAGCATATATACAAACCACAATCGCTCAACTGCAAAACACTATGCACAACTTTGTGCAAAAACACACTCAGAACCTTACCAAACCATAACAGTACTAATTCCAAGGACAGGACAAGCTACAACCTTATGCATGGAAAGGCAGCACTATAATTACACCGGGTTCTAAGACACCAGTAGACAACCTAGTGGAAAAAAACCAAAACAAAAAGGGCTGCAAATACTACACGCTAGCAGAATACTGCACCTTGATCACATGAAAAATACATGACACAACAGATATGAAGACAAAATACTGAACTGGAAAATTACCTCAAGAAGTCAGACTCAGCCTGCAGCAATACTAGAAAAATTGAAACTTACATGCAAAACATCACAGATGCACATCTGATCATTTAGTTTTTCTATTCGCTTTGGTCCCAGTGTCTTCTTTCCATTTGATATTTTTTCTCTGCAGTGTCCACCATCCTCCTGTGTCCTTATGCGTCCTGTCTACCATCTGTAGCCCTGTCCCTATCCTTCAGTATCCCGATCCAGCTCTTAAATTCAACAGTTTCCCCTCCATCCATATCCAGCATTTCTCCTCACTTCCCTCCATCCATGTGCATCTACTTCCCTCCCCTCCATCCATGCCTAGCACCTTCCTTCTTTCTCTCCTACCCTTCCATCCACTGTCATCCCTCTTTCTCTCTTCATCCTTCCACCCATTACCCTCTCCCAATCCTTCCGTCCTTTGTCTCCCTCTATCTCCCCTTCCTTCTAGACAGTTCTCTCTCTTGACCCTTTTCCATTCAGCATGTCCTCTCTCACACCATTGTTCCAGTGTCTTTCCTCTTTCCCTCCCTATCAGCGTCTTCCCTCATTCTGCCCCCTCCTTCCAGCATTTTTCCTCTTTCTCCCTCCTTTCATCCAGCCAGCATTTCTCAGTTTGACAGCTAGGGTCTCCCCCAGTTTCTCCCCAGCAGCTTCTCTCTCTCTCTCCTGCCCATGTCCCCTCTTTCTCTCCCCATCTCTTTCTGGCTCTCCCCTGCTTTTTTCCATGTCCCTGGCTCTCCCCTGCTCTTTTCCATGGCCCCTCTTTCTCTCCCTATCGCTCTCTGGCTCTCTACTGCTGTTGTCCATGTCCCCTGGCTCTCCCCTGCTCTTCCTCTCTCTCCTCCTACCATTTCCCGCCAGTGACCACGTTCTCTTCTCTCCCTCCGGCCCGGGCCTCTTTAGCTGACAGAAGAAAAAGAAGCGTGGGGCCGCAGCAGCCTTCAGACATGCGCTGTCGGCTCTGCCGGTCCTCTGCCCCCGGAACGGGAAATTGACGTCACGGGGCAGAGACTGGCAGAGCTGTCAGCGCATGTCTGAAGGCTGCTGCGGCCCTGCGCTTCTTTTTTTTTTCTTATGTTATGCTGGCTGATAGTAGTCTCGTTCCTGGCTGCAGGCTGCCGCTGCGCTGCTCAACAGAAGCGGCAGCAGCAGAAGATTTCGAGTCGGGAGTCGTCTCGGGCTGCATTTAGAGAAGGAGGTAGGCGGGGCCGCGGGGAAGGTCACAGCTGGGCTGGGGAGGCTTAGCCTCCCCAAGCCTCTTATACGGGGCGCCTATGCATCATACGTGCCAAGACGTGCACCTACTGACCTATCCATATATGGAATGGCGAACCATATATGGAGCTGTGCGTGTAAGGATGGCCATCGCGCATGGCCGGCCATCTAAGGCGCGGTACGCTTTCCAAAGTTTACTGAGAAAAATGGCTCTTCGACGAGAACCTAATTTCAGTGTAGGTGAAAATCTGCTGTTAGTGTACCTGTGCATTAGGCACAGAAGAATTTTATTCCCCTACCATCACCACCTGCCCCCAACAGCACAGAGTTGTAATAATAGGTATGTTGTCTAGCACTAGTGATCTGCCAAGTAGAAACTTGTGGATAACCATAGGTAGCGCATAGACGATGTTTGCTCTCTGATCACCAGACACCCTTACCCACAACCAAACCACATTGGTTAGGGCCAGCAAGGAGCTACAAACAGCTGGGTCATATTTTCAAATGGAAAGTATCAGCAATGGTAGATAGAGCTCAGGAGAAAAAGGGAAAACAAGGGTAAAAGCATTAGATGGATGTTTACTTCATCACAATTGCAATATAATGCAACAGGTACAGAAGGGCACAGGCTAGGGGACATAAATATATATTTTTGCATTTATGTGGATTGTGCTCACAGCTTTTTCAGTAGTAGTTCAAGGCGAGTTACATTCAGGTACCCTGGAGAGCTCTAGGTTTGCACCTGAGGCAATGGAGGGTTAAGTGACTTGACCAAGGTCACAAGGAGCAGCACTGGGATTTGAACTGTCCACCGCTGGATTCCAAGACTGGTGCTCTAACCACTAGGCCACTGCAGCCACCAGGCTGCAGCCACCTGCAGGTAATTTGGATTAGGAACTGTAACCAGAAACCCTCTCCCTCACCATGACTTAAGGGCTCAGTGACTGTGGCCACCTTGAAAATAGTTTGCAGGCTAGAATTTAGAAAGGTTGTTGTTCCATAACTATGGAGGATTGCAGGATTGTGTTGAATAATGTGGAAAAGACATTCAGTGTAAATATACTCCCCCCTCCCCACCCCCAACAAATTTGACAATGGGTGGGCACTTCATAAAAGGGGACTAGGGTTCACCACATAAAGGAGCATGGAACCTAGCGGGGAGACACACGAGGTGGAAAGCGGGAAAAAACTACCTGCTGTGGATACCCGTGAAGCTGGTGAAAATAGAGGTAAGATTTAAATCCAAAGAACAGAGACAGAATGGGGAGCCCTTGCCCATGAGGGATGCACACACACAAGAGGGGCCTCTTCCCCTCCCGCACCCCACAGGCAGCCACAACCGAATGTGTCCAATAGAGAACAAGACATCTGTACAATGAATTGGGTAGAACCAATCATGGCTCTCAGAGTCCAGTGTATTACAGTCCACTGCTGTCTCTTGCATTCCTCTTGACCAGCTGTCCTGCAAGATGCAAGAAGTGTTGGTTTAGCACCTACATAGCAGAAAGGGAAGAGGTGGCTGAGAGGTAGGAGCTTACCTTGAACTTGTGGTGCAAGAATCTGTTGGCTCCAAGGGACCAGAAGCTGCCTGCTTCAACAAAGGAGAAAGAGAATGAGGGGCAGTGAGGAAGCACATCACACACAGCAATGAACTCCTGGAGGGTAGAGAATGAATGGAGAGTTGATCGCAAGTAGAAAATGCAGAGTATATGCTAAGCTACCAGCTAACACACAGTCTGAAACAAAGCCCACACAACAGTTATATTTCAAGAATTGGCAAAACAGTTCTCCCCCCCCCCCCCCAACACACACAAAAAAGCACAAACAAACAAGTGTACACAAGCATACAGTGGGAAAAACAAGGTTTACTATAACTGGAGCTCAAACGCTTTCAAATGCCACCCCATAATGTAAAGAAATACCTCTGAAGTGCAACACAGAGTAAGCTGTTTAAAAGAGGCGCCAATAAAGCAAATGCAAGCTTCCAAATGGGAACAGCAGCTGCGGACATTTATCGTTATCACCCTTATTTGAAGTGAGGACACCCAAAACAGAGCAGCTAGGACCACCCATATTTCCCAGACCTATAATCGAAATTAAGCCGGCCATCTTCGTTTCGATAATACGGTCAGGCCGGCCAAATCTCAGCATTTTGGCCGGTTTTAGATATGGCCGGCATTGATTTCCGCCGATAATGGAAACTAATGCCGGCAATCTGAAACCCGGCCAAATGCAAGGTATTTGGTCGTGGGAGGAGCCAGCATTTGTTTGCACTCGTTCCCCTGACATGCCAGGACACCAACTGGGCACCCTAGGGGGCACTTCTAAAAAGTAAGAAAAAAAATTACAATAGCTCCCAGGTGCATGGCTCCCTTCCCTTGGGTGCTGAGCCCCCCAAAACCCACTCCCCACAATTCTACACCATTACCGTAGCCCTTTGACATTTGAAGCTGGCTTAGAGGCTGGCAAAACAGTGCTTTATTTTTATTTTTTTTGTGTGGGAGGGGGTTAGTGACTACTGGGGGAGTCAGGGGAGGTGATCCCCGATTCCCTCCGGTGGTCATCTGGTCAGTTCGGGCACTTTTTTGGGACTTGGACCTGAAAAAAACGGGACTAAATAAAGTGTACCAAATTCTCGTCAAGGCTGGCTTTCTTTTTTCCATTATCGGGCGAAGCCAGCCATCTCGTAACCATGCCCCCATCCTGCCCCTACTACCATGCCAACATGCCCCCTTGAACTTTCGCCAGCCCCGTGAAGGAAAGCAGTTGGAGCCGGCCAAAATCGGCTTTTGATTATACAGATTTGGCCGACTTCAGGAGATCACCGGCCATCTCCCGATTTGTGTCAGAAGATGGCCGGCAATCTCTTTTGAAAATAACCCGCTTAGTCATTACTTGAGCTCATGATCTGGTGCGGGGGGTAACGGTGCGAGGACCGCTTGATAACAGTGATCATAATATGATCAGTTTTGATATTGGCATTGAAGTAAGTGAACTTAGGAAATCAAATACGCTAGCGTTTAACTTTAGAAAAGGTGATTATGACAAAATGAGAAAAACGTTGAAAAAAAGACTGAAAGGTGCAGCTCACAGGGTAAAAAACTTGCATCAGGCGTGGATGCTGTTTAAAAACACCATCCTGGAGGTACAGGACAAATATATTCCTGGGGGAGTCAGGGGAAGTAACCTGTTCCGGGGCAAAGGGAGCATGAAAGCGAAGAGCCGACAGGCGAGCGGCACCCCCCCCCCCAGCGGCGTGCACCCGGGGCGGACCGCCCCCACCGCCCCCCCTTGGTACGCCACTGTTGTAGAGCAATAAAGCTGTTGGAATAAAGCGTTAACAATAGTTGCATTCATTGTAATTGTGGTACTTTTACTTTTTACTCAGAAAGTATTATATTAGGCAATAACTTTTTTACTTTTACTTAAGTACATTTTGTAATATGTTTTTCACTGTACTTTTACTTGAATACTTTGACTAAGTACTTTGAACAACACTGCACCATTTTGGGACTCACTAATTACATTAGGTTGATGCTAGATGAGGGAGAGACTTTGCTCTTCTTTCACTAGTCATGTCAACAGCTTTTGACTTAGCGGACCACTCAATTCTTCTTTTTCGATATCACCGATCAAGTCCTTCAGTGGTTCCTATGTTGTTACCACTCCAACTCCTTCTCTTCTCCTTGACATTTACTCTCTGGGGTTTCTCAGGGTTCAGTCTTGGGACCCATCCTATTCAATATTTTCTTGGCTTCTTCAACTTTCCTACTTCAATCTTTGGGCTTTACTTTCTTTTTATATGCTGACAATACTCAGCTTCTTTTCCCTTTTGATTCTAGCGGTAAAGAATTTGGGTGGTAAGGACCTATGTATGTCAGATGCCACTTGGCGCGTGTCCGCTACGTGTGTTCAAAAATAAAAATTATTTTTCAGACGTGCGTAGCGGACGGGTGCCAAAAATGAAATTACCACAAGAGCCACGCGGTAGTCCCGCAGTAAGTCCATTTTGGCGCAGGGGCCCTTACAGTATTATGGAATGAGTTGCCTCTTTCTTTGCGAGCTGAGAGATCATATAAACGCCTTAAGAGGATGTTAAAGGCTCACTATTAAAGGATGGTTTTTGGCTTTTCTCTTCTCAATGATTATGTTGATTAACACAATGGCGGCCCTACCATTCGGCCAACTGAGGCAAGGGCCTCAGACGACACTCTCCATGGAGCAGCACTCTCCCCTTTCCTCCTCAACCCTCTTCCCAATGGTTACCTTATTTTTTTTCTTTTCCAAACAGTGGCAGCGACAGTGATTCCCATAGGCTGCCCTGCCGCCAGCACCGGCCTGTACTCCCTACTGCAGCCCGCCTCTTGATGCAACTTCCTGTTTCCTCAGAGGCGGGAGGCAGTAGAGTGAAGAGGGTAGTCTATGGAAATCACTGCTGCATTAAAAAAAAAAACGTAGGTAAATGTAGGGAAGAGGGTTGAGGAGGGAAGGGGGGGAAATGCCAGACCGTGGCCGGCCGGGGGCGGGATTTCATCCGTGCCTCAGACTGCAGATTGCCCTGGGCCGCCCCTGTCTTACCACGATGTTTTAGTTTGATTACCTGTTCTATTTTGTTTTATGGTCCAAGGAAAAAGCAGGGCAAGCGATCCACAAGCTCCAAAACAGCTGTATGAAAGGAGGAGATCACACAGGAACAGGTCCTTTGAGAAATACTTTATTCATGGGAGGTCTCTAAAAAAGCCCGACACTGGCCGTGTTTCGCCCATGCAAGGGCTGCATCAGGGGCTAAAGTAACTGACAACAAATAAAGCAAAACATATTATTTAACATTTACAACTAGTATTAAACAATCATTAATATAAATAATAATAAACAATTTTTTATTTACTGCTTTTTAACATATTTAAGAACATAAGTTAAGCATTGGCATACTGGGACAGACTGAAAAGCCCTGTGTGTGTATGAAATGTACATTTCTACTGCCTATCTCTGCCTTTTCTGTGGTATGTGTTTGTCTGTAGATTGCACTGTTGCTGTCTGTGCTGTGCATAAGTACAGACGTGTTGCCATAAAGGGACAGACCGAAGGTCCATCAAGCCCAGCATCCTGTTTCCAACAGTGGCCAATCCAGGTCACAAGTACCTGGCAGAAACCACAAAGAATAACAAGATTAGCAACATTCCATGTAGAACCCCAAGTACAAAAGTGTTGCCATACTGGGACA
Source organism: Microcaecilia unicolor (assembly GCF_901765095.1). Taxonomy (NCBI): domain Eukaryota; kingdom Metazoa; phylum Chordata; class Amphibia; order Gymnophiona; family Siphonopidae; genus Microcaecilia; species Microcaecilia unicolor. The sequence goes on from NC_044034.1 coordinate 5,239,180, forward strand.
GACCGAAGGTCCATCATGCCCAGCATTCTGTTTCCAACAGTGGCCAATCCAGGTCACAAGTACCTGGCAGAAACCTCAAAGAATAACAAGATTCTGGAATCCCAGAGTAGCAACATTCCATGTAGAACCCCAGAGAGTAGCAAGATTCCATTCAGAATCTCAAGTACATAAGTGTTGCCATACTGGGACAGACTAAAGGTCCATCAAGCCCAGTATCCTGTTTCCAGCAGTGGCCAATCCAGGTCACAAGTACCAGGCGGAAACCTCAAAGAATAACAAGATTCTGGAATCCCAGAATAGCAACATTCCATGTAGAACCCCAGAGAGTAGCAAGATTCCATTCAGAATCCCAAGTACATAAGTACATAAGTGTTGCCATACTGGGACAGACTAAAGGTCCATCAAGCCCAGTATCCTGTTTCCAGCAGTGGCCAATCCAGGTCACAAGTACCAGGCGGAAACCTCAAAGAATAACAAGATTCTGGAATCCCAGAGTAGCAACATTCCATGTAGAACCCCAGAGAGTAACAAGATTCCATTCAGAATCCCAAGTACATAAGTACATAAGTGTTGCCATACTGGGCAGCCCAAGTTCCATCAAGCCCAGCATCCTGTTTCCAACAGTGACCAATCTAGGTCACAAGTACCTGGCAAGATCCCAAAACAGTACAATAGATTTTATGCTGCTTATCCCAGAATATGTAGTGGATTTTCCCAAGTCCTTCTTAATAATGATCTAGTAGGTAATTAAGTTTGCTGATCACACAAAATTATTCAAACTTGTTAAACTGCGTGAGGATTGTGAAAAATTACAAGAGGACCTTATGAGACTGGGCGTCTAAATGGCAGATGACGTTTAATGTGAGCAAGTGCAAAGTGATGCATGTGGGAAAGAGGAACCCGAATTATAGATACGTCATGCAAGGTTCCACGTTAGGAGTCACAGACCAAGAAAGGGATTTCGGCGTAGTTGTTGATGATACATTGAAACCCCCTGCTCCATGTGCTGCGGCGGCTAAGAAAGCAAATAGAATGTTAGGTATTATTAGGAAATGAATGGAAAACAAAAATGAGGGTGTCATAATGCCTTTGTATCACTCCATGGTGCAACCACTCCATGAATGCTCTGTGAAATTGTGGTCACCACCATCTCAAAGATCTAGTGGAATTACAAAAGATATAGAGAAGGGTGACAAAAAATGATAAAGGGGATGGGATGACTTCCCTATAAGGAAAGGCTAAATCGACTAGGGCTCTTCGGCTTGGAGAAGAGACGGCTGAGGGGAGACATGATAGAGGTCCATAAAATAATGAGTGGAGTGGAGCGGGTAGACGTGAATCGCTTGTTTACTCTTTCCAAAAATACTAGGACTTAATAGCAATGAAGCTATTAAGTGTAATTAAACTCTGGAATTCATTGCCAGAGAATGAGTTAAAAGCATTTAGCTTAATAGGGTTTAAACAAGGTTTGGATAACTTCCTAAAAGAAACGTGCATAAGCCATTATTAAGATGGACTTGGGGAAAATCCACTGCTTATTTCTAGGATAAGCAGCTTAAAATCTATTTTACTGCTTTGGGATCTTGCTAGCTACTTGTAACCTGGATTGGCACTGGGCTTGATGAACCTTTGGTCTGTCTCAGTATGACAACACTTATGTTCTTATGTGGACCCCTGAGTGAGCTAGTCAGGTTTTGAAATGTGTATTCTCTAACCTGTTACTTCCTTGGTTTTACACAGACACAAAAGAGAGGGTAAATCAGCATACAAAATAATACAGAAACAAAAAAGCAACACTGGGCCTTCAAGACTGAGATGATCAAAGTCTCTTGTTTATTAATTGACGGATAGACCCGACAACGGCGCACTGGCGCCTGCCTCAGGGGTCAGCTAATCCTGATCAAAAAATTGTAGGTGGTACTGTCACAGTGTAGCACCTTTGATGTGGAATGGAGTCTCAATTGCTCCGAGAGCCTGATCAGCATGGACAACGCTGTCAGTCTAAAAAAAACCGCCAGGTAGTTGATGGATGAAATTATGGCTCTGAACTGACTGAAGGATCCAGTGTTAAGGTGGAAAAGGAGAGCCAAGCCAGTTCAAGAGCCAGAGGACTACAGGCCAAAGCGTCCAGTGAACTGTTTCAATGGGTCCACAAGAGCCAGGACACTTGAGACTGAAAGTTTACATTGGCATGATTATTGCTCCAAGGAGTTCTCTGCCAGAGAAGATCCCAAGCTGGGTGTTAGAGTAATTAAATGTTAAACTTTTGCATTATTTCTCTGTTTACTTTTCCAGCGAGCTGTTCAGCTCCCAGAGGAAGCACTGGGACAGTACTGAAATGTATATAAGACCATCATAAACATTGTCTTATTATTTGTCATCACCTCAACAGGGACATTTTCCCCTCTCTGCTGAGTTTGAACACCGGTGAGTTGCTTGTTCATATCAATTCCTGTTTAAACCTGCATCTGAGTTATGAGAGCTAATCCGACTGGCATAACTTCTAGCCACACATCTCCAACCCCAATTCCTATCCCTGCATCTGTGTGAATGATCCTCTTTCCCGGAATTCGCTTTGTGGATATTTTGCGTGTAAGGCATGGGTGATCGAATGCTTGTCTCTGTCCTATTTAAACTGGCGTTCTTTTCCTATTTTATGCTTTTTATGTGTGTGCGTGTGTGTCTTGTACTGCTGTTGCCTGTGTTGTACCTGTTCTGTGCTGTAGTAGGTATGGATGTGTGTTTAACTTGCACAGTTGCTGTCTCTGCTGTACTCTTTCTGTGAAAAGGCTGTGTATGTGTGTGTTTGTGTGTTGTACCCGTCCTGTGCTGGGGCAGTGCATGGGTGGGTGGGTGTGGCTCTATTTTGCACTGCTCAAGGCCAGCCCTAACACAAGCAGACTAGGCAGCTGCCTAGTACGCCACAATTTTGGGAGAGGCAGCAGCCCTGTAGACAAAATGCAAGCAAAGTATCCGCCTTGGATGAGAGAAACATGACCCTGCTGCTACCTGGGACCACAGGAACAGTCGCAGACTCGCCTTACTGTCACTGCTGCTGCTTGTGTTGTACATTTTCTGTGGTGCCTGTGCTGTACTAGCCCCGTAGTGAGGCAGTATGTGTGTCTGTGTTGTTTTTGTTGCTTTCTGTGCTATACTTGCCTTGTGGTGGGGCAGTGTGAGTGTGTTTGTGGTATAAAAGTTGTACAGCTGTGGTCTGCGCTGTATCTCTACTGTGGTGCATTAGTGAATGTTCCTATTTGTGTACTTTGCAGCATCATTGTTGTGTGGTAAGGGTTTGTGTCTGTGCTATATCTTTAGGCAGTAGAATGGGGTGTCTCAATCAGGGGTCATGGAGATGAGGGGACAGGGCAGAGCTTTGACCCCCTTACAAGCACAAAGATGCTGTGCTTCCCTTACCTGTTCTGTGTTCGGGCAGTGTATCAGTCTGTGGCTGTGTATGGATGTATGCAGCTCGATCTGCTTCTTCCAGTGCTGTGACATGTAGAACTCTGCGTGTGTGTGTGTGTGTGTGTGTGTGTCTAGGGGGTGGGTATGGGGGGGGTCTAAAGATTTCACTGCTGCTGCCTGTACAATACCTGTGCTTTAGTGAGGCAGTGTTGGATGAGGAAGGAGGGAAATTAAACAAACGTGCAGTGCAGTTGCTTGTGCTGTACTTGTCTTGTGGGAAAGTGAGTAATTGTGAAGTTTGCACTGCTACCTGTGTGCGCATGAAACGTACATTTCTACTGCCTATCTGTGCCTTTTCTGTGCTGTGTGTGTTTGTGTGTAGATTGTACTGTTGCTGTCTCTGCTGTGCATAAGAATTGCCATAATGGAACAGACCGAAGGTCCTTCAAGCCCTGTATCCGGTTTCCAACAGTGGCCAATCCAGGTTACAATTACCTGGCAAGATTCCAAAACAGTAAAATAGATTTTATGCTGCTTATCCTAGATTTTCCCAAGTCCATCTTCATAATGGCTTATGGACTTTTCTATTAGGAAATTATCCAAACCTTGTTTAAACCCTGCTAAGCTAACTGCTTTTACCACATTCTCTGGCAATGAATTCCTGAGTTTAATTACTTTTTCTGTAGTTGGGGAGTGTGAGTGTTCATCTGTAGATTGTACTGTTGCTGTCTGTGCTGTACTTGTAGTTGGGGAGTGTGTGTGTAGCTTGTACTGGTGTTGTACCTGTTCTGTGGTGGGGCAGCATGGGTGTGACTGTGGGTAGAGGCTTTTGTGTCAGTTTGTAACTTCACTGCTGCTGCCCATTGTATCTGGGGCTGTTTACATGTTTAAGATAAGACCATAAGAGTATCAATACTGGGTCAGACCAATGGTCCATCCAGCCCAGTATCCTGTTTTCCAAACAGTGGCCAAGCCAGGTCTCAAGTACCTGGCAGAAACCCAAATCCTGGCAACATTCCACACTACAAATCCCAGGGCAAGCAGTTACTTCCCTTGTCTGTCTCATTTGCAGACTATGGACTTTTCCTTCAGGAATTTGTTCAAACCTTTTTTAAACCCAGATACGCTAACCGCTACTCCGGCAAAGAGTTCCAGAGCTTAACTATTTGTTGAGTGAAAAAATATTTCTTCCTATTTGTTTTAAAAGTATTTCCATGTAACTTCCTCAAGTGCCCCCTAGTCTTTGTACTTTTTGAACAAGTAAAAAAATTGATTTACTTCTACTCGTTCTACATCAGTCAGGATTTTGTAGAAATCAATCGTATCTCCCCTCATCCGTCTGTTTTCCAAGCTGAAGAGCCCTAACCTCTTTAGCCTTTCCTCATACAAGAGGAGTTCCGTCCCCTTTATCATTTTAGTCGCTCTTCTTTGAAACTTTTCTAATTCTGCTATATCTTTTTTGAGTTTGTGGGTAAAATATAGAAAATGATAGCAAAAAAAGACCATATGGTTGATCCATACCAACTATAAGTACATAAGTATTGCCATATTGGGAGAGACCGAAGGTCCATCAAGCCCAGCGTCCTGTTTCCAACAGTGGCCAATCCAGGTCACAAGTACCTGGCAAGATCCCAAAACAGTAAAACAGATTTGAAGCTGCTTATCCTAGAAATAAGGATGGGCAGACTGGTCTTTTTCTGCTGTCATTTTCTATGTTGATTGGTTTGCCCTGTTGAGATTGTGGAGAGGCTTTCAGGCTTTTTGGTCTTTGCAGTCTAGGTTTCTCTCTGATTATGTTGTTTCTGACTTTGTAAACCATTTTGAATGAATTGATTTAGTAAGATGGGGTACAAAACCTGTTAAATCAATAAATATATGTTATGTTACAATAAGAGTGAATCTTTTCCTAGTCTAATCGTACACACTTGGTAGATGCCTGGACCACACATGAGAGTTGATTCTTGTCCAGAGATGAGAGAGATGCATCTTGTGCCCTGGGGTTGGGGAGAACCTTCAATGTCATGCAGCCCAGAGGCAAAGGAAGCCCAGTATCATCAGTCCTTTCTTCTCCCTCCTATTATGGTTGAGGTTCGTAGGTCTGAGATGAGCAATGGGGCTTTCTTTTCGAGTCTAGAAGGGGAGCGTTGAGGTGCTTCACTCATCACGTGTTGCCCACTAAGATATGACAGGCAGAGACTACCCAATGTAAAATAAAAGTGGGAGGACGAGCAAGGATGCCAAAGACTGAGAAGATGTATAATAGTAGAGAAGTTTATTGAAGTATGGAGACTCTGCCAAAGACAGAGATTGTTATATTCCGTGGGGTGTCTTGAGTTCTCCGTTTTTTGGCGGATTTCTTTTCAGAGACTACCCAATGCCCAGACACGTTATATAGATGGGTTTCTTCTGAGTCTTTCTTTTTGAAGCCTCCTATTGTGATTTTCTCATTTTAGAGCCCTTTTTAGTCTATCCATGACATACTCTTGAGGCATTTGAATATCTTGGATTTGAGATAAGGCAAAGTTGAGTAATAATATCTGTGCTATTGTCTGTGAAGGAGTTGAATATTGCCTTATTAAATCTGATACAATTTGGAATTAACAATTGACGAAATAACTAGCTTCTGCAAATCTTTGAAGACTCATCTCTTCAACAGGGCCTACTAAGAGAACCCACAGCCTCACAACATTACCTCACCAATATTCCCAATTATTAAAGTCCACCTTCCATACCATCCGAATAACACCTTCCTTCTTTCTTCCTTTACTTAATCTCTGTACAGTACTAAGTGTTTTTGTTATCATGAAATGACTATACCATAAACTACGTAAGCCACATTGAGCCTGCAAATAGGTGGAAAAATGTGGGATATAAATGCAATAAATAATAATAATAATAATTAAATAGAAATTGGTGAGGTATATTTTTTGTAATAATTTAGTGATAACATTCACCTCGCTTTAAGAAGTAGGTCGCCTTGAATGCAACATAATTTGAATATGTTAGTCATATGTCTCAGTGGCCTTTTTCAAATGAAGGAAAACTCTGGAATAAGGGGGCATACGCTGAAGTTAAGAGGAAATAGACTTAGGAGGAATCTAACAAAATACTCTTTCACGGAAAGGGTGGTGGATGCGTGGAATGGCCTCCCGGTGGAGGTTGTGGAGACGAGGACTGTGTCAGAATTTTAAAAAAGCATGGCACAGACACTTAAGATCCCTTAGGAAAAGGAAGAGTTAGTGGTACTAAGGATGGGCAGACTGGATGGGCCATTTGACCCTTATCTGCCGTCATGTTTCCATGTTTTTATGTTTCCATATTCTATTCCATTTGCGTTTGGTATACCACCCTTATTCCTGTAAGGATTCACAGTGGTTCACAGACTAAGAAGTTCTCTACAATTGAGGGATGTACGATTAAATGATTATACAGTCAGTAACTTAACTTACAAAGTAACATAGTAAATGACGACAGATAAAGACCTGTACGGTCCATCCAGTCTGCCCAACAAGATAAACTCATTTTACATGGTATGTGATACTTTATACCTGAGTTTGATTGGTCCTTGCCATTCTCAGGGCACAGACCGTAGAAGTCTCTTGTACTAAAAGTTCTGAAGATTCTGGAATCCTAAAGAGTTACAAGATTCCAGAATCCCAATTAGTAGCAACATTCCATGTAGAACCCCAAAGAGTAACATGGTAAATGATGGAAGATAAAGACCTGTACGGTCCATCCAGTCTATCCAACAAGATAAACTCATTTTACATGGTATGTGATACTTTATACCAGAGTTTGATTTGTCCTTGCCATTCTCAGGACACAGACCGTAGAAGTCTGCCCAGCACTGTTCTTGTACTAAAAGTTCTGAAGCTAACGTCGAAGCCCCATAAAATTTACACTGTAGCCCATCCATATATATTCAGCCACGATCAGGGCACAGACCGTAGAAGTCCGCCCAGCATTGGTTTTACTCTCCAATTACCGGCATCGCCACCCAATCTCTACTAAGATTCCCCACTACACTAACTTCCCCACTGCTCTTCAAATAAAAGAGCTTTCAGAGCCTTTCAAAAAAGCAAATATGATTACTTCAACTGGGAGCAATCACTCTCATCATTGACAATCACTCTCCCAGTTGAACTTGCTATGCCAGAATTAAAAAGGGTGCACTTTTGAGGAGTCTTCATCCTCCGTATGTCCTCCTTGTTTCAGTCTAATTGTCTGGATGGTATTAATTGAAGCCAACTGTTATAAACTGCTAAACTAGGAAGTGTACATAAGTACATAAGTAATGCCACACTGGAAAAAGACCAAAGGTCCATCGAGCCCAGCATCCTGTCCCCGACAGCGGCCAATCCAGGTCAAGGGCACCTGGCAAGCTGCCCAAATGTACAAATATTCTATACATGTTATTCCCGGAATTGTAGATTTTTCCCAAGTCCATTTAGTAGCGGTTTATGGACTTTAACCCCTTTTTAAACTCTGCCAAGCTAACCGCCTTCACCACGTTCTCCGGCAACGAATTCCAGAGTTTAATTACGCGTTGGGTGAAGAAAACCTTTCTCCTATTTGTTTTAAATTTACTACACTGTTGTTTCATCGCATGCCCCCTAGTCCTAGTATTTTTGGAAAGCGTGAACAGATGCTTCACATCCACCTGTTCCACTCCACTCATTATTTTATATACCTCTATCATGTCTCCCCTCAGCCGTCTCTTCTCCAAGCTGAAAAGCCCTAGCCTCCTTAGTCTTTCTTCATAGGGAAGTCGTCCCATCCACACTATCATTTTAATCGCCCTTTGCTGCACCTTTTCCAATTCTACTATATCTTTCTTGAGATGCGACGATCAGAACTGAACACAATACTCAAGGTGCGGTCGCACCATGGAGCGATACAATGGCATTATAAGTGGATTATTGAATTTACATATTACATGGTACCAATGGATTGCACCATTTCATGTGCTTGTTTTGCAATATCCAAGGTTGCTGTCTCAAAACTATTATGCGCTATGTCCATAATTTCCTCTTTCTTGTGATTGAGAGATCATAGGCATAACAGCATCTGTTTTCAAAGCCATAACTGACAATCTAGACATCATCCTGGCCAGTGACAAAACCAAAGGTCCCGCTACTTCCTATTATCTCCAACCATAGAATTAGGTTTCTTGAATATGGTTTTAGGTTACTCCAACATAACATTCAGAAAATGAGAGACATGGCGGTGCATTTTTGATATGATGTCTAAATCCAATTTTGAACGTTTTGCTAAAAATGTCCCAAATTCAAGTGGTGAACATAGCAATTTTCAAACCAGAAAACATCTGTTTTTTGTTTCAAAAACGGCCATTTGCTAGACACTTTTGTGCTCACTGCAACTATCTTTTCAACCATTTTTGGAAAAAAAAGCCCCATCCAAGTGAAAAACACACAGAATTAAGCCATTGGGACATATGGGGGACCTGCATTCTTAGTAGACCAGTCACAAAGATATCCCAGCAGAGCAGTGGGGCACCCTAGGGGGCACATAACAGGTCCCAGGTACACATCTCACTATTTCCCCTTATGTTGTATGGTGAGCCCTCCAAAACCTGAGGAAAGGAGTAGGAGGAGTATTCTCTTGAACAACACTAGTAGGCGACGTAGGTTAGGAACAATCTCTTTATTTAAATATACACTCGACTCAACACAGCTGTGTTTCGGCGCTACAGACGCCTTCTTCAGGAGTCTATGAAATAAAACCAAACAATGGTAATATAACAAACATGCAGAACAAAAGTAAAGTAAGTGTAGAACGTTAAATGTGTGATAAACATAAATTCCATGTAAAATTTAAAAAAATTAATAAAAACATTTTTTATAAAAAAAATTTTTTAATAAAAAAATTATTATTAGTATTGCAGAAATGCTATAATATATATACACATATACATACATATATATATATTCACATACATATAAAATCCATACATGTAAAAATACATATACTCAAACATATATACATATATAGTTTTCAAATATATAATAAATACTTAAATTATTAAAAAATATTAGATTATATATAACATACGATAAAGGTGTTGTATATTACCAATCAAAGAAGGATGACATCTAAAAATTAGCAGAAAAAACATCAAAATGAAGTATAACGAAAAAACTCAAAATACAGTGAAATAAATAAATAAAACACACTTAAAACCAATTAGTAAATAATATATGATATATATGATGTAAGTATCATAGATAAACTGACCTTGTGATATATAAATATACGAATATTAAGCTCAAAGAGAATGAAAGCAAGGCTTCTGCTACAATTGTAATCCTATACTACTACTACTACTACTACTATTTAGCATTTCTATAGCGCTACAAGGCATACGCAGCGCTGCACAAACATAGAAGAAAGACAGTCCCTGCTCAAAGAGCTTACAATCTAATAGACAAAAAATAAATAAAGTAAGCAAATCAAATCAATTAATGTGAACGGGAAGGAAGAGAGGAGGGTAGGTGGAGGCGAGTGGTTACAAGTGTTTACGAGTCAAAAGCAATGTTAAAGAGGTGGGCTTTCAGTCTAGATTTAAAGGTGGCCAAGGATGGGGCAAGACGTAGGGGCTCAGGAAGTTTATTCCAGGCGTAGGGTGCAGCGAGACAGAAGGCGCGAAGTCTGGAGTTGGCAGTAGTGGAGAAGGGAACAGATAAGAAGGATTTATCCATGGAGCGGAGTGCACGGGAAGGGGTGTAGGGAAGGACGAGTGTGGAGAGATACTGGGGAGCAGCAGAGTGAGTACATTTATAGGTTAGTAGAAGAAGTTTGAACAGGATGTGAAAACGGATAGGGAGCCAGTGAAGGGTCTTGAGGAGAGGGGTAGTATGAGTAAAGCGACCCTGGCGGAAGATGAGAAGGGCAGCAGAGTTTTGAACCGACTGGAGAGGGGAGAGGTGACTAAGTGGGAGGCCAGCAAGAAGCAGATAAAGAGATTGTTCCTAACCTACGTCGCCTACTAGTGTTGTTCAAGAGCCTACTCCTCCTACTCCCCCTTTCCTCAGATTCTACTTTTCGTAGGAATTTGTGTACCTCCACCCTTGTGGTGGTTTGGCTTGCTTGCCCTCCAAAACCTACCATGAGCCTACTGTACCTGTACACCACTACAATAGCCCTTATTTATATATTTGTTACATTTATACCCCACATTTTCCCACCTATTTGCAGGCTCAATGTGGCTTACAAAGTATCATAGAGGTGTTTGCCATTACGGTTGGTAACAAATACAAGATTGTATTGTGGTCACATGAGATAGAAGTATATCAGGCGTCATGGGGGTCGAGGAAGTAAATTGTCCAGTACGATCTTTGATTATGTTGTGTTGTTGGGTGTGGGGATTTATGTTGGATCGGTGGGACAGGCTTTTTTGAAGAGGTGGGTTTTCAATGATTTCCTGAAGTTTAGGTGGTCATGTATTGTTTTCACTACAAACAGGAGTCCATTCCATAGTTGTGCGCTTATGTAGGAGAAGTTAGATGCGTGAGTTGTTTTGTATTTTAGCCCTTTACAGTTTGGATAATGTAGGTTTAGGTATGATCGTACTGATCCAAGTCTGTTTCTGGTTGGTAGATCAATGAGGTCTGTCATGTATCCTGGGACTATGCCGTGAATGATTTTGTGGACTAAAGTGCAGATTTTGAAGATGACTCGTTCTTTGATTGGGAGCCAGTGCAGCTTTTCTTGAAGGGGTTTGGCGCTTTCGAATCGTGTTTTACCATGTATCAGTCTGGCTGCTGTATTTTGGGCGGTCTGGAGTTTTTTGCATCCCGCATAGATTCCGTTGCAATAATCTGCATGGTTTAGGACCATTGATTGTATTAGTTTTCGAAAGGTCTCCCTCGGGAAGAAAGGTTTTATTCACTTGAGTTTCCACATTGAGTAAAACATTTTATTTATAACGGTTTTTACTTGGCTCTCGAGAGTGAGATTGCCTGCAGGTGTCACCTATATGTGGGTACAGTAGATATCTGATGGGTTTTGGAGGGCTCACACTTTCCACCACAAGTGTACCAGTTAGAGTGGGATATGGGCCTGGGTCCCTTTCACGCACTGCACTGATGATTAGGCTACTCTAGGGACTTGCTTGCTGGTCTAGTAGGACTGGTCATAACATCTGAGGCTCTCATAGAGACTTGTATGTACTGTTTCTTCCGGTGGTCATTTAGGGCACTTTTTGGTCACTTAGTCATGACTGAAACAGGTCTAGACCAAAACATGTCCAAGGGTTGGGAATGTCCAAATCCCACCCCTAACATACCCCTGGCACACCCCCTTGTGATCTGGATGTACTGCCGATGAACTACATAGAAAAACGTCTTTAAAATGAGTTTCAAAAAATAGCGATTTGGATGTTTGGGCAAAAAAAAATGTCCATCTGCCGCTTTGTGCTGCTTTTTGGACGTTTGTCTGATCAAAAATGAGCTCCCAAATCAATTGAATTCTATCCTTCTAAAAAGTCACCTTGACCCAAGCTCAACCACTGATTGGCACCCTCGTCATGTAATACCTATGGGGTAGGTCTTCCTTCACAGACTGGCCACCTTCACAGCTAATTAACAGGCTCCACCATGACATATGCATTGGCAAATCTGTTAGAGAGGATCCAGAGCTCCGGTCATATCTCCTGGATATCAATGAGATATCTTCATTTCAGGCCTCAACATATCAAGCTGTGTCAAATCTATTTTCCATTGCATGCCACATCTAGGGTACTTACCTGGTTGTAGAGTAATAAATCAATAACTACATTATCAGGGCCGGTCTTAGGCAGAGGCGACCAAGGCGGCCGCATAGGGCCCCGCGCTTAAGGGGGCCCCGCGCGGCGCACCTCAACTCTGCCTCTCCGAGCCCTGCTTGCTCGGACCACATCATTATGATCCCACGCTCGCTCCGGACCACATCATCATGATCCCACGCTCGCTCCGGACCACATCATCATGATCGCTCCGCTCCCGCCTCCCACCACTGGTGCCCCCCTCCCCAGCTGAGCCTGCCGTCAGCTCCCGCCTCCCAGTCCCAGGACAACGACTGTTGCAGTGACGGCCCGGCCCCAACAGACAGTTGCAGGCATGACGGCTCACCCCAGCCTTTCCCTTCCGCCTTCCCGCTCAATGTCTCGCCTCCTTCTGATGAGGTATTTCCTGTTTCCGCGAGGGCGGGCGGGAGTCATTGAGCAGGAAGGGAAAAGGAGCTGCAGCGTGGTCGGAGGTGAGCCATCGCCTGGTGCTAGTGCGAGTGCGACTTAAAAAATAAAGAAACTTATGATTTATGCTTGTGATGGCAACTTCATCACTCAGGTAGAACAAACGATTAACCTTTCTGTAACAGAACTATGTTGCCGTGCTTTTCCCAGGAAGCCATTTTAATTTTCAGGTTAATATAATCAGTTGTAAGGAATCTATTACAGAAGATCAAAGCTTGTGCATGATGGTTTTTTAGCTTAATGTGACAAGTGCTCCATTTCTTGGAGTCTAGAAAGGGTTATATGCAATTTTATCTGTGTTTTGATGCTTCACAGTCTTCTGTTTGATGGCATACAGTTTGCTTTTATATGTTACTGTAAATTACTTCTTGAAGCACTTAGTAGAGGTAGAGCATTAGAGAGCAAATAGAAGGTTGCAAAGAAATTGGCTATTACACAGCAGGTGGTCTCACAAACAACCTAGTTACCCAATATAAATAATTTACTAGGGATTCCCCTGTCACTTCATCAGTCACACTTAAAATTTTCTAAAAATGGAATAATCTTTTCAATGGGGTGGAGCTAGGGTGGGGCGGAGCTAGGGTAGGGTGGGCGGGGCTAGGTAGGGGCGGGGCTAGGATGGGGCCCCACCAAATTGGTCTGCACAGGGCCCCGCACTTGCTAAGACCGGCCCTGACTACATAGCAGTGTTAAACACTAAACTTGCAAGACAGCCACACAGCTAATAGTTGCTACAGAGCTGAGTTTTGGCCTGCTAAGTCAAACCACTCTTGTGTTTACCCATGGAATAAAGAAAAAGAGAAAATGTATTTTTTTTCTGTTTTGGAAATGGAGAATGTGGAATGTGTGGCTCTAATGGACTGATTTGTTGTGTTAGCTATGGGGCCAGAAATGATGACAATCCAGGTGATAGTGTGGTGCAGATCTTCCTTTCTATTTGAGTGCCTTTCGGTGTGGTGAATTCTGCCCTCTTTTTAATGCTTCTAGTGATGCTGATGCAGGACTAGAGAAGCGATCGTCCTCTTTGCCAACAAGGGAGGACTTGTAGCCCTCTAGATATTTCTCCCAGTGTCCTTCAAAGTAATTTCCAGGTCCACCTTGATCCAAGAGAGCCTCTGCTCTTACTACCCTGTGCTCTTTCCAGCTGCCCATTAGATACTTTGGAGGTCTTGCAGTCCATCTGCATTTTCCCTCCCAGAATTCTCCAGGGTGACTGCCAGGTATAACCTGATCCACTTGGATCTCCCATCCTGCTACCCCTGTGGTCTTCCTAGCCATCTGTCTAGTACTAGATCTTGCAGTCTTTTTGCATATTCTTCCCAGCATCCTTTGGGGTAGCTTCCATATCAAACCCAATTGACTCAGCTCTCCACTCTTGCTACCCTGTGCTCTTTCTGGGTGCTTGTCAGGTGCTGGAGAGGTCTTGCAGTCCATCTACATATTTCTCTCAACATTCTATGAGGTGACATCCATGCCCACCCCGATTTACTCAGACCTCTACTCTTGCTACCCTGTGCTCCTTCCAGCTGCCTGTCAGATACTGGGGAGGTCTTGCAGTCCATCTACATATTCCTTCCAGCATTCTATGGGGTGACCCCCCAGGCCCACCCTGATCCAGGTGTCTGCTCCTGCTACCCCGTGACCAATCCAGCCCCTTGCCAGGCAATGGGGAAACTTACAGTCTGTCTGTATATTCCTCCCTGAGTGTCCTGGCCATGTATTCTCTTAAACACTATTACTCTAAACATTTGTGCATGTAACTTATATGTAAATGTCAGCACTTGTTTTACCTGAGTAACTGGTGACCTAAAGTGTAATGTGTTGTAAGCTGCAGATGTATAAAGCTAATACATACAGTGGGGGAAATAAGTATTTGATCCCTTGCTGATTTTGTAAGTGTGCCCACTGACAAAGACATGAGCAGCCCATAATTGAAGGGTAGGTTATTGGTAACAGTGAGAGATAGCACATCACAAATTAAATCCGGAAAATCACATTGTGGAAAGTATATGAATTTATTTGCATTCTGCAGAGGGAAATAAGTATTTGATCCCTCTGGCAAACAAGACCTAATACTTGGTGGCAAAACCCTTGTTGGCAAGCACAGCGGTCAGACGTCTTCTGTAGTTGATGATGAGGTTTGCACACATGTCAGGAGGAATTTTGGTCCACTCCTCTTTGCAGATCATCTCTAAATCATTAAGAGTTCTGGGCTGTCGCTTGGCAACTCGCAGCTTCAGCTCCCTCCATAAGTTTTCAATGGGATTAAGGTCTGGTGACTGGCTAGGCCACTCCATGACCCTAATGTGCTTCTTCCTGAGCCACTCCTTTGTTGCCTTGGCTGTATGTTTTGGGTCATTGTCGTGCTGGAAGACCCAGCCACGACCCATTTTTAAGGCCCTGGCGGAGGGAAGGAGGTTGTCACTCAGAATTGTACGGTACATGGCCCCATCCATTCTCCCATTGATGCGGTGAAGTAGTCCTGTGCCCTTAGCAGAGAAACACCCCCAAAACATAACATTTCCACCTCCATGCTTGACGGTGGGGACGGTGTTCTTTGGGTCATAGGCAGCATTTCTCTTCCTCCAAACACGGCGAGTTGAGTTCATGCCAAAGAGCTCAATTTTTGTCTCATCTGACCACAGCACCTTCTCCCAATCACTCTCGGCATCATCCAGGTGTTCACTGGCAAACTTCAGACGGGCCGTCACATGTGCCTTCCGGAGCAGGGGGACCTTGCGGGCACTGCAGGATTGCAATCCGTTATGTCGTAATGTGTTACCAATGGTTTTCGTGGTGACAGTGGTCCCAGCTGCCTTGAGATCATTGACAAGTTCCCCCCTTGTAGTTGTAGGCTGATTTCTAACCTTCCTCATGATCAAGGATACCCCACGAGGTGAGATTTTGCGTGGAGCCCCAGATCTTTGTCGATTGACAGTCATTTTGTACTTCTTCCATTTTCTTACTATGGCACCAACAGTTGTCTCCTTCTCGCCCAGCGTCTTACTGATGGTTTTGTAGCCCATTCCAGCCTTGTGCAGGTGTATGATCTTGTCCCTGACATCCTTAGACAGCTCCTTGCTCTTGGCCATTTTGTAGAGGTTAGAGTCTGACTGATTCACTGAGTCTGTGGACAGGTGTCTTTCATACAGGTGACCATTGCCGACAGCTGTCTGTCATGCAGGTAACGAGTTGATTTGGAGCATCTACCTGGTCTGTAGGGGCCAGATCTCTTACTGGTTGGTGGGGGATCAAATACTTATTTCCCTCTGCAGAATGCAAATAAATTCATATACTTTCCACAATGTGATTTTTCGGATTTAATTTGTGATGTGCTATCTCTCACTGTTACCAATAACCTACCCTTCAATTATGGGCTGCTCATGTCTTTGTCAGTGGGCACACTTACAAAATCAGCAAGGGATCAAATACTTATTTCCCCCACTGTAGTAGTGATTTATAGCTGGCTTTCCCCAGTGGGTGATGCCGGGGGGGGGGGGGGGGGGATGTTAGTAAAGTCACATAGAGTATGAAGGGAGCTGTTATGGAGGGAAAATTGTCTCACATCTTCTATATGTGGACAAACAAAACAGCACATCAAAATAAACGTGAAGGTTTTATTGATATCATATACCAGAATATTTCCCGACACAGGCCGTGTTTCGCCCAAAGGGGCTGCGTCAGGGACTAAATTATTGACTGTGCAGAAACAATGTTCCAACTGGAAATATGATTTATACACATCAAACATAACGGACATATTATTTTCATGGGTTTGATATGGATATTATGTCCGTTATGTTTGATGTGTATAATTTGTATTTCCAGTTGGAACATTGTTTCTGCACAGTCAATAATTTAGCCCCTGACGCAGCCCCTTTGGGCGAAACACAGCCTGTGTCGGGAAATATTCTGGTATATGATATCAATAAAACCTTCACGTTTATCTTGATGTGCTGTTTTGTTTGCCCACATTGGAGTTTGCAGATCGATTGCCTTGCTATATCTTCTATATGCCAAGTTGCCAGCAGGAAATATGGAGCTCTGGAGGTTTCTGGGTTCTGGTATGCTGGTCTAGGCCCTGGATTAAGGACAAGTAAAGGAGGTTGTCAATTCGGAGTCCCCCTGGGGTTCAAAGATCCTGCTGAGAGAATTCTGGTGCCCTGTTTTACAGGTCCCATGAGTCAATGCCTGCTGAGAAGAGAATAAAGAAGAAAGTTCCTGACGGAGGATCCTACAGCTTCGGACTTTAAAGTGAAACGAAGTCCCAAGAGAGATGAAGACGTGATCGAGTGTCCTCAGGTTTTTTTTTAAAATCTGGCCTGTACTGATAACACGCTATTTTATTGGGGCAGTGCAGGCTAAACATTTTTGTTCTGCTTAGCCTCCCATGTCATTTATGGGATGTTTTGCTTTATTCGGGTTTTTAATTTTTTATTTCCATTTCGAGGTCGTTTCAAATGAATGCACATCCCTACTATTTATTCTGATTTTAACCACCAGTGAAGAATACATTTTTGTATATACTGGCAAACCCTTGCCTAGATCTTTTTTCTTATAATTTTAGGACTTTACTCACACCTTTTCATTGGTATCTCAAGGTAAGTTACATTCATGTATTTCCCTGTCCCCGGAGGGCTCACAATTTACGCTTGTATCTATAGCAATGGATGGTAAAGTGATTTCCTAATGGCTGCAGGGAGCTTCGGTGGGAGAAGCAGGATTTGAACCCTGATTCCCTAATTCTTAGGCAAGTGCTGTAATCACCAAGCTCTGTCTCCACACTGCTTTGACTGTTTTAGTGAGTACAGGAAAGAGTGAGACACTGGTGCCTATGAAAGGCATCCACAAGAGTAAGGCCATAAAGCAAGTTTCTCCCCCCCCCCCCCCTCCTTGGGACCCAAACAGAAGGTAAGGAGTGGTTTCCACTTACATCTCTATAGCTACTTAAAAGTTCTCCAAAGGATGGGTCCAAAGACAGATTTGTCAACTTTGCAAAATGGTTGGGGCTTATCAACTCAACACAAGTTACCCTGGAAACAAAAAAAAGAAAAAGAAAGCATGATGGGATCATGGGCACACTTGGCCGGGCTATATTTAAAAATAGAGCCCAGCAAGTGGTGCACACAGGGTGAGGACTTGTGGTATGGAAGCAATGGAAGTCCCATCAGTCTCTCCACCTCCCCAATCTCAGATCATCTCCATCAGTTTTCCCTCCTCATCTCTCTCTTCTTCACCTCCACCCAGCCCATCTGAACCACACTCTATCACTTCCAGTCCAGATTGGCCCATCCATACCACCCATACTCATCTCCTCCCAACCAGTTCTCAAGGGTCTCACTTCCCTACCTAACCCCTTCTCAATTCTCCTAATCCAGAGTGGAGGAGTTGCCTAATGGTTAGTGCAGTTTCAGGAGAACCAAGGAAACCGGGTTCAGTTTCCACTGCAGCTTCTTGTGAGCCTGGTCAAGTCACTTAACCCTCCATTGCCACAGGTACAAAGAAAGTACCTGCATATACTATGTAAACCACAGAAAAGCAGTATATTATACCCAACCCTCTTAATCTCTTGCCTGCCTGGTGTGAAGGTGGCGGACCTCACGCGCCACCTAGATAGGATTTTAGATAGTGCTGGGGAGGAGCCGGCTGTCTTGGTACATGTGGGTACCAATGACATAGGATAATGTGGGAGAGAGGTTCTGGAAGCCAAATTTAGGCTCTTAGGTAGAAAGCTCAAATCCAGATCCTTTAGGGTAGCGTTTTCTGAAATGCTACCCGTTCCACGTGTAGGGCCCAAGAGACAGGCAGAGCTCTGGAGTCTCAATGCGTGGATGAGACGATGGTTTAGGGAGGAGGGTTTTAGATTTGTTAGGAACTGGGCAACATTCTGGGGAAGGGGGAGCCTATTCCGAAAGGATGGGCTCCACCTTAACCAGGATGGGGACCTGGCTGCTGGCATCGGCATTGAAAAAGGAGATAGAGCAGCTTTTAAACTAGAAACGGGGGGAAGGCTGACAGTCACTCAAAAGCGCATGGTTCAGGATAAGGTATCTTCCAAAAATATCACCAAAACAGGGAAGATAGGGTATCCTGATAGTGAGGTTGCAAAAGAGACCGTAGTAGATCAGGTATCCTTAAATAAAAATCAGACGAAAGATTGCAAATTAATACTGTCAAGTACTAAGCATTATGTAAATAGGAACAACAAACATAGTTTGGCGGGGAGAGAGAAGAAATGCTGGACTTGGATGGAAGAGAGGGGAGACTACTACTACTACTTATCATTTCTATAGCGCTACTAGACGTACGCAGCGCTGTACACTTGAACATGATGAGACAGTCCCTGCTCCACAGAGCTTACAATCTAATTAGGACAGACAAATAAGGGATAAGGACAAAGAGTAGCAAGATTCCGGAATCCCAAAGAGTAACAAGATTCCGGAATCCCAAAGAGTAGCAAGATTCTGGAATTCCAAAGACTACTACTACTACTTATCATTTCTGTAGCACTACTAGACGTACGCAGCGCTGTACACTTGAACATGAAGAGACAGTCCCTGCTCCACAGAGCTTACAATCTAATTAGGACAGACAAATAAGGGATAAGGACAAAGAGTAGCACCATTTTAATAAGGGAAATAATAAGGGAATGATAAAACAGACATGGGTACTAAACAAGTGAGTGAGGGTTAGTTAGGAGTAAAAAGCAGCCTCAGAAAGATAGACAGCTAGAGACGGAGCTTGGCATACTGCTCCTGTCACTGACCTTGCACAGATTTTGTCTTGATTTATGTTTGTTCTTTATTGAAGATGTGGAGTCTTTGTATGGAGCTTTTTCTATCTAAGATTTTTTAATCACATATAAGTCTGGATGTTTCTACTGTATATCGGTGTTTGCTTATGGTAATTTTATATGCTATAAACGTCTTTGGCTGATGATCTTTCAAAAAGTTGGGTAATATATTTTAATAAATAAATAAGATGAGCTTATTGGACCCAATAATAGAGGTCAGGAGAGCACCAAAATTCTCTGTGGGGAAGCTCAAAAGATTTCTTATCGACAGAAAAAGGCCTAACTTAAGGTTATTAAATGGAGAACTTAACAGAAATCCTCAATCCTCTAAGTCATTAATTCATGAGATTTAACTCACTTTTAAATATGTAAATACTAAACGAACCCTTAACGGATGGATACCAACAGTAATTACTAATATTGTTTCCTATTTCAAGGACTGGAAGCTTTGCTGAGCCGGAGCTGAGATCTCACTTTGCAGAATGTTAACCACCAACTCTACCATCATACAACCTCCCTTCTTTCTGCTGATTGGAATCCCCGGACTGGAAGCTGTTCAGACCTCCATTTCTTTCCCTCTTTCTGTTATGTATCTCATCGCCCTTCTTGGAAACGGCACTGTGATCTATATTATAATCAGAGAGCACAGCCTCCATGAGCCCATGTACATCTTCCTCTCCATGTTGGCGGCCACCGACCTCTTTCTGTGCTCCTCTACAGTTCCAAGGGCGCTGGCTTTGTTCTGGTTCCACGTCAGGGAGATCTCCTTTAGCGGTTGCTTAGCCCAGGTGTTCCTGATTCACTTCAGTTTTGTTCTAGAGTCGGCCATTTTGTTGGCCATGGCATTTGACCGTTATTTTGCTATTTGCAACCCTTTGAAGTATGGAAGCATCCTAACCAATTCAGTCATCAGAAATATCGGGGTGCTAGGGACACTTAGAAGCTTCTGTGTTGTGATGCCTTATGTCTATCTGTTGAAAAGATTATCATACTGTGGGGCCAATGTCATTCCTCACACGTTCTGCAAGCACATGGGTGTGGCACGAGTAGCCTGCACAGACATAACAGTCAATATCATATACGGCCTGACTGTGGCGCTCTTTACAACAGGGCTTGATTTTATCTTCATTGTCATCTCCTATATCCTGATTCTCCGAGCTGTCTTTCGCCTCCCTCCTGACGCTCGTCTCAAAGCATTTAGCACTTGCGCTTCTCACGTGTGTGTCATATTTCTGTTTTACATCCCTGCATTCTTTTCCTGCATTGCCCACAGGTTTGGTCAGGAGCTCCCAGTCCAAATCCCTGTTCTGTTGGCCAACCTCTACGTTGTCTTCCCACCCATGTTAAATCCAATCATATACGGTGTGAAAACAAAAGAGATCCGCCAGAGAGTGGCTCGGGTGTTCTCTAACAAAAATTGATTTGTGATCGCCGAGGGGTCCTTTGACTAAGCCACGGTAAAAAGTGGCCAGCGATAGTGTAAGCACGTGTATTGGGAGGGCACCGGGCCAGTTTTTACCGCGTCTGCAAAAAGGGCTTTTTTTTTTAGTGGGATGGGAAAAGGGCATGTGGTAAAACTGAAATCGGCATACATCCAAAACTGGCCTGAGCCCTTAATGCCACCCATTGATCTAGCAGTAAGGGCTCATGCGCTACGTGCACGGTGACCGGTTGGCATGCGCCAACTGCCAATTACTGCCAGAAATGACGTGCGTGGGAGGAAATAAATAAATCATCCAGGCGGTATGGGCGCACGCTAAATCTAAAATTACCACCGGGGGAGGGGGGGTGGTAGTTTGGCGGTAGTCTCGTTTAGGCATACGCTGCATGTGCGTAGTGTGTAAAAGGGTGTCTTAATGTGCCTTACAAACTGACCACAAAGAAGTATGAGAAGATGTCCTTCAAAGAGAGAAATAAGCTACATCAAAAGGGAGGAAATGGGACCTTTCTGAGGTTTTTGCAACTACATTCAAAGGGGTTTACATATATTCAGGTACTTATTTTGTACCAGGGGCAATGGAGGGTTAAGTGACTTGGCCAGAATCACAAGGAGCTGCAGTGGGAATCGAACTCAGTTCCCCAGGATCAACGTTCACTGCACTAACCATTAGGCTACTCCTCCACTAGCAACAGTCCATGTAGAATGTCCTCAAATAGGGAAAGGGAAATGGGACTTGATATACTACCTTTCTGCATTTGGTTTACGTATCCTCCACTCTGAAAGCTATTGCCAGGTGATCTTACTAGATTGCATCTTGTCCTAACCAATAGTCAACTTTCCCATTCCAAGTGTCATTTTGGAAGACTTTCGTGGTAGATGGGCCAGCACACCCTGATTGGAAAGGGCGTGGTTTGGGTGTGCCCAACATATTTCCCCATTTAGAATCAAAATACAATTATTTTACCAAAGGCTCCCTGTTTAGCAAAGCCTTTTGGACAATAATCGGGGAAGTATGAATGTCCCAACCTGGACGTCGATGTCCCTACCTCAGGGACCCTTTTACCAAGCTGCGGCAAAAGGGACGCCTTTGCCATCCACCGAGGCTTCTTTTTACCACAGCAGGTAAAAAAAAACCCGAAAAAAAGAAATTGCCATGCAGTAAATTTGTACTTCCCACATGGCCATTTCAGGGGTCAGCTCTTACCGCCACCCTCTGAGGTGGTAGTAAGGGCTCCCGCACTATCCCGGCGGTAACCTTGTAGCATGCAGAGCTGCCCAATTGCCACTGGACACCCCAATATTTCCGATAGTGCCAGAAATAGCGTGCACTGGGGGCAGAACTCCCGCTGGCACCTGCATTAGTCCCAGATTTACTTATTTATTTGTTACATTTGTACCCCACATTTTCCCACCTATTTGCAGGCTCAATGTGGCTTACATAGTATCGGAGAGGTGTTTGTAGACTCCGGTGTAAACAAATACAGATAGCAACATTCCATGCAGAACCTCAAATAGTATCAACATTCCATGTAGAACCTCAAATAGTAGCAACATTCCATGTAGAATCTCAGATTTATTTATTTGTTACATTTGTACCCCACATTTTCCCACCTATTTGCAGGCTCAATGTGGCTTACAAGGTACCGGAGAGATGTTGATAGACTCCGGAGTAAAACAAATACAAATACTAGGGTAGGTTGTGGTAGGAAAAGGTTAATGTGGTGGCACCACATAGAGGACGTATAAAACATATTACGCATCCAACTTCTCCGTCATAGGCAGCCAACTCTGGAATGCCTTACCAAGATCCATTCGAATAGTCAAAGACCATCTACCTTTCAGGAAGTTGCTAAAAACCTACCTCTTCAAGCAAGCCTACACCAATAAGTCCATCTACACTACCATGATCAGTCTATGAAGACAGAATCTGGAATATGCTTCCCTATTAAATCCTTCTGCCTCAGGGATCGGTGCTGGGGCCGATTCTGTTCAATATATTTGTGAGTGACATTGCCGAAGGGTTACAAGGTAAAGTTTGCCTTTTTGATTTCCAACAGAGTGGACACCCCGGAGGATGTGGAAAACATGAAAAAAGATCTGAAGAAGCTGGAAGAATGGTCTAACGTTTGGCAATTAAAATTCAATGCGAAGAAATGCAAAGTGATGCACTTAGGGAGTAGAAATCCAAGGGAGACGTATGTGTTAGGCGGGGAGAGTCTGATAGGCACGGACGGGGAGAGGGATCTTGGGGTGATAGTATCTGAGGACCTGAAGGCGACGAAACAGTGCGACAAGGCGGTGGCAGTAGCAAGAAGATTGCTAGGCTGTATAGAGAGAGGAGTGACCAGCAGAAGAAAGGAGGTTTTAATGCCCCTGTATAAGACGTTGGTGAGGCCCCACCTGGAGCATTGTGTTCAGTTTTGAAGGCCGTATCTTGCGAAGGATGTTAAAAAAATGGAAGCGGTGCAAAGAAAAGCTACGAGGATGGTATGGGATTTACGTTCCAAGACGTATGAAGAGAGGCTTGCTGACCTGAACATGTACACCCTGGAGGAAAGGAGGAACAGGGGTGATATGATACAGACGTTCAAATATTTGAAAGGTATTAATCCGCAAACGAATCTTTTCCGGAGATGGGAAGGCAGTAGAACGAGAGGACATGAAATGAGATTGAAGGGGGGCAGACTCAGGAAAGATGTCAGGAAGTATTTTTTCACGGAGAGGGTGGTAGACGCTTGGAATGCCCTCCCGCGGGAGGTGGTGGAGATGAAAACGGTAACGGAGTTCAAACATGCGTGGGATATGCATAAAGGAATCCTGTGCAGAAGGAATGGATCCTCAGAAGCTTAGCTGAAATTGGGTGGCGGAGCAGGTGAGGGGAAGAGAGGTTGGTGGTTGGGAGTCTAGGATAGGGGAGGGCAGACTTATACGGTCTGTACCAGAGCCGGTGATGGGAGGCGGGACTGGTGGTTGGGAGGCGGGAAATACTGCTGGGCAGACTTATATGGTCTGTGCCCAGAAAAGGACAGGTACAAATTCAAGGTAAGGTATACACATATGAGTTTGTCTTGGGCAGACTGGATGGACCATGCAGGTCTTTTTCTGCCGTCATCTACTATGTTACTATTAAATCCTTCTACTACATGCCTCTTCCTACCCCTCCCTATACACTCTCCCATACTAATCAACATTTTAATCCCAAAACACACCATCCTCCCACTCCCTACCTCTTCTATCCTCCTTCCTTACCCATCTTACCTATCCACATCTTACGAACACAGCTTTGTTTACTATATTACAACTGTATCCATTCTACATTACTTTGTTAACCTGATATACTATGTAAGCCGCATTGAACCTGAGTGGGAAAGCGCGGGGTACAAGTGTTACAAATAATAATAAGACAGTTTGGTGATCATTACGAACTGTAGTGTTGTGATGTCGCAGAGTTCAGGCATTTATGTTGGGTCGAGAGGGTAGGCCTTTTGGAACCTCCTAAATTGGAGGTGGTCGTACGTGGTTTTCAAGGCTTTTGGACGTGCGTTGCATAGTTGTGTGCTGATGTAGATTGTGTGTGCGGCAAGCCCATTGCAAAAAAAAAAAAAAAAAGCCATGATAAATTTAAATTTATATATAAGCGCTTGATGGGTTCTAAATCTCAAAAATCTCAACAATTATTCAATCCATCCACCTTTACTTGTTGATTTTCAAATATATATATATATAAAATGCATTAATGATTATGCTAACATGAACTAAGAAAATCAATGATATCAAAATAAAAACATTTTTATGTGAAGGTGGTGTTTGGGCCTGTTGGAACTCGGCCTCAGAACCAAAAACCCAACACCTCACCCAGACAAATCCCCCAAATGATTTCTTAGAACCACTGGCCTAAGTGCCAAAAAAAATAAGTATAAACAAAAAGAATCTTCTCATGTTAATAAAGTTTATTCTTACCCGAGAACATGAAAAATAAGAAATTAGTAGCAGCAAATAAAAAAACAGGTCGCCGCATCTCAAAAAAGATATAGTAGAATTGGAAAAGGTGCAGCGAAGGGCGACTAAAATGATAGTGGGGATGGGACGACTTCCCTATGAAGAAAGACTAAGGAGGCTAGGGCTATACAGCTTGGAGAAGAGACGGCTGAGGGGAGACATGATAGAGGTATATAAAATAATGAGTGGAGTGGAACAGGTGGATGTGAAGCGTCTGTTCACGCTTTCCAAAAATACTAGGACTAGGGGGCATGCGATGAAACTACAGTGTAGTAAATTTAAAACAAATCGGAGAAATGTTTCTTCACCCAACGTGTAATTAAACTCTGGAATTCATTGCCGGAAAATGTGGTGAAGGCGGTTAACTTAGCAGAGTTTAAAAATGGGTTGGACGGTTTCCTAAAGGACAAGTCCATAAACCGCTACTAAATGGACTTGGGAAAAATCCACAATTCCAGGAACAACATGTATAGAATGTTTGTACGTTTGGGAAGCTTGCCATGTGCCCTTGGCCTGGATTGGCCGCTGTCGTGGACAGGATGCTGGGCTCGATGGACCCTTGGTCTTTTCCCAGTGTGGCATTACTTATGTACTTATGTAGGGTAATAAGGGAACATAAAGAAAAGGAATTTGCCATGGAAATGGATGTTGAGACAAACTGAGGAAGACGGTCAGCATCCTCCATAGAGTTTCTCAGCCCAAAGCACAAAGAACTGTTTTTTTTTCCCCAAGAATACATCTTCTAGGATATATCATTTCTTTGTCACAATTGCCAAAAGGTACTTTAAAAAATATTACATTTTCTTAAAAGGTACCTTTCAGCCCTTTTGTTAATTACACACATCCTCAGTAAAAAAAAATTGAGCGGAGGAGTAGCCTAGCGGTTAGTACAGCAGATTTTGATCCTGAGGAACTGAGTTTGATGATTCCCACTGCAGCTCCTTGTGACCATAGCCGCCTAGGGGGGGGGGGGGACAAACTTCCCCGGGCCTCCAAGGGGGGGGGAGGCCCGGCGCAGTCCCACCCACCCTCTGTCGTCAACCGTCTGCCCCCTACATTGAAATCGCAGTCTCACCTCCGTGAAAGCAGCAGAACGCCTCCCCTCGGCCCTCCTTCCCTCCCTGTGTCCCACCCTCATCTGATGTAACTTCCGCGAGGGCGAAACACAAGGCGGGAAGGAGGGCCAAAGGGAGGCGTTCTGTTGCCTACAGTGCTGCTTTCATGGAGGTGAGACTGCAATTTCAGTGCAGGGGGGCCTGGCTCGGTGGCGGAAGGAGGGAGGGAGCGGCAGCGACCTCTGGGGGGAGTGGAGGGGGAAGCAGTGGCTGCAGCAATCTCAGGGGGGAGCGGTGGCGACCTCGGGGGGGGGGGGGCGGCAGGGGCGGGGCCCTGGAGGCGGCCTTGCCCCGGGCCCAGCCCAGTCTCTCGGCGGCCCTGCTTGTGACTCTGGGCAAGTCACTTCCTCCATTGCCCCTGGTACAAAATAAGTACCTGAATATATGTAAACCGCTTTGAATGTAGTTGCAAAAACCTCAGAAAGGCAGTATATCAAGTCCCATTTCCCTTTTCCCCTTTCCCTTATGACATCACAATATCAGAAGTGAGCCAAGTATTGGGCAATCAAGCCATTGTGACATCACTGATGAGGTTGGCTCTTATTGGTGGAATGAGTGGAGGAGTAGCCTAGTGGTTAGTGCAGTGGACTTTGATCCTGGGGAACTGAGTTCGACTCCCACTGCAGCTCCTTGTGACTCTGGGTAAGTCACTTAACCCTCCATTGCCCCTGGTACAAAATAAGTACCTGAATATATGTAAACCGCTTGAATGTAGTTACAAAAACCTCTATGTTTGTGCAGCGCTGCGTATGCCTTGTAGTGCTATAGAAATGCTAAATAGTAGTAGTAGGTATATCAAGTCCCATTTCCCTTTCCCTTTATCTTACTTCAAAGGGTCCCCACCCTGGCAATATGTCTTTTCCTTCCCTTGTGTTTAGGCTACAAGAATCCTGTCTGAGTCTCTCTTCCTCCGTGTCCATTTTCTTGCTCTCTTCAAACAGTAATTAGTTCTCAACAGATGAAAACCTGCTGCATCCAAGTAGTCTCCAAATGTCCTCTTTGAACACACCCATCCAAAACAGTGAATTGCATGACTCATTGTCTTTCAATTACCTGGCCAGAAGAGGTGAGGAAGGGGGGGGGGGGGGTGCTTACTTGTGCTGGGCACCAAATGGCCTTGTTTGTTTTTTAGTAATCCACAGAAGAAAAAAATGTCTCCACACTTCATCATCTGTAGATTATTTATTTATTTATTTCAGATCATTTATACCCCGCCTTTTGCCACAGATGTGCAGCCCCAAAGCGGCTTACAATGAACTAATAAAATAAATTATGGTTATTCTTTATATTAAACATTACCAGCACTGGAACTGCATGATCTAAGCCTTCAAAATTGCACCCCACCAGCAGTGCTCAGTACAGTCCCATGATCTATAACTGGAATATCGTGCTTA
Organism: Microcaecilia unicolor; assembly: GCF_901765095.1. Lineage (NCBI taxonomy): Eukaryota > Metazoa > Chordata > Amphibia > Gymnophiona > Siphonopidae > Microcaecilia > Microcaecilia unicolor. Next base: position 5,266,580 of record NC_044034.1, read on the forward strand.
AATATTGCGCCTTGTGATCTTGGGCAAGTCACTTAACCCTCCGTTGCCTCAGGTACAAACTTAGATTGTGAGCCCTCCTGGGACAGAGAAATATCCAGAGTACCTGAATGTAACTCACCTTGAGCTGCTACTGAAAAAGGTGTGAGCAAAATATAAATTAATAAATATATGGAATGTTGCTACTATTTGAGATTCTACATGGAATGCAAGGAGTGGCCTAGTGGTTAGAGCACCGGTCTTGCAATCCAGAGGTGGCCGGTTGAAATCCCACCATTGCTCCTTGTGATCTTGGGCAAGTCACTTAACCCTCAGGTGCAAACTTAGATTATGAGCCCTCCTGGGACAGAGAAATATCCAGAGTACCTGAATGTAACTCACCTTGAGCTACTACTGAAAAAGCTGTGAGCAAAATCTAAATAAATAAGTAAAGATTCTAGAATTCTAAAGAATAACAAGATTCCATTCAGAATTTCTAAGTGTAGCAATATTCCATGTAGGACCCCAAAGAGTAAGAAGATTCTTTGGAGTGGAGGAGTGGCCTAGTGGTTAGAGCACTGGTCTTGCAATCCAGAAGTGGCCAGTTCAAATCCCACTGCTGCTCCTTGTGATCTTGGGCAAGTCACTTAACCCTCCATTGCCTCAGGTACAAGTGTAGATTGTGAGCCCCCCTGGGACAGAGAAATATCCAGAGTACCTGAATGTAACTCACCTTGAGCTACTACTGAAAAAGTGTGAGCAAAATCTAAATAAATAAATATTTGAGATTCTACACAGAATGTTGCTAGTGGAGGAGTGGCCTAGTGGTACTTCTGAACTGTTGTGCCTCACAGAGCTTCCCAGTGTGTTGTTTAAGATTCTGCCCTTCCCTAAGCTATGCTGGAGAAGTGGTCTAGTGGGTAGCACGCCAGTCTTGTAATCCAGCAGTGGCTGGTTCAAATCCCACTGCTGCTCCTTGTGATCTTGGGTGAGTCACTTAATCCTCCATTGCCTCAGGTACAGACTTAGATTGTGAGCCCTCCTGGGACAGAGAATATCCAGAGTACCTGAATGTAACTCACCTTGAGCTACTAGTAAAAAATGTGTGAGCAAAATCTAAATTAATAAATATTTGAGATTCTACATGGAATGTTGGTCTACATGGAATGTTGCTACTATTTGAGATTCTACACAGAATGCTCCTAGTGGAGGAGTGGCCTAGTGGTTAGAGCACTGGTCTTGCAATCCAGAAGTGGCCAGTTCAAATCCCACTGCTGCTCCTTGTGACCTTGGGCAAGTCACTTAACCCTCCATTGCCTCAGGTACAAAATAAGTACCTGAATATATGTAAACCACTTTGAATGTAGTTGCAAAAACCTCAGAAAGGCAGTATATCAAGTTCCATTTCCCTATTTGAGATTCTACATGGAATGCTGCTATAGTGGAGGAGTGGCCTAGTGGTTAGAGCACTGGTTTGGCAATCCAGAGATGACCGGTTCAAATCCCACTGCTGCTCCTTGTGATCTTGGGTGAGTCACTTAACCCTCCATTGCCTCAGGTACAAACTTAGATTGTGAGCCCTCCTGGGACAGAGAAATATCCAGAGTACCTGAATGCAACTCACCTTGAGCTACTACTGAAAAAGGTGTGAGCAAAATCTAAATAAATCATTTGAGATTCTGTTGCTACTATTTGAGATTCTACATGGAACATTGCTATAGTGGAGGAGTGGCCTAGTGGTTAGAGCACCGGTCTTGCTGGTTCAAATCCCACTGCTGCTCCTAGTGATCTTGGCCAAGTCACTTAACCCTCCATTGCCTCAGGTACAAACTTAGATTGTGAGCCCTCCTGGGACAGAGAAATATCCAGAGTACCTGAATGCAACTCACCTTGAGCTACTACTGAAAAAGGTGTGAGCAAAATCTAAATAAATTACACCACAATGCTAAACTCTATTAGTCATCAGAACTCAGCAATTCTATATTGAATTAAATAGGCTGGCATAGAGGCTGGAAAAAATATTTGTGTCGAAAGATGGGCATCCTTCTCTTTTGAAATTAAGCCTGTTAGTGTCCTAACCTTAGCAGCCAATCCTTTTAGTTTCTTTTTAACCATTTTTTTTCATTTTATTATAGCCGTTCTTTTGAAAATGAAATGCAGCTACAGTAGATTTCCTTCACGGCTTCATCCCAGATAGTAACTCATACTTGATCATGTTATGATCACTGTTCCCCAGGGGACCCAACACCACCACCTCTTGCGCTATGTCCTCCACATCACCAAGGACCAGATCCAAAATGGCTCCCCCTTTTGTCGGTTCCTGGACCAGTTGCTCCAAGAAGCAGTCGTTCATTACATCTAGAAATTTTATCTTCCTGACACTCTCTAATGTAGCATTTATCCAGTCAATATTGGGGTAATTGAAATCACCCATTACTATAGCGTTGCTCTGGAAGCAAAAAGGTCAAGTTGATGACCTTTAGAATGTGAGAGATTAGGGTTTAAGTGAGAGAAGATCCGCCAGTGAGCGGAAAACTCGAGCACCCCACGGTAGAAACAGTAATGTGTAAAAAGTGGGAGTACGACCAAGGATACCAGAAACTGGAAGATGTTCTTAAATAAATAAAAACTTTATTGAAGGTTTGAAGACTCGACACAACTGTATTATTAATAGTGCGTGCAGCGCTTCTGACGGACTTTTTTTACTATCTAGCAATTCTCCGTACAAGAGACTGCTGTAAAATCTTCAGAGGATTTCCATCAACATTGCTCTACAGCACTCTGCACAGCAGACTCCTGACGGCCGAAACACGACGTTGTGTCGAGTCTTCAAACCTTCAATAAAGTTTTTATTTATTTAAGAACATCTTCCAGTTAGAGATTAGGGTTTAAGCATTTCAAATTCAATGAAGCTAAAAAATCATAATCCAATTTAACCCTAGTAACCTCAAGTTTTTCTAAATGCAGATTTAAATATCTTTTTTTTTTTTTTTTTTTTATTAAGGTTTTACAAGTATAACACAAAACAACCAAAAAGAAACAGTAACAATAATCCATGGCAAAGTTAATAACAAAAATAAAAAGGCAGAACAACATACCATGACAATACCCATAGCAAATCAGCAATTATACAATTATCAGGTAGTGCTATTAGGAGTCTGACAAAATGAATCCAAACGAGCCCAGGTCTTCAAGACAGATTGAACACAACGGTGCCTATGGGCTAGTATAGTTTCATATTTCCTAATCACACACACGTTACTCCACCATTCATTATAATTGAGATGTACATTATTTTTCCAATTTAAAACAATTAAATGTAAAGCAACCGCTAACAAGATTTAAATATCTTAATATAATTACATTGTTATAATCCAGCCACACCTTAGAAATAAAGTTTATAACCATGGGGGCACACGGTATTAATTGAAATTGCCCTGACATTGAAGCCAGGTTTCAACAATAAATGCCAGCCCTGGTTTTTCCTGTTCAGTCCTCTCCCTGTAGACTCAATCCAATAGGGAACAATAAAAACCTGATTGTCTAATGGGATGAGTCAAATCTATGAGGTAGGCAGTGGACATTAACCAATAGCAGACCTCATGATAGAATAATTGAGTGACTGAAGAACCAGGCAATGAGGGTTAGAAGTGGGTGTCTGGGGATCCAATGAGAGTTAGAAGTGGGTATATAAAGAGCCACTCAGGGTTAGGGGTGGGTGGATAAGGGTCATAAGTGGGTATATGAGGAGCCAATTGAGGTTAGAAGTGGGTGTGTGGGAGCTAATGAGCTCGTGAGGAAGTAACCTGTTCCGGGGCAGAGGGAGCAGGGAACCAGCGGAGCCGATAGGCGCGTGGCTGCTCTCTGCACCCTCCAGCAGCGTGCACCCGGGGCAGACCGCCCCACCACCCCGCCCTTCCTAGGCCACTGCCGCAGGCCCTTTTCCCGTCCCATTAAAAAAAAAATCCCTTTTTTGTAGATGCGGTAAAAACTGGCCTAGCGCGTGCCCGACACATGCGCCTAAACTACCCCAGGCCACTTTTTACTGCCGCTTAGTAAAAGGGGCCCATAATGATTTGTGCCAAAGCAGCTGCTAAAGTCTTTTCTTTTTCTAACAAATCCTTAACAAGTTTTTCCTTTTTCTGGACTTGCTTCCTGTATGCGGACAGCAAGCAACACCCCCTACGAGCTATAGTATCTGGCTCCTTATTTTTCAGTAGGGGAAGACTTTGTAGACATCGCAGCAACTCATAGGGGTCTCCCCCTCCAATCCTTTCTGGCCAGTCTTCCGCTAAACCCCCCTTCTCTGCCCAGTCTCTAGCTAAAGCGGACCGGAGACAGAAAGAAGACAATTTGGTCTCAGTTTAAGCCATGACAGTTTTGATTTGAGTCAGCGCAAGTAGGATCAGAACCAGCTGTGAATTGGATCGCTCAACCAGACTCATTGTTTTTGAGTTCAGCTCAGGAGTTGAGAGATTGGTGGTTCTAATTTGCTTCTCCCTTGATGTCTGACTGCTCTAATTATGGTTTCCTGTAGTGTTAAGGACGGAGGTGTAAAAGTGCTTCAGGTCAGAAGAAATCCATCAGCCCACCCACTTCATTTTACTGTCTTCTGGGGTTTCCAGCGCAGTATAAATGTCTGATTATTGTAAATCTTCAGCCCCATAAGTGCCACACACATTCTGTGGTTCTGAGGAGTGGAATGTGAGAGAAATATCTACAGCTATTAAACTTGTACAATGCAATGACCCTGCATTTTTTTTAGCATTAAATCTTAGTTGTCAATTATTGAACCATTCTTCAAGCTTCACTAGATCCTTCTTCATGCTATCCACACCCTCCGGGGTGTCCACCCTATTACAAAGACAGTTCTTGTACAATATCACTCACAAAGATATTAAAAAGAGCCGGCCGGATTCCTGGAGACCAGGGTACATAGGTGTGCAGCGTTAGATAAAAGCACTGGAGTCCAGAAATGAGGTATGTTTTTGGCTGAGCCAATCATTGCTTCTGTGTCAGTAGCTAAAATGTTTCAGAGTGTGTGTAGATTTGCATTCATGTATTTCTGGTGCTGAACAAGCCTCTTCTGGCACTGAAATATGAGTGTTTAAACTTGACTCCCGTGTCACTGTGCAGCTGCCATCAAGTTGTGTAACCATGTCATGCTCAGACCTACATCATAAACCCATGGATTCAGGGACTTTCTAATCTTATAAGTTATTTGTACCATCTTGTGTTTGTTTATTTAGATTTTGTTCTCACCTTATCAGTATTGGATTGGATTTATTAATCTGGTATACCACAATTTACATGTTTTTGTCTATTAAAGGCTTGATATACTGCCTCTGTTCAATAGAGATTGAAGAGGTTTACAGAAATTGCAGATTAGTATAAAGGAAAAGAACGCCTGTCTTAGGACATAGTAAATGATGGCAGATAAAGACCTGTATGGTCCATCCAGTCTGCCCAACAAGATAAACTCATTTTACATGGTATGTGATACTTTATACCCGAGTTTGATTTGTCCTTGCCATTCTCAGGGCACAGACCATAGAAGTCTCTTGTACTAAAAGTTCTGAAGATTCTGGAATCCTAAAGAGTTACAAGATTCCGGAATCCCAATTAGTAGCAACATTCCATGTAGAACCCCAAAGAGTAATATAGTAAATGACGGCAGATAAAGACCTGAACGGTCCATCCAGTCTGCCCAACAAGATAAACTCATTTTACATGGTATGTGATACTTTATACCCGAGTTTGATTTGTCCTTGCCTTTCTCAGGGCGTAGACCATAGAAGTCTGCCCAGCACTGTTCTTGTACTAAAAGTTCTGAAGATTCTGGAATCCTAAAGAGTTACAAGATTCCGGAATCCCAATTAGTAGCAACATTCCATATAGAACCCCAAAGAGTAACATAGTAACATATAGTAACATAGTAAATGAAGGCAGATAAAGACCTTACGGTCCATCCAGTCTGCCCAACAGATTAAACTCAGTTTACATGGTTTGTGATACTTTATACCTGAGTTTGATTTGTCCTTGCCTTTCTCAGGGCACAGACCGTAGAAGTCTGCCCAGCACTGTTTTTGTACTACGTTCTGAAGATTCTGGAATCCTAAAGAGTTACAAGATTACTGAATCCCAGTTAGTAGCAACATTCCATGTAGAACCCCAAAGAGTAGCATAGTAGATGACGGCAGATATAGACCTTACGGTCCATCCAGTCTGCCCAACAAGATAAATTCATTTTACATGGTATGTGATACTTTATACCCGAGTTTGATTTGTCCTTGCCTTTCTCAGGGCACAGACCGTAGAAGTCTGCCTAGTACTGTTCTTGTACTAAGTTCTGAAGCTAACATCGAAGCCCCTTAAAATTTACACTCCAGCCCATCCCTATCTATTCAGTCACGATCAGGGCGTAGACCGTAGAAGTCTGCCTAGCACCAGTTTCGCTTCCCGATTACCGGCATCTCCACCTAATTTCCACTAAGATTCCATGGAACCATTCCTTCTAAACAGGATTCCTTTGTGTTTATCCCACGCATGTCTGAATTCCATTACTATTTTCATCTCCACCACCTCCCGCAGGAGGGCATTCCACATATGCACCACCCTCTCCGAGAAAATACACTTCCTGACATTACTCCTGAGTCTGCCCCCTTTCAACCTCAATTCACGTCCTCTAGTTCTACCACCTTCCCATCTCCAGAAAAGGTTTGTTTTCAGATTAATCCCTTTCAAATATTTGAATGTCTCTATCATCATGTCACCCCTGTTTCTCCTTTCCTCCAAGGTATACATGTTCAGGTCGGCAAGTCTCTCCTCGAAAAAGGATGGAAGAATGAATCAATAAGGATCTCTGAATCTTGTAAGTCCGTGGTCTAGGGGAAAAGATATCAGTTTTAAAAAATAATAATCTGGGAAGGAACCATCGAATATTCTAAAAATCATACATGCTAGTTTGAAGTAAATGCCGGCCTTCACAGGAAGCCAATGGAAGGATATTAGCACAGAGGTTTGCGCAATCAAATTTTCTCATGTGACATATACGCTTGGCAAGAGTATTTTGAAGAAGCCTGGTTCGTAGCTAACTGTTTAAGGAAATCCATGAAGTTGGGATGACCAAAACGTTATCCTAACTTATCCACTGAACTAATTGGACACCAGCCTAAATATTGGCTGATACTTGCTCAAACCCAGAGATTTAATGCTGGTCCCAGGACATGGCATAGTATTTAGTATCTGGGCTTAATTCAACCCACGGCTGTCAGAGGCTTAAAAACAGCTGATCTCCATGTGCTGAACTTTGGGGGATAATTGTTTCTTTATGGAAAGAGTGATGCAATGAAAACAAACCTTTTGGGATCTTGCCGGGTATCTGTGACCTGGATTGGCCACTGTTGGAAACAGGATGCTGGGTTCGATGGACCTTTGGTCTTTCCCAGTATGGCAATACTTATGTACTTATGTAAACCTAGTAACAGAGTTTAAGAAAAGGTTAAACTTCAACATAAAAATGTACTTCTTTAGAGAAATGTTGCTGGGTTCACTACTACTACTACTATTTAGCATTTATATAGCGCTACAAAGCGTACGCAGTGCTGCACAAACATAGAAGAAAGACAGTCCCTGCTCAAAAAGCTTACAATCTAATAGACAAAAATTAAGCAAGCAAAGCAATTAATTTGTAGAGGAAAGAGGAGAGGAGGGTAGGTGGAGGCAAGTGGTTACAAGTCAAAAGCAATATCAAAGAGGTGGGCTTTTAAACTAAATTTAAAGATGGTCAAGGATGAGGTAAGACGTAGGGGCTCAGGAAGTCTATTCCAGGTGTAGGGCGCAGCAAGACAGAAGGAGCGAAGCCTGGAGTTGGCAGTAGTGGAGAAGGGAACAGATAAGAAGGATTTATCCATGGAACGGAGAGCACGGGAAGGGATGTAGGGAAGGACGAGTGTGGAGAGATACTGGGAAGCAGCAGAGTGAATACATTTATAGGTTAGTAGAAGAAGTTTGAACAGGATGCGAAAACGGATAGGGAGCCAGTGAAGGGTCTTGAGGAGAGGGGTAATCTGAGTAAAGTGACCCTGGTGGAAGACGAGACAGGCAGCAGAGTTTTGAACTGACTGGAGGGGGGAAAGGTGACTCAGTGGGAGGCCAGCAAGAAACAGATTGCAATAGTCTAAACGAGAAGTGACAAGGGTGTGGATGAGGGTTCTGGTAGAGTGCTCGGAAAGAAAGGGCGGATTTTACGGATGTTGTAAAGAAAGAAACGACAGGTCTTAGCGATCTGCTGGATATGAGCAGAGAAGGAGAGAGAGGAGTCAAAGATGACCCCAAGGTTTCGAGCTGAACAGACAGGGAGAATGAGAGAACCATCAACAGAAACAGAAAACGGGGGGAGTGGGGAGGTGGGTTTGGGGGGGAAAATGAGAAGCTCGGTTTTGGTCATGTTTAATTTCAGGTGGCATTGAGACATCCAGACAGCAATGTCAGACAAGCACGCTGAAACTTTAGTTTGGACGCAAGGTGAGATATTAGGGGTAGAAAGGTAGATTTGGGAGTTATCAGCATAGAGATGGTAGCAAAAGCCATGGGATGAGATTAATGAACCAAGGGAAGAAGTGTAGATAGAAAAGAGGAGGGGACCAAGAACAGAACCCTGAGGTACACCGACAGGCAGAGGGATGGAAGTAGAAGAGGATCCACCAGAGTGAACACTGAACGTGCGGAGAGAGAGGTAGGAAGAGAACCAGGAAAGGACAGAGCCCTGGAATCCAAGTGAGGACAGGGTATCGAGGAGTATGCTGTGATCGACAGTATCAAAAGCAGTGGAAAGATCAAGTAGAATGAGGATGGAATAGAGACCTCTGGATTTAGCCAGGAATAGGTCATTGGAGACTTTAGTAAGCGCAGTTTCGGTTGAGTGGAGAGGGCGAAAACCAGATTGCAGTGGGTCAAGAATAGCATGTGAGGAAAGAAAATCAAGGCAGCGGTGGTGAACAACACGCTCAAGTAATTTGGAGAAAAAAGGGAGGAGGGAGATAGGTCGGTAATTAGAGGGAGAAGTAGGGTCTAGTGAAGGCTTCTTAAGGAGAGGTGTGACCACAGCATGTTTAAAAGCTGCAGGGAAAGTCGCAGTGAAAAGTGAGAGGTTGAGAATGTGACAGATAAAAGGAATAAGAGCAGGAGAGATGGCATTAAGAAGGTGGGTGGGAATGGGATCAGAGTAACAGGTGGTAGATTTTGAGGAAGAAGGGAGAAGTGCAGTTTCCTTAATAGTAACTTCAGGAAGAGGAAAAGGAATGAGGGGAAGGAGAGAGAGGGGAATGGACTAGCAGAGGGAGAGGCGGCGAGGTAGAGAATTCAAGGCTTATCTTTTGAACCTTGTCGTGAAAGAATTCAGCAAGGGTCTGAGGAGATAATGAAGGGGGAGTTGGGGAGGAGGGACTTTGAGGAGAGAGTTCAATGTGGTGAAGAGAAGTCGAGGGTTAGAGCCAAGAGAGTTAGTCAGTTGGATATAATAATCCTATTTGGCGTGTAAAAGAGCAGATTGGAAGGAGGTCAACATGAACTTAAAGTGTAAGAAATCAGCAAGGGCCCGAGATTTCCACCAAAGGCATTCGGCGGAACGGGTACAGGAACGTAGGTAGCGGACATTAGAAGTCAGCCAAGGTTGGGGTTTTGTACACCTTCAGAAGGACAATCTCCCACAGGAGGTGATAGAGGCAAAGTAGGTAGAGAATATTCTGGCAGATATTGGGTGCAATTTAACTGGCCAGGAATGGCTCCTGGCCAGTTAAATAGCACTTAACTGGCTACCCACAAATATTCACCAGGGGATAGTCGGCTATCTCCCGCTGAATATTCACGGTCAGCACATAGTGGTTAACTATAGCCAGCAAGCCACGGATATTCAGCTTCTCGCTGGCTAAGTTAAGTGGCCATATCAGACTGTGTAAATAGCAGGGCCTATCTTTGACTGCTATAAACTTAACTGGTCAATGCTGAATATAAACTTAGCTGGTTAAGTATATAGTGGCCAAAAAATCCCGGATATTCAATAGTGATCACCAGAATTGGCCCGACATTCAACATCCAGGGCTTAGCACCAAACACGGGACTTAGCCAACCTACCTCTCGCGGGCTGAATATTGGCCAGATAGTCATGCTTGATTTTTCTGTCTGCCGTCACTTGTCAAACTCGTTGGTTGATGACACTATTCCCAATAATATCTCCAAAATACACGACCAATGTGAGATCAAGCAAATAGAATGGCTTTTTAAAGCCATGAGTTCTGACTCTATGATATCTCTTGCTGTGCAGGGATTGAAAGCATCTTCACCAGATCATGTGGATGTCCAATGATACCGGTTCCCAGCCCATGACCTTCATCCTGATTGGCATTCCTGGACTGGAAACACTGCATCCCTGGATTTCCATCCCCTTCTGCACCATGTACCTGGTGGCACTCTCTGGAAACCTGATTGTGCTCCGTATTATAATAATTGAAGAAAGCCTCCATGCTCCCATGTACGTATTCCTGGCTATGTTGGCGGTCACCGACTTGGTCCTCTGCTCCACTACCTTGCCCAAAATGCTGAGTATATTTTGGTTTAATGCCAGGGAAATTTCTTTCAGTGGTTGTCTGACCCAAATGTTCTTTGTCCATGTCATCTTTTCTTTCGAATCAGCACTTTTACTGGCCATGGCCTTTGACCGCTATGTGGCAATTTGCAATCCACTGAAATATTCAACTATATTGACCAACCCAGTGATAGCGAAGCTAGGACTGGTTGGAATGATGCGAAGTCTTTGCATTGTGAGCCCCTTCATCTATCTTCTGAAGAGGCTCCCATACTGCAGGGCCAACGTTATTCCTCACACGTACTGTGAACACATGGGTGTAGCACGGTTGGCCTGTGCAGATATAACAGTCAATATTGTATATGGCTTGACTGTAGCACTTTTGGCAATGGGTTTAGATTTTGTGTTGATTGTTGTGTCCTATGTCCTGATTCTCCAAGCTGTCCTGCGACTTCCCTCTTCAGATGCCCGCATCAAGGCATTCAGCACATGTGCCTCCCATATCTGCATCATCCTCATATTTTATATTCCTGCCTTCTTCTCATTCTTCACACATCGGTTTGGTCATAATATCCCTCCACACGTCCACATCTTTCTGGCCAACTCCTACCTTCTGGTGCCACCTTTGTTAAATCCAATAATCTATGGGGTTAAGACAAAACAAATTCGAAAGAGAGTGCTCAGGATGTTTCATTAAAAGAGGAAACTCTTCACCCATCAGCCCTGAACCATTGGTTCATTCGGTAAAAGCCAGACAGGGGTTTTAGAAGAACTAGAGCAAATTAGCAGAGTAATAGAAGTCAACGTTGGAGAATTTTTGAGAAACTTTGGTGAGAAGGAACTTTGAAACTGGGATTGAAATCTGGATGAGCCTCAAAATTAAAATGGGGGGTTGTCTCAGGTAAGTCCTTCGTGTGCTTGTACTGTAAGAGAATTACCTCAAAATCTGAAAAAGAAAAAAAGTTAAATGTTACTTCTGCTGTAAAGTGCTAAGCCCCTAAGAGAAAATTTACACTGGCTTCCTCTGAAAGAACGTATAACTTTCAAAATATGCACTCTGGTGCATAAAATAATTCACGGTGATGCCCCGACCTACGTGCTAGACCTTTTTGACCTACCACCCAGGAATGCTAAAAGATCGGCACGCACATTCCTAAATCTTCACTTCCCCAGCTGTAAAGGTCTCAAATATAGATTAATACATGCATCCAGCTTTTCATACTTGAGTTTGCAAATGTGGAATGCTTTACCATTGGACCTGAAAATAATTCACAACCCAATTAACTTCCGTAAGGCACTGAAGACACATCTCTTTAACGTAACATACCATAATGATTCATAATTGGAACCGTAATTCACCATCATTTATTTAATAATCGGATTATTTCCTTCCTATATCGTATTGTCTAATTTTATTATGTAATCCACGTTCAATATGTGATACCAATTGTATATTTTTCCTTTTTTACCTGACTGTTCATTATATTATCCGTGTTCTATATATATGTTACCAATTGTATCTGTATTCTGAAATGGCATAAGTCATGACGGAAAATTGTAAGCCACATTGAGACTGCAAATAGGTGGGAAAATGTGGGATACAAATGCAACAAATGAATAAAACTGGTTCATACCACACTACGTTTACTAGATTTGCACGAGGAGACTACGAATGAAATAGCAAGGGGGCTACACTGGCAAAGCTGTGGGAAGAAGCTTTCTGTCTCATCCCTTCTTTTGCAACAGAGACAAAAAAACAAAAACAAAAACAAAGAAAAATGATAAAGTGTCAATAGGCAGGTTTTTAGACTTGTGACGAAGCGACTCAGCGACAGGAGAAAAATCTGGTTGTGTTTGAAGTCAATAAGCTAATACGCTTCTGAAGTCTTTTCCTCCGAACATCAGCAAGTTTTAAAAGACGTTTGTGGACAATTTAAAGCAGTAAGGGGCCCTTTTACTAAGCCACATAAGTGTCCACGCATGCCCGATGTGTGCCAAAATGGAATTAATACCCAGCAACCGCATGGCTCTCGCAGTAATTTCATTTTTGGTGCACGTCTGATATACGTGTCCGGAAAATAATGTTTATTTTCTGATGCGTGTATTGGATGTCTGCCAAGTGGCATTTGATGCACGCAGGTCATTACCATCCGGTTACCACATGAGACTTTCCTGCTTATTTTCGAAGGAGAAGGCCGGCCATCTTCTGACACAAATCGGGAGATGGCCGGCCATCTCCTAAACCCGGCCAAATCGGTATAATCAAAAGCCGATTTTGGCTGGCTTCAACTGCTTTCCGTCGCAGAGCCAGCCAAAGTCCAAGGGGGCGTTTCGACAGGGTACGGAAGGCGGGATGGGGGCATGGTTACGAGATGGCCGGCTTCGGCCGATAATGGAAAAAAGAAGGCCGGCTCTGACGAGCACTTGGCCGCCTTCACTTGGTCCATTTATTTTTAGGACCAAGCCTCAAAAAAGTGCCCCAACTGACCAGATGACCACCGGAGGGAATCGGGGATCACCTCCCCTTACTCCTCTAGTGGTCACCAACCCCTTCCCACCCCCCAAAACAATTTTTAAACATTTTTGTAGCAGCTTCTATGCCAGCCTCAAATGTCATACCCAGCTCCATCACAGTGTAATGGTATCAGTTTATTACTGAAATATGTAGCATATTTGCTGGATTATATATACACCAATATATTTGTGTATCTTTTAAAAATATATATTTGACACGGCAGCAGAGAGAATAGTTTCATTTCAAGCCCCTCTCTCTCCATTCCTTTTTCTGGGAACTTCTGAGAGCAGGGAATCACAAACACTTAACAAACACAAAACAGCTTCCTCTGCCCTCCCACCTAACAAAAGATGGACTAAGGTGGACACCTGAATAAAACAAAGAACTCAGGAGAAGCATAAACAGGACATTTGCTTGTCAAAGGTATACCTGCCCCTCCCATCAGCTTCCAGACATGTGCAGAAAGGAAGGACTTGTAATGTGTATCTGCCCCAGAGACTGAACAGGACATCAAAAGAAAATCCAGACTGTAAGTCTCGTGATGTCATACCAGGACTCAGGGGTCGTGTGCAGACATGAGACCAAGATACCACAATGCTTTGCAAATGCTCAGGGGTCGTGTGAAAACCAGGAAATCAGGACAAAGATCCACATGGCATATCCTCCTGCAGCTTGCAAGATATAAAAGCAAAAGCTGTTTCCCCAAGACTCAGATTCTCTTCAACTGCAAGCAAGATTCTCATCAACTGCCAGCAACTCAGATTCTCTTCAGCTGCAGAAGCCCTCCTGTCCTGAAACATGTGCTCATCAATCAGCTGGACCACAGCATGCTTGTAACAAGGACTTGTAAGTTAACATACCTGCTACTTTGTTCTATTTTTATGCACAGATTACCTGTAAAGATCCCTTAAAACCTACCTCTCGTGTGCAATTGCATATTAAATCAATCTTTTTGAAGCTAAAAATACGGTCTCTTTGTGTTCTGAGTATACTTAATTTATTTAATTTATTGCAATTATCATCTTTGGTGATTGGTGGAGAAATCAATATAAATACAGCACCTGCTCTTAAATTATAAGCAGTGGCGAGTTGCTCTAGAGCTATTTTCCCCCAAATAAATAATTTCTTGTAACAACAGCACCATGCAGGTCCCTGGAGCAGTTTTAGTGGGTGCTGCAGTGGACTTCCTAAATTATACCAATTCTTTTTAATATACAAGAAGGTATAACAACCTTAGTGGCCCTTTTATAAAGGTGTATTGAAAAATGGCCTGCGGTAGTGTAGACGCGTGTTTTGGGTGCACACAGAATCACTTTTCAGTGCACCTGGAAAAAATGCCTTTTAAATTTTTGCTGAAAATGGACATGTGGCAAAATGAAAATGAGTCTAAGACCTTACCGCCAGCCATTGATCTAGCAGTAAAGTCTTATCCGCTAACCGGGTGGTAATGGACTATGTGCATCAAATGCCACTTGGCCCAAACCCATTATGCACGTCCAAAATAAAAATCATTTTTTGGACATGCGCATTGGACGCACGCCAAAAATAAAATTACCACAAGAGCCATGCGGTAACTCCATTTTGGCGCACATTGGGCGCATGTAAACACTTACACGGCTTATTTAAAAGGCCCCTAAGTTGCCCATGCCTCTGAGGACTGCACCAAAATTTTGCTGTGTAAATTTGGGGAAGGTGCCAGTACTTAAATGCTAGGTCAACCTTCAGGGACCCTCCCCACAATAGCCAGGTCCCCTGCAACCAGTCACAGAACCTATGAAAAGGCAGAATTAGTGTGTAGAGCTTGAGCTCTTTCATTAAAACTTGGGTTCCATGGGTCAATTTTAGCAGACAATGGAAAAGGTGCTGGTACTCAGTACCCCCAAGTACCCCCTCAAAAAAAGCCCTGTATATATATATATATATATATATATATATATATATATATATATATATATATATATATACACACACACACACACATATATATATATATATATATATATACATATATATACACACACACACACACACACACACATATATATATATATATATATATATATATATATATATATATATATATATATATATATATATATATATATATAGTGACAAGGTGGGAGAATTCAAGCCAGGCAGGATCAGGTGCGGGGCCAAACTACACATCCCAGAAGGTAGTGGGAAAGGGAAGCAGGAAGGTGAATTCAAAAACCTGTCAGGGACTTCACATTGGGGCGGTGGAGGAAAAGACTGAAGGAAGCAGCAGCTATGGCGCTCAATGACCAGGAGGGGGAGCAGTAATGGAAAGACTCAATTTCTCTTGGTCAAAAATCAATACATGATGCCTTCCACCTGGGAGGCAGAGGGGGAAGCTAATGGATAAGCTGGGAAGAAGGAGCCAGAGTTAATGGAGTGTTTGGAGGAAGGAGAAGGAGAGAGTACAGGATTGCCAGGTTTGGAAAAGCAGATGGATATAGAGTGTGATTTTACTCTGGTGTAGGGTTGCAGGGGTTTGAAGGCAGTGGGTGGTCACAGGAGTCAAGTTGATGTGTAAAGGGAGGTGTACTGTCATCCTGCAATCACTCAAGAGAAAAGACTTTAAAACTGGAAACCAGGAGGTTTGAACTTTGGGGGAACTGAAATTTACACGGGGAGTTTTCTTTTGCTATGATTCTTTTTGGAACTGCATAGGACATTGCCTAAGTGAACTGAGTTGTGAAGGGGGGGGGGGGGGGGGAGAATAAACAGCCTTGAACTAAAAGCTGTGTTGCCTTGAGTCTATGGCTCCAGAAAAAGGAGGACGGATTGAGCCAGCCGGGTTTTACTTCCATTGCTTTCAATGGAAGTAATTGAGCCAGCCGGGTTTTACTTCCATTGCTTTCAAAGCAATGGAAGTAAAACCCGACTGGCTCAATCCGTCCTCCTTCTTCTGGAGCCATATGGTAACCCTACCTTGAGAGACTTTGTGTATGGACTGCTGGAGGGAGGAGCTGGATTGCCGAAAACCTGGTTATCCACAGACCAGACAGGAGAATCGTTAGGAAGTTGGCCAGCACCCCAGAGGGATTGCTACCAGGATATATATATATATATATATATATATATATATATATATATATATATATATATATATATATATATATATATATATATATATATATGTCCTTCTCTCACCCCCATATATTGGCAGCATCCTAGAGAATGATGTTATTATATTCAAAACAGAATAATGACTTATGCTAATCAGGGCAAGAGCACAAGATCTAGTCTAAGAAGCAGCATAAGGAGAGTTCATTCAAGTATCCTGAGATACCGAGCCATGTTTTTTAACACAGGATTCGATTACTTTTTATTTGGCGCACATCAATAAACAGTTTTAGGTCCCAGACTTGACTGAATTCAATGATTTGGGCAGCACTGAAAAATGACAATAGTTAGAAACAGTTTATTTATTTGTTTATTTCTAAATTTATGTACTGTTTCTCTGTCCGGGCTCCAAAACAGATTACAATACAGTAAGACGCAGAAATTGCGTAAGCTTACATAAACTCACTCAGGGGGTCTTTTACAAAGGCACGCTAGCGTTAGACGTAAGCAGCGAAGCAGTCTGTAATTTTCCATAGAAGCTTTCTGTAACTTTCCTTTGCTCTGGACATGGGCTCAGAGCCGAATAAAAGGGAGGGCTTGTCCCTACTACTACTATTTAGCATTTCTATAGCTTTACAAAGCGTATGCAGTACTGCACAAACATAGAAGAAAGACCACAGAGTTGGGATTCATCTGTGAGTAATGTACAGACTGCGCAGAGGGTTTGTTCCTGGTCCAAAAGCTCCTAGCTCTCGCTGTGAACCGGGCCCCCCCAGCTGTTGATAAGAGCCTGGATGATGGAGACCAGTGATGATTGTATGTATAGTGTAATTAGTGTTTCTTTCCTGGTCTAAGAACTCTTTGCATTGCTTAGATGTAGAGACCAGTGATGTAATGATTGTTTATACAGCTAACCATTGTGTTTCTAGAGCTAATCATTGTATATGTGCTAACCATTGTATATATCTTAATCATTGTAGAATTTAGCTTCCCTAATAAAGGTTTCATTTAGTTATTACGAATCCAAAAGAATCCACGGTACTTATTGGGTAGTCTGTGTCAGTGAGACAGGCTGTAAATCCATAGCAGTACACACCAGTGGCGTAGCTACGTGGGGCCTGGGCCCCCGTAGATTTGGCTCTGGCCCCCCCTGCCGACGACCCGCTCGATCCTCCTCCCGCCGCCAACTCGCCATTGCCTACCTTTGCAGGTGGGGGACCCCAACACCCCCCCCACCAGCCGAGGTCCTCCTCGCAAAAGACTTCCTTCTGTTTCTGACGTCCTGCACATACAACATGCAGGACGTCAGACTCACAGAACAAAGCCTTACAGATCAGCTGATCTGCAAGGCTTTGTTCTGTGAGTCTGACGTCCTGCACGTCAGAAACAGAAGGAAGCCTTATGCGAGGAGGACCTCAGCTAGTGGGGGGGTTGGGGTCCCCCGCCAGCAAAGGTTGGTGGTGGGATGGGGATCGAGCGGGTCAGCGGTGGGGGCAGGGGGGCAAAGTTGGTGGTGGCGGGGTCGACAATGACTGGTGGGCGGGCAATGGCGGGGGGGGCGGCGGCGCTGGTGGGGGCTAAAATGTGCCTCTTCACCTCGGGCTCTGGCCCCCCCCCCTCCCGCTGAAGTCTGGCTACGCCCCTGGTACACACACACACACATTATAGAATACTGTAAGTTGAACACACTGGATTGCGCACTTCTGTGCGTTAAGTAACCATAGACCTGGCATAACTGGGCACACCTAAATATTGGCATGTTGATTCCAGTTTACCTCAGTATTCTACTACTACTACTACTACTTAGCATTTCTATAGCGCTACAAGGCATACGCAGCGCTGCACAAACATAGAAGAAAGACAGTCCCTGCTCAAAGAGCTTACAATCTAATAGACAAAAAATAAAGTAATCAAATCAATTAATGTGAACAGGAAAGAGGAGAGGAGGGTAGGTGGAGGCGAGTGGTTACAAGTGGTTACGAGTCAAAAGCAATGTTAAAGAGGTGGGCTTTCTATAACAGAATCTTGGTGCCAGTCAGTGCGCGACATCACTTGAGATTTATAGTATTCCCCCCTTAGATCCCCCTTAGAGCCCAATTTAACAGAGAACATAGAGATTGAACAGCAATTTAGAAAGGACGTCCAAGTCTGTATGTAGGATATGGACGCCCATTTCTCACATATTTTACAACAGGCTACATGTTCACGGATCCTGTTCTAAAATATAGGTGAGATGGACATCCATGTGTTGGAAGCGTCCAGCATGAACATCCATTTCACTATTGTTTATGTTTGATTTATTCTTATTGTATGCTGCCTTGAGGGGCCCTTTTATAAAGCAGCAGTATTTTATTTTATCATCCTCACTTTAATAGTCCCTTATCGCTTGTTTGTCCTGTTTGTCTGTCCTAGTAAGCTCTGTCCCTTCTCCTTTCGAAAATAAGCAGGATAGTAACATAGTAGATGACGGCAGAGAAAGGCCTGTACGGTCCATTCAGTCTGCCCAGCAAGATAAACTCATTTTACATGGTATAACTTGGTACAATAATTTGGTATAATTTTATAATTTGGTATAACTTTACATGGTATCATTTTACATGAGTAGTGGGTTGAGAACTGAGACCCAGGTTCAAATCCTACTATAGCTGTTTGTGATTCTTTTTCCCTTTTAGATTGTGAGTTCTTCATGGACAGAAAAATAACTACCATACCTGAATGTACAACATTTCAATAGCTTTCAGGCTTACAGGCTTCTTATACAGTAAAAAAAAATCATTAAGAACTGAACTGGAATTTGAGCCTGGGTTCCCTGATTCTCAGCCCATTGCACTAACCATTAGGGTATTCCTCAAGTCTGCATGGAGGTCTATCAAGAAGTTAATTTTAAAAAGATTACCTGAAGCTGTGTTAAAGACTGGTACCCCTTGCTAGTTTCACATTTAGGGGAGGGAAAGGGACAACAACCATTGGGGGAATTAGGGAAGTGACTTCCCTTAATCCCTCCAGCGGAAGGCTGCTCAATCAGAGCACCTTGTTGGGCAGAATAGATGGACCGTACATGTCTTTCTCTGTCGTCATCTACTATGCTACTATCGGGCTCATTTTCGAAAGAGAAAGACGTCCATCTTTCGACATAAAACGGAAGATGGATGTCCTCCCAGGGACGTCCAAATCGGTGTAATCGAAACCTGATTTTAGACGTCTCTAGCGGAAGTTCGTCGCAAGGACTTCCAAAGTTCAAGTGGGCGTGTTGGAGGTGTAGCAAAGGCGGGACTTGGGCGTACCTAAAACTTGGACGTCTTTGACCCATAATCGAAAAAAGCAAGGACGTCCCTGACGAACACTTGGACGTTTTCACCCGGACGTGTTTTTCTTACGAATAAGGTTCAAAAAGGTGCCCGAAATGACCAGATGACCACCGGAGAGAATCAGGGATGACCTCCCGTTACTCCCCCAGTGGTCACTAACCCCCTCCCACCCTCAAAAAACATCTTTAAAAATATGTTGTGCCAGCCTCAGATGTCGTGCTCAGGTTCATGACAGCGCATAAAGGTCCCAGGAGCAGTTTTAGTGGGTACTGCAGTGCACTTCAGACAGACGGACCCAGGCCCATACCCCCCCTACCTGTTATATTTGTGGAGGAAACAGTGAGCTATCCAAAACTCACCACAAACCCACTGTACCCATATATAGGTGCCCCTTCACCCGTAAGGGCTATGGTAGTGGTGTACAGTTGGGGGTAGTGGATTTTGAGGGGGTTTGGGGGGCTCAGCACACAAGGTAAGGGAGCTATGTTCCTGGGAGCATTTTATGAAGTCCACTGCAGTGCCCCTTAGGGTGCCCAGTTGGTGTCCTGGCATGTCAGGGGGACCAGTGCACTACAAATGCTGGCTCCTCCCACGTCCAAATGGCTTGCATTAGGATGTTCTTGACATGGATGTCTTTGGTTTCGAAAATTGCCAAAAGTCAGAAACTTCCATGTCTAGGGACGTCCAAATCTAGGGATGTCCTTGGATTTGGACGTCTCTGACAGTATTTTCAAAACGAAAGAAAATACGGTTTTCCCCTCTTCTGGATTTGGACATTTTGCAAGGACGTCCAAATCGCAACTTTGATGTTTCTTTCAAAGATGCCCCTCCACGTTACTGTTCTCTAATCTGGACATGCCAACTACCAGGTCTAAATAACAACGTCTATTTTTTGGACATAAACATCCCTTCCTCTTCTGAAATCAGAATTGGTCATCCATATTTCATCTCCTCCCTAGTCCCACCCTAAATACACCCAGACCACACCTCCTTGCCATAAGGAGGAAGTGTTCTTTTAGACTTCCATGTCCTGTCTTTATAAAGTTGGGATTTGTATGTGCATGCAGTATGAAGATAAGATGCCATAATGGGTCAGACCAAAGGTCCATCAAGCCCACTATCCTGTTTCCAGCAGTGACCAATCCAGGTTACATGTATCCGGCACGATCACAAAATAGTAAAACAGATTTTTCAAGTCTATCTTAATGGCTTATGGACTTTTCTTGTAGGAAAACATTTTTTTTAAAAACCCTGCTAAGCTAACTGCTTCTACCTATCGAGGAACCTTGGATTTTATTGTGGTTTCTCCTGGTGGACATTTATTCTGGGTTTTATCTAGCATTGAATGTGTGATTTGTTTTCCTAATAAAGACTTGCTGCATTCCACCTCTAGTCCCTCATTTTGTGGAAATGTAATGGTCCATCCCTACTCTGACGAACTTGTATTGCATTTTGGTGTAGGGTTTTGATCACTTGCTCTGTACTTGTCCATTTTGCAAACCTATTCATGTAAGTACTCCCAATTAAATAGTAATTCTGCAATTTTAATTTTGTTTTTATTTTGGAGGCAAAAGTATATAATGGAGGATTAATCCCTCATGTAAAGCCATAGTTGAAACGAGCATGCTGGTAAAACTTGTGTGTGCCTTTGAGCCAGAGTAAAATCTGACATGATCATTTTTTCCCATGCACGCAGTGGTGGCCCTACCATTAGGCCACCTGAGGTGGGGTCTTCAGGCGTCACTCTTGTCAGACGGCATCCTCCCCAACCCTTTCTCTGAAATTTAGCCTTTACTTCCATAGGCTGCCTTGCCACCAGTCCTGGCCCCTTCCCTCTACTGTGGGCTGCCGGCCTCTGAGGAAACAGGAAATGATGTCAGAGAGGCGGGCCACTTATGGCTCCAGATAAAGGAGGACACACTGATCCAGTCCGGATTTTGCTTCCATTGAAAGCAATGGAAATAAAACCCAGACTGGCTCAATCTGGCCTTCTTTTTCTGGAGCCATATGGTAACCCTAGGGCCACTCACAGTAGAGAGAAGGGGCTGAGACCAGAGGCAGGGTAGCCTTTGGGAGTCGCTGGCGCCGCCTTGTTTTGAAAAACAAGAAAAGAATAGAAAAGGTAATTTTGGGGAAGGGTGGCGGAGGCAGAGAAGTCGGGCGACAGCTCATTTTCTGCCTCAGGTGGCAGATTGTCTTGGGCCGCCCCTGCATACATGTGTACTTCCTTTGTAAAATGGGGAACATACATGTACATTTTTGTCCTACCCATGGCCCACTCGAACCACTTCTCCACCACACCCCTTGAAATGTCTTTATACTATAGATCTCCATGTGTAATTAGTGTCTTTCTGAAGTTGTCATTTAACACGTGTATGCAATCTACGTGAGTAAGTGCCACTATTTACATATGAGATGCTTCTAAAAGAAGGGCCATAATCTATATAATAATTTGTAACTCTGCTTCCCTGGATGCCTGGCTGGCTGGGATTGTAACAGCATGCTGATGTCAGCTCGCCCAGTTGCGTAGCCAAGGGTGGGCTTGGGTGTATTAGTTGCTGCCCGTTGCCGGTGAAAATCTGCTATTTAAAAGGTATGCGGGAGAGGGAAGATATTTGAGAGACCATATGACATGCAGGTGAGAGAAGGAGAGACCACGTCATCTGTGGTATGAGGCAGGGTTCTTCTGCCCACCCATCTTGGGCCCAGGCCCACCCAAAATTGGGTGTCTGGCTACGCCCCTGAGCTCGCCTCCAGCATTCCCTTCCCCCTCTGTGTCCCGCCCTCGCATAAAGACAAAATGACATCAGAGGAGGGCGGGACACTGAGAGGGAAGGTTGGAGGCGACGCAAGTCCAGCCTGCTGCCGCTGCGACCTCAGGTAAAATGAACGGCTTAAAGGCAGGGCGGCAGGAAGAACAGAGTCACTGGCCATGGAAGGGAAGGGAGAATCGCTGGACATGGAGGAGAGGCCAGAATCACGGGACACGGATGGGAGGGGACGGGAGGGAAGAATAGCCTTGCTAGCGCCGTTTTCATTTTTTAGCGAAACGGGCTTTTTTGCTTGTATAATATAAAACCATAAAGATTACTTGTGGAGGGGGATTTTTGATATGACATCCAAGTTGGACTTTGGATGTTTTGCACTAAACGTCCTAAATCCAAAAAGAAAACATGACCATTTTCAAAACTGCAAAATGTCTATGTTTTGGGTTTTTTTTAATATTGTTTGCAACAAGCTTTTGTGCTCTGTACATTTATATTTTTAGGTCATTTTTGAAAAAAATTTACAAGTGAAAACCTTAGGGGCACTTTTACAAAGGCGCGTTAGGCTCTACACGTGTGCAGAGCGCCAAAATGAGACTACCGCGCCCCCCTGGTAGCAATTTCAGGTTTGCCGTGCACCCATAACGCCTGGATGATTCATTTCTTTATTTATTTCCTCCCACGTGTGGCATTTCCAATGGTAATCGGCAGTTGGTGTGTGCTAACCGGTCACCACGCGTGTAGCGTGTGAGCCTTTACCGCTAGATCAATGGGTGGTGTCAGTTTTACCGAACGCCCTTTTCCCGTCCCATTAAAAAAAAGCTGTTTTTGCAGATGCAGTAAAAACTGGCCCAGTGTGCACTCAAAACATGCGTCTACACTATCGCAGGCCAGTTATTACCACATCTTATTAAAAGGACCCCTTAAAAAATCAAGGCATTGAGATGTAGGAGGGGCCACCATTCAGTGGCGTACCAAGGGGGGGGCAGTGGGGGCGGTCCGTCCCGAGTGCACGCTGCTGGGGGGTGCCGCGGCGCGCGCCTGGCTCCGAGTTCGCTATCTTCGCTTGTTCGCTGCAGCTCCCTCTGCCCTGGAACAGGTTACTTCCTGTTCCAGGGCAGAGGGAGCTGCAGCGAAGTTAGCAAACTTTTCGGAGCCAACAGGTGCGCGCCGCGGCCCCCCCCCCCCAGCAGCGTGCACCTGGGGGGGTGTCATTTCACTGGGGGGGGGGAGGTATCATTTTGCCGGGGGGGGCACTGCACCCGGGGGGGGGGGGGCGCATCGGCGATCCGCCCCGGGTGCCATCCAGGCTAGGAACGCCACTGCCACCATTTTTAGTGGCCTGGTCCCCCAGACATCTCAGGAGAGCAATGGGGCACCCTATGGGGCACTCCTGTGGACTTTCATAGAAATGCTCCCAGGTACACATCTCACCATTGCTCCTTTATCTTGTCTGTTAAGCCCTCCAAAGCCCACCCAGAATCCACTACCCCCAACTGTACACCACTACAGTAGCCCCTATGGGTGAAGGGGTCACCTATATCTGGGTACAGTAGGTTTCCTGTGAGTTTTGGAGGGCTCACAATTACCACCACAAGTGTAACAAGTAGTGAGAGATATGGGTCTGAGTCCTCTTCTCAACAGTGCACTGCACCCACCACTACACTACTCCAGGGACCTGCTCTAATGGACCTGGCTATACCATCTGAGGCAGTCATAGAGGCTGGTAATATTTTTATTCACATCTTTGTGGAATGGGAGGGGGGTCAGTGTCCACTGGGGGAGTAAAGGGGGGGATCATCCCCGATTCCCTCCAGTGGTCATCTGGTCATTTAGGGCACCTTTTTTGTGTCTTATTCATTATAAATACAGGCCTAGATCAAAACGTTGAAGTTTACGTCCTAGACGTTTTCGTTTTGTTCTGTTATGGATGTAAAATGTCCAAGTGTTGGGACGCCCTAAGCCCACCCTAAGGCCGCATTTGAAATGTCCCCAACAAGCCCCTTTGTGATTTGAACGCATTGCATAGATGGGCGTTTGCAAAACAGGTTTCGAAAACACTGATGTGGACGTTTTGAGAAGATTTCGGTCCAAATGCTGCTTTATGACACTTTTTAAACATTTTTCTCTATCAAAAATGAGCCCCCAAATTAGAACTGAGAGAAATGTATTCAGCCTGCCAAAATTCTTTTGCAAATGCTGTAATTAGTCAGACATCACTGTGCACTGCATGAACAGAATTAACTTAAAAAATGCAAGAAAGTAATTGGATTGAAATGGCACTTGTGTATAAAGACACACAACTTCCTTCCTCAGGCAAAAGTCAAATGGCCTCTTTTCTTTCCAAGACAGCGAAACTTCTCCTCAGACATTAGCCGATAGAGTCCCGATAGCTTTCATCTTATTAGACCATCGGCTCCACCGTGCTACATGGTTTTGTTTCTTTAATTTGACTATAAACTAATTAGGAAATCCCGTGGGATGTTACAATGAGTGTTATAAAAGCTCCCAAACCTTCATGCCAAGCTTGATAATTCCTGAGCTTGGAACTGCAATCCATTTCTGTGCCAGTTGTAAGAAACGTCCTCCCATCCCAAGCTGCATGGTCCTGGTAAGTTAAGTTAGCTCATGTGGATGCCCGGTGGACTAAATGGCTTTTTGATATTGCTTTTAGCTCTTCTGAATCTGTAAACTCAAACAGATTATCCATCGATTCAGCTGTATCGATTTGAACTTGTTAAATGATAGTAAATAATGAGTTCAAATCGATACAGCTGAATCGATGGATAATCTGTTTCAGTTTATCGATGTATTATCGATGGATAATACTTTATTTATTTGTTTGTTACATTTGTATCCCACATTTTCCCACCTATTTGCAGGCTCAATGTGGCTTACATAGTATCGGAGAGGTGTTTGCAGACTCCGGTGTAAACAAATACAGATAGCAACATTCCATGTAGAATCTCAGATTTATTTGTTTGTTACATTTGTATCCCACATTTTCCCACCTATTTGCAGGCTCAATGTGGCTTACATAATACCAGAGAGGCGTTAGCAGACTCCGGTGTTAACTAATACAAGGTGATGTTGTGGTAAGATAAAGTTCATGTGGCACAGCCACATTAGGGAATCGAACAGTGGAAGAGTTGTGTTATGTCCATTACGTACTTTGGTTATGTTATGTTGCCGAGATCAGGTATTTAAGTTGGGTCGGTAGGGAAAGCCTTTTTAAACAAGTTGGTTTTTAGTATTTTCCGGAAGGATAGGTGGTCGTACGTCGTTTTCAAGGATATTGGTAGAGCATTCCACAGTTGTGTGCTTATGTAGGAGAAACTGGATGCGTAGATTGGTTTGTATTTAAGTCCTTTGCAGCTTGGGTAGTGCAGATTTAGGTATGATCGTGTCAATTCAGATGTGTTTCTAGTTGCTAAGTCGATTAAGCCTGTCATGTATCCTGGGGCTTCACCGTAGATAATTTGGTGAACCAGGGTACAGATTTTGAAAGCAATGCGATCTTTGATTGGGAGCCAATGTAGTTTTTCACGGAAGGGTTTTTTGCTTTCGAATCGCGTTTTTCCAAATATAAGTCTGGCTGCTGTGTTTTGAGCGGTCTGGAGTTTTTTTTAGGGTTTGTTCTTTGCATCCCGCATGGATTCCATTGCAGTAGTTGACGTGGCTCATTACCATTGATTGTATCAGGTTGCGAAATGTTTCCCTCGGGAAGAATTGTTTCACTCGTTTGAGTTTCCACATTGAGTTTCAGGACAGATTTACAGGTCCTGGTATTCAAGGTAGTGCAAGGTGCAGCGTGCATGAAGAAATGTTAGCTCCTGCCCCAGACTGTCAATGAAATTCTTAAACATCTTGTCCTCATCATCACAAGTATAGACAAAGCTGGTGAAAAGCTACTGAATAACCCCAACCAGTCATTTTATATCTATCATGGTAGTTAATAGTAATCAGTTGATAGGAACAAAAAATAATAACGGGGATGGGACGACTTCCCTATGAGGAAAGGCTAAAGCGGATAGGGCTCTTCAGCTTGGAGAAAAGACGGCTGAGGGGAAATATGATAATGAATGGAGTAGAATGGGTAGACGTGAATCGCTCGTTTACTCTTTCCAAAAATACAAGGACTAGGGGGCACGCGATGAAGTTACAAAGTAGTAAATTTAAAACTAATCAGAGAAAATATTTCTTCACTCAACATGTAATTAAACTGTGGAATTCATTACCAGAGAACATAGTAAAAGCAGTTAGCTTAATGGGGTTTTAAAAAAAGTTTGGAGAGCTTCCTAAAAGAAAAGTCCATAAGCCATCATCAAAATGGATGGGGAAAATCCACGGTTTATTTCTAGAATAAGCAGCATAAAATGTATTGTACTGTTTGGGATCTTGCCAGGTACTTGTGACCTGGATTGGCCACTGTTGGAAACAGGATGTTGGGCTCGATGGACCATTGGTCTGTCCCAGTATGGCAACACTTATGTACTTGTGATTCTGAATGGAATCTTGCTACTCTCTGGGGTTCTACATGGAATGTTGCTACTCTGGGATTCCAGAATCTTGTTATTCTTTGAGGTTTCTGCCAGGTACTTGTGACCTGGATTGGCCACTGTTGGAAACAGGATGCTGGGCTTGATGGACCTTTGCTCTGTCTCAGTATGGCAACACTTATGTACTTGGGATTCTGAATGGAATCTTGCTATTCTCTGGGGTTTTACATGGAATGTTGCTACTCTGGGATTCCAGAATCTTGTTATTCTTTGAGGTTTCTGACAGGTACTTTTGACCTGGATTGGCCACTGTTGGAAACAGGATGCTGGGCTTGACGGAGGACCTTTTGATCTGTCCCAGTATGGCAATACGTATGTACACTACAACATCTTGCTTTATAAGATGGGCGTGGTATGGGGAGGGGCCACTGTTCACACTCTGAACTGTAGAATTCTGGTGGTCTTAATGGTCATAGAGAAACTAGGGGGCAATATTATAACCGTGGTGTAGAGCAGTGGTTCCCAAACCTGGTCCTGGAGGCACCCCAGCCAGTTAGGTTTTCAGGATATCCACAATAAATATTCATGAGACGGATTTGCATGCACTGCCTCTACTGCATGCAAATCTCTCTCCTGAATATTTACTGTGAATAGCCTGAAAACCTGACTGACTGACTGGGGTGCCTCCAGGACCAGGTTTGGGAACCACTGGTGTAGAAGCATCTGAGCAGAAAACCCCACGGATATGCAGTGATGGTACCCGGATATCAGCCAGCCGGTGCTGAAAATCCGGTATCAGTGCTATCTCATGGTCACTGTGGCTTTGGATGTAGAGAAGGCTGTTCACTGGGTTTATTTATTTATTTGTTGGGATTTATTAACTGCCTTTATGAAGAGATTCATCCAAAGCATTGTACAGCAGGTACAGTTTAATATAGAACTTACAATTTTGTTAACAGCATAAATACAACCAATGAAATAAACTTGGAAATGGCAAATTGAAACCTAGTAATAGCAGTAAACTGAAAAAGCATCAGAATTATACACATTTAACAGCAGTGTAGAACAAGCATAACAAAAATACGATAAATGCCAGTACAATACAAACAGCAGCACAATCGACAGCACTGGAAGAACATTCAAATAACAGTTAGAATACGATGCCAGGATAATATTAATGAAAACCCTAATAAGCACACATTAGAACTTTTGAATGACATAGATATTTATTTATTAGGATTTATTTACAAGTGATAGAAGCTGCTTTTCAAGGTTGCTTGGATTTAGGGGATCAGAGTAAGTGTTTAATCGAGCTGTATTCCAAGGCTCCTTACTTGTGATTTGAGGGGGAGTTCATGTTTCCCAAAAGAGATTTTGATGTCAGCTTTCTCCACACTTGTTTTAGGGACTCATAGAAGCTCAGTTTTACTTGGGTTTAGGCAAAGTTTGTTGTTTTTAGCCCATTCTTGAACTGATGTTAGACAGGTACTCAGTTTATTCAGGTCTCTGGGTAGATCAAGTTCAATGGGTATGAATAGCTGCACATCAGTCATCTACGAACTTACCGACGATCTACGAACTTACCAACTTCCGCAAACTATTGAAGACCCATCTCTTTGAGAAAATATACTGCAAGGACCAAAACACATGAAGCCCACACACACTAATAGAAATGCATCAGTACACTCTCTTCTGAGTTCTCTTCCCCCGCATTTTCATCACACTTAATACTCTACCCTCTTGCTATTGTTTTATCGCCCTATCAATTCCCCATTGTTATATTCCACTGTTCCATTCCCAAATGATATTTTGACTTTGACTTTGTCTTCCCATAACTCTTCGCTATGTAACCCATAATCGTAATGCAACAAATTGTATTTCCATCATTCACAATATATTGTAAGCCACACTGAGCCCACAAATAGGTGGGAAAATGTGGGATAGAAATGCAATAAATAAATGATGCTAATGTTATTCCTACAATACAATGAGACATTTCACTAAGTAGCCAAGAGCCAAATGCAGATATATAGATGTGGACAAGATGTGTGGTACAGAGTCAGTTGGGATAAATAGATGGGTGGCTAAACTCAAGGCAAGTTCTTTGTATAGTTAAGCCCCTCTCTGTCTAGTGGAAAAATAAAAAGACACCCAGTTTATGCAGTGTAAAATTACAGCTATAAACGGTGAAAAGGCAAAGAAAATAATACTTTATCAGAATAGCAATATAAAAATAAAATAACAGAAGCTATTTTAAAATTATGTGATGAGGGCTGTTGATTTGAAAGCATGCAACCCATATCAGTTTCTGTAGGCGAAGGTCTCTCTCAGCAATATTACTGGGCTCGGAAATGGATAATGTACTGTATTAATACATCTCTTGCTCTAGTAGGGATTGACGAAGAGAATTCCCTCCAAGCAGATGCTGGATGCAGAGCAGAGGATCAGCAGCCCAACATGTCAACATTGGGTAACAGCAGCTTCTCTCCTTCCGTTTTCCTGCTGACTGGAATCCCAGAACTGGAGGGGGCACACAGCTGGCTCGCCATCCTTTTCTGTGCTATGTACATTATCGCAATTCTGGGCAATTCCACTATTCTTTTTGTCATTCAAACAGAGCAGAGCCTCCATGAGCCCATGTACCTTTTCCTGTCTATGTTAGCTGTCACAGACCTGGGCTTATCCCTGTCCACGTTACCCACTGTGCTCAGCATCTTTTGGTTCAACTTTCGACAAATCTATTTTGATGCTTGCCTAATCCAGATGTTCTTTATTCACTCATTGTCGATCATAGAGTCTGCGGTGCTCTTGGCCATGGCTTTCGATCGCTTTATTGCGATCTCTTATCCCCTGAGATACGCCTCCATTCTGACTAACCCAAGAATAACAAAAACTGGGATTGCGATTGTTATCCGAGCCACAGCCATCCTCACCCCACTGATCATTCGCCTGAAGCTCTTACCATACTGTGGAACCAATGTTCTCTCTCATTCCTACTGTTTGCATCAAGACGTCATGAAGCACGCCTGTAAGGGCACAACGATGTTTAACATTATGTACGGTTTAGCTGTTGCTCTTTGTACAATGACTGTAGATGGTTTTCTGATCGTGCTGTCGTACATCATGATTATTAAGACTGTGCTGGGCATTGCGTCAGAGAGAGAACGTCTCAAGGCACTTAACACCTGTGTGTCCCATATCTGCGCTGTTCTCATTTTCTACATCCCAATGATTGGCTTGTCCATGATACACAGGTTTGGGAAACATGCTGCCCCATTTGTCCCGATGCTAATGGCCAACGTCTACCTCTTTGTTCCACCAGTCTTGAATCCGATCATTTATAGCATAAAAACAAAACAGATCCGTTTAGGGATTTACAAGTTGCTCTTAAGGAAAGGGGTGGGGTCTGCACATTGAATATTATTGCAGGATCATGGAAGCTTCTGAGAAGGTCATGAACTTTGTCTCCCCTCCCTTCCTCTCTCCCTCAAACCTGTCTTGAGTTATCCACTAGCACTAGATTTTCAGTAAAGACTGATCCAATCTTGGTTTTATGTCTTCTGCAATTCAGGGAATTTTATTTCCACTCCAGATGATATGCAGTCCATGGCGGTCATTGTTTCTTTAAATGCTGGCCACCGTGGGCATTTTATACATGAATAAGCACTGTGCCACCCCCGGATACTGGCATTCAATATTCGAGGTCTTGGAGCCTGCTGGCACTTATCAGTGTACCAGTAATATTCAGACAGATATCCAGATAGAGTTAGGACAGCTTTTTTTATCTGGTTATAATTCCCGGCTTTGCCCAGGTCTACTTCCAGACAACTCAGGCACTAACCTAAGGTACACACAGACTGTGAGCCCCCTGGGGACAGGGGGAAGTAACTCATCTTGAACTACAATTGAAATAAAGTGTGAGCTAACATCCTCATGGCCAGGCTTCCTTGAACCACTTCTCCCCCCCACCCCCCGTGGCAGAGGGAGAACCGCTTACCTACCGCTCTTTTGTCCACCACTATCAAATTTATGCCTGTTGAACTCTGTCTCATATTCGATCTGTAAGTAGACAATGGGGGTCTTTTATTCCTATGGACCCTGCTGCAGATAACTCGAGCTAAGTTTAGTAAACGACCCCCAATGTGAGGTAGCATGCGGATGGCATAATTTTCACAATAATGCGCAAGACAGCAGGAGGTAAAGAACCTCTCTTTGTTCCTGCAGGGGGGTAAGGGTGGATCAGGGGAGATCTTAAGGGGTCAGCTAGATTTTCAGTATTGTTTTTTTGCTTCAGCGAGCAGCAGATGTTCGGGTCTGTGTGGGTTTGTTGTGTCTTGAAGACAGGCAAGCGATTAAAATCTAAGTGTGGAGGAGTGGCCTAGTGGTTAGGGTGGTGGACTTTGGTCCTGAGGAACTGAGTTTGATTCCCACTTCAGGCACAGGCAGCTCCTTGTGACTCTGGGCAAGTCACTTAACCCTCCATTGCCCCATGTAAGCCGCATTGAGCCTGCCATGAGTGAGAAAGCGCAGGGTACAAATGTAACAAAAATAAAATAGATACTATTGGAGATTCTACATGGAATGTTGCTACTACTGGAGATTCTACATGGAATGTTGCTACTATTGGAGATTCTACATGGAATGTTGCTATTCCACTAGCAACATTCCATGTAGAAGGCTGCGCAGGCTTCTGTTTCTGTGAGTCACTTAACCCTCCATTGCCCCATGTAAGCCGCATTGAGCCTGCCATGAGTGGGAAAGCGCAGGGTACAAATGTAACAAAAATAAAATAGATACTATTGGAGATTCTACATGGAACGTTGCTACTATTGGAGATTCTACATGGAATGTTGCTAGTGGAATAGCAACATTCAATGTAGAATCTCAAATAGTAGCAACAGTGGAGGAGTGGCCTAGTGGTTAGGGTGGTGGACTTTGGTCCTGGGGAACTGAGTTGGATTCCCACTTCAGGCACAGGCAGCTCCTTGTGACTCTGGGTAAGTCACTTAACCCTCCATTGCCCCATGTAAGCCACATTGAGCCTGCCATGAGTGGGAAAGCGCAGGGTACAAATGTAACAAAAATAAAATAGATACTATTGGAGATTCTACATGGAACGTTGCTACTATTGGAGATTCTACATGGAACATTGCTACTATTGGAGATTCTACATGGAATGTTGCTATTCCATGTAGAAGGCTGTGCAGGCTTCTGTTTATGTGAGTCTGACGTCCTGCACATATGTGCAGGACGTCAGACTCACAGAAGCAGAAGCCTGCGCGGCCACATTGGTGATCTGCAAGGGCCGACTTCTACATGGAATGTTGCTAGTGGAATAGCAACATTCCATGTAGAATCTCAAATAGTAGCAACAGTGGAGGAGTGGCCTAGTGGTTAGGGTGGTGGACTTTGGTCCTGGGGAACTGAGGAACTGAGTTTGATTCCCACTTCAGGCACAGGCAGCTCCTTGTGACTCTGAGCAAGTCACTTAACCCTCCATTGCCCCATGTAAGCCGCATTGAGCCTGCCATGAGTGGGAAAGCGCAGGGTACAAATGTAACAAAAATAAAATAGATACTATTGGAGATTCTACATGGTATGTTGCTACTATTGGAGATTCTACATGGAATGTTGCTACTATTTGAGATTCTACATGGTATGTTGCTACTATTTGAGATTCTACATGGAATGTTGCTACTATTTGAGATTCTACATGGAATGTTGCTACTATTGGAGATTCTACATGGTATGTTGCTACTATTGGAGATTCTACATGGAATGTTGCTAGTGGAATAGCAACATTCAATGTAGAATCTCAAATAGTAGCAACAGTGGAGGAGTGGCCTAGTGGTTAGGGTGGTGGACTTTGGTCCTGGGGAACTGAGGAACTGAGTTCGATTCCCATTACAGGCACAGACAGCTCCTTGTGACTCTGGGCAAGTCATTTAACCCTCCATTGCCCCATGTAAGCCACATTGAGCCTGCCATGAGTGGGAAAGTGCAGGGTACAAATGTAACCAAAAAAAAAAAAAGTGGCCTTTTTTTGTGTTGACATGCTACAATAGTCTCTACTACTCTCCCGCCCTGATACCATTAATTTTCTCACAATTATAAGAAAGTTAATGCACTGTAGAGCATAGGGGGAATATGAGCTTGGAAGCTCATTGTCACTTTTATTTAAATAATTAATATGTGCTGAATTTGTTGCCCAATCACATGGCAGCAGCACGTTTTCTGGTGTAACCAGCGCCATAAGTAGTCAGCCTATGCCCTTGGACACAGGGAGAAGAAAGTAGGAGATTCTGACAGTCACGGGGGGGGGGGGGGGGGGGATGCAGAGGGAAAGGAGAGAAATTCTGTGAATCTCAGGGCTGGCCACCTGCTTCTGTCTCCAATACCTTCCCCTCCCATTCCTCTATCTCAGTTTCCCCAAGCAAGTAAGACACCAGCTGCCTAAGCCCACTTCTACAGAATGACAAAATTTGTCCCTGTTCCCGCCCCATCTCCGTGGATGTTTCTACGTCCCCACCCGGTCCCCGCAGACCCTGTCTCCATCCCTGTCCTGTCCCTGTAGGTCCCGTCTCCGTCCCCAGCCCATCCCCGTGGGCTCTGTTCTCATCTGCAGAAGCCTGAAGCACTTATGATTTTATATTTAAATCTTTTTATTATTAAAGTATAAAAAGGAACAATATGCTGTGCAACTGTTGTGTATAAATTACAAATAGAGAACAATAATAACAATGAGCAGCTATAATAAACCCTCCCACCACCACCACCACCCTCTACCCTTCCAACTTCAACAATAGCTGATTTCTACTACCCCAAGGAATCCTAATCCACCCTGTTAAATTGTCCAGGGGTACAAAATACAACCCGTTCTGTAAACCCTAATGGGGGAGAAATATGCCCTATGAATCACTGTTATGATTTTTAAATCTGTGAATGAATAAGAAGTCATCGAGAGTCTCAGGATTCAGTCTAGCTCTCCCGTCTTCCACAGTCCTTCCTGCAATAGAAGATGTCTTCTTAGAAGATGTGCTGGTAGCAGGAATGTACAGGATCCTCCCATGCAAAGTTTGCTAATTGTGGCCAGCATATTTGCTTGTTTTTTCCAAAAAATAAAAACATTGTTGTCTGCATCAATCAAACATAAATAACATCCCAGTTTGTTAACAGGCTTCAAAGTAGAAATTTTGTCCCCCGTCCCCGCCCTGTCCCCGTGGGATCTGTCCCCGTTCCCACCCCGTCCCCGTAGGATCTGTCCCTGTCCCCATCCCCATGGTCACTGCGGATCCCTGTCCTCATGTCATTCTCTAACTAGGCTACTCCTCCTTCTTTGTGACAGGAAAGTTACCCGAATAAGCCCTGTAGTTTATTAAGAGGTTCTATGATTGCTGAGAGAGAGAGCAATTACGGAGAAAACACCACCCAAAATAATCTGAAATCCAAAGAAGTCTCTTCAAATTATAGAGGCTCTTATTTGGTATAGAAAATAGTAACATAGTAACATAGTAGATGACGGCAGAAAAAGACCTGCGCGGTCCATCCAGTCGGCCCAACAAGATAAACTCACATGTGCCACTTTTTGTGTATACCTTACCTTAATTTGTACCTGTCTTTTTCAGGGCACAGACTGTATAAGTCTGCCCAGCACTATCCCCGTCTCCCAACCACCAGCCCCACCTCCCACCACTGGTTCTGGCACCAGGGTCCAGGGCCGTGCCAACACGGTAAGCGAGGTAAGCAAGGCAGGAGGGCACCGTCCTCTGGGGGGCGCCCCGCCGCGCCATGCTTACCTCGCCCTCTCCCATGTCCCAACTGCCCGCCCTCCTCTCATGAACAGATTGCTGAATATTTATTTCCTTATATTTCACTTCTACCTAATGCCCCACTTCCTATATAGTATTTTTATGATGTACTCTTTAAATAGAACCAGGGCTTTTTTTAAGGGGGTACTTGGGGGTACTGAGTACCGGCACCTTTTCCATTGTCTAGGTCCCTAAGTTTTAATGAAAGAGCTCAGGCTCTACACACCAATTCTGCCTTGTCATAGATTCTGTGACTGGTTGCAGGGGGCCTGGCTATTGTGGGGTGGGTCCCTCAGTGATCACCCCACCCCTGAAGGGTGTCCAGGCATTTGAGTTCCAGCACCTTTTTTACTAGAAAAAAACGCACTGAATATAACTCAAATGTATTTCTTTTTTTTTATGTTTCTATTGTAAACAACATTGAACCAGAGTTTCACTTGGGTTAATGTGGGATAGAAATGCCTTAAATAAATAAATGGATATAACAAAAGAGAGGGAACGAAGTACAAACTAAGCGCCGAGCCTGCATGCTTTTTACTGCTGCTGCCGGCCGCCGTAACCCCGACGAGGTAAGTCAAGATGACTTTTAAAATTCAGAGGGAGGGGCCTGGAACTTGAAGGGAGGGACGATGATCCTGGAACTCGGAGGGAGGGAGGGAACGAACTTCGGGTGGGTGAACTATTAGTTAGAATTTGTACGGTAAACAAGTTCTGTAATAGATTAGATTAGAACTAACAAATGGAGAACACGTCTACGGATTTCTCTTGTTTTCACACCGTATATGATTGGATTTAACATAGGTGGGAAGACGACGTAGAGGTTGGCCAACAGAATGTGGATGTGGGATGGGATACTTTTGTGGCCGAATCTGTGGGCAAGGACTGTGACAAAAGCAGGGATATAAAACATGAGTATAACACACATGTGAGAAGCGCAGGTGCTAAATGCCTTGAAACGGGCAGCAGAAGAAGGGAGTTGCAGGACGGCCCAGAGAATTAGGACATAAGACAGGATGATAAGTAGAAAATCTAACAGTACTGTTAACACCCCAACAGCCAAGCCATACATGATATTGAGGGTGATATCTGTGCAGGCCAATCGTGCTAAACCCATGTGCTCACAGTATGTGTGAGGGATAATGTTTGCCCCACAGTATGATAATCTCTTCAGAAGATAGATGAAGGGACTCACACAGCAGAAACTTCTAACCATCCCGAATACTCCAATCTTCATGATGACTGAAAGGTTTAATATGATTTCATACTTCAGAGGATTGCAAATGGCAATATAGCGATCCAAAGCCATAGCCAGCAAAATGGCCGACTCCAGAATAAAACTGAAGTGAATTAGAAACATCTGGGTCAGGCAGCCTCCAAAAGAGATTGTCCTAATATGGAACCAGAATAAGATTAATGCCCGTGGCACTGTGGAGGAGCACAGGAGGAGATCGGTGGCTGCCAGCATGGAAAAGAAAATGTACATGGGCTCATGGAGGCTGTGCTCTCTTATTATAATATATATCAGAGTACTGTTTCCGATAAGACCAACAAGATACATAACACAGAGGAGGACAGATATCGAACTGTGGGCAGCTTCCAGCCCAGGGATTCCAATCAGCAGGAATACAGAAGGTTGTAGACTCGTAGAGTTGGCCGTCAACATAGTACGAAAAGATTTCTCACTTCCAGATCTGCAAAACTTCCAGTCCCTAAAAACAGAAACAATATTACGAATTACTAGAAGCATCCATTCATTAAGAAAATAAGAACTGCTCTACTAGGTCAGACCAAAGGTCCGTCTACCCCAGTATCCAACAGTGACTAATCCAGGTTACAAGTCATTAGCAGAGTCCCAAAAAGGGGATGTGCACCAAGGCCCCCCACTTTACTGCAGCTCATAAAAGGTAGGTCTTTCTTTTTATTAAGCACTTGCCGCACAGCCATTTCAGGAGGGAGCCCTGGAAAGGGCTCCAGCAGGGCTGCTGAGAGACTAAGCTGGGCCCCGGGCAAGGCCGCTCCCCCCGCCGCATCCCCCCCCCCCCCCCCCCCCCCCCGCTGGCACCCCCTGCTGACGCTACAGTCCCTGGTCTCACCTGCCTTCCCTCGGCTCCGTCTGGCACCGGGCCCCCTGCATTAAAATCGGCAGAGCCTCAGCTGAGCTCTGTTTGGAAAGGCAGATCGCCTCCCTTTGAGCCTTCCCTCACTGTGTCCCGCCCTCGTCTGATGTAAATTCCAGGTTTCCGCGAGGGCGGGACACAAGGAGGGCCCGAAGGGAGGCAATCTGCCTTTTTCCAAACGGAGCTGAGGCGCTTCCGATTTAAATGCAGGGGGCCCGGTGGCGGACGGAGCCGAGGGCAGGCTAGGTGAGACCGGGGACTGCAGCACCGGCGGCCCAGGGCTCCAGCACTAACCCAGTTCAAGCAGTAAATGGCTAGGCACTAATTTGGAACTTTGCATCTGGTCATTAATGTCATCCGTAGGAAAACGATGCTTTTGCAGATGCGCTAAGAGGTAGCCAGAGTGTGGGGGAAACCTCTCAGTGCGCCTTAGTAATTTGTGTTTTAGTAATATTAGCTACGTCATGTAATTCCCAAGAGATTTTCTTGGTTGTTTATTTATTTATTTTTTATATTTGTACCCCGCGCTTTCCCGCTCATCGCAGGCTCAATGCGGCTTACATAGTAACAAGAGAACACAGTCAATAGTAACAGAATCAACAAAGGGGTATATGATAGGTTTACTTATTGTGAACCGCGTAAAACTATTTAATGTTACAGGTATATAAAGGCAATATAATACAATCCGCCTCATAATCGAAAGTGAAAGACGCCCATATTTCAACCCAAATCGGGAGATGGGCGTCTTTCTCACAAAAATGGCCAAATCGGTATAATCGAAAGCCGATTTTGGATGTCTTCAACTGCAATCTGTCGCGGAAACGGGCAAAGTTGACGGGGGTATGTCGGAGGCGTGGTGAAGGCAGGACCGGGGCGTGATTATCAGCCGAGCAGAGATGGGCATCCTCGGCCGATAATCGAAAAAAGAAAGGCGTTTTTAGCGCGAATTTGGGTAACTTTTTTTGGACCCGTTTTTTTCACGAACAAGTCCCAAAAAAGTGCCCCCACTGACCAGATGACCACCAGAGAGAATCGGGGATCACCTCCCCTGACTCCCCCAGTGGTCACTAACCCCCTCCCACCAAAAAAACCCCACTTTAAAAACTTTTTTTCCCAGCCTCTATGCCAGCCTCAAATGCCGTACCCACCTCCATGACAGCAGAATGTGTTCTGTCCTCTGACAACCTTTCCCTGGTTCTGATGTGGCTCTCGGGTGAGTGTGACACCTTTTCTGTTATGCGCACTGCAGTCTCACATCAGCAATGCATTGTGGTGGGTGTAGGGTAGTGGGCTCTACTCCCATGGTGCTTTTCCCCCTGCTTACTGGGTCAGAGTGTGCCCTGTTGTGTTTCCAGTAGTCCATGAGGTAGTGGCCATGTTTGTAAGCCACTTTTAGATCCCTTTCATGTGTTACCCACGTTACTGAAAGAGGGCATTGTCCACCATTCTGCCAGCTCTGACCTACTGCTAATCTCAGTACCAGGGAGACTTGTTGCCAGTGGGGCACAACCTGTGATCTGCACTTAACTGTGAGTAAACATGCTTATTGAAATAAACGACTTTTTCAGAGAGATTAGTCTTTAGGTGTGAACTGGTGTGCCAAGGTTATACAGCAGCAACAAGTCCTGTCCCCTTTTAGTGGGTACTGCAGTGCACTTCAGGCAGGCAGACCCAGGCCCATCCCACCCTCCCTGTAACACTTGTGGTGGTAAATGGGAGGCCTCTAAAACCCACATGTAGTTGCCCCCTTCACCCCTAAGAGCTATGGTAGTGTTGTACAGTTGTCCCTCCCACGACCAAATGGCTTGGATTAGGACGTTTCCGAGCTGGGCGTTTTTATTTTCCATTATTGCAAAAAAATACAAACAGCCCATCTCAGAAACGACCACATCCATGGGATTCGGTCTTTACAAACCGTATTTTCGAAATGAAAGATGGAGGCCCATCTTTTTCAAAAATACGGTTCGGTCCACCCCTTCTCGTAGACGTTCCCGGAGATGGGCGTTCGCATTCGATTATGCCCCTCAATGTAATATAAAAACAACATGAAACATCAGTTTTCTGATTGTCCGTCCCTAAAGAAAACACCAAGGTCAGCGGAGGAAAATGAATTTTTCCTTTCTTCTTATGCTGAGGCTTTATCAATAATTAATTTTTTTGTGGAAAATCGAACATTACAAGGTCACTGATCGGGCTTTTTTTTGATGGGGTACTCGGGGGTAATGAGTACCAGCACCTTTTCCATTGTCTGCTAAAATTGACCCATGGTCCCCAAGTTCTAATGAAAGAGCTCAGACTCTACACACCAATCTTGCCTTGTCATAGATTCTGTGATTGGTTTCAGGGGTCTTGGCTATTGTGGGGTGGGTCCCTCAGTGACCAACCCACCCCGGAAGGGTGGTCTGGCATTTGAGTACCGGCACCTTTTTTGTTAGAAAAAATGCACTGCTGATTATATTGGCAGCAGGCAGTAGTTAAGTTGGTATGAACAGGACCAGCCACCAACAGGAGTTCAAAGCAGAACAAACAGTGGCAAAAAAAACCAAAGAAAATAACAGCACAGGAGAACAATACATTTTCTACTTTCTTATTAGATATTTTCTTTTTTCTAGCAGAGGCGTAGCCAAACTCGTTATTTTGGATGGGCCCAGAGGTAAATTGGATTGTCCCTTCCACACGCACGTGCCCCCTCCCCCCCCCAACCACACATATCTTCCCATAAGAGGGTTTTTTTTCCCCACCTACCCCACACCTTCTCCCTCTCCTCTGCGGTGTCCCGGCATCTGTGCTCCTGTCTCTGAACTCCGTCCCTCCCCGATGTCGGTACAGACGTCCTCGGCGCCTGCAGCGATTCATTCTCGCTGCTTGCGCCAGCCCTACAGGCTTTCATCTGCCATGTCCCGCCCTTGCTGACATCACTGCCTGTTTCCTGTCTGGCAGGACGCGGCGGATGGAAGTCTGCGGGGCCGGCAAAGCTGCAAGAATGAATCGCTGCAGGTGCCGAGGACACCTAGATCGACACCGGGGAGAGAAGGGGGTTCAGAGACTGGCGTGCAGATGCCGGGACACCGTGAAGGTGGGAGTGTAGTGCTGCAGCTCGGTGGGCGTGAGCTAAGATTGAGTGGGCCTGTGTGGCTGTGCCCACCTTGTTTTCTAGATAAAATACCTCATTGGAAAAAAGAGCAAGACACAGCTGTTGAGTAGCACAAGTGAAAAGACATTCACGCTGAAACAAGAAAGATTTAAGGCACTTTCAGGATCCTCAAATACCGTCTAAAACAAAAGACATTACCCCTTCATTGAACCTTCCAGTCCTAGAAGTGACGAGACTCTATATCCCTATGTTAAACCCCATCTAGTCCTAGAGCTAACAGATTCTGTATCCATTTGTCCATCTCCTGAGCCCTCCAGTCCTAGAGGTGACAGGCTATGTATCTCTTTGTCCATATTTGAACTGTCCAGTCCTAGAGGTGACCCTCTTTCCATCCCCTGAACTCTCCAGTCCTAGAGTCCTAGGGCTCTGTATCCCTGTCCATCCCCTGAACTCTATAGTCCTAAAGGTGACAAGCTCTGTACTCCTGTGTCCATCTTTTAAGCCCTCCAGTCCTAGAAGTGTCAGGCTCAGTGTCCATCACCTGAGCTCTCCCTGTGCCCGTCCTCAATCAGTCCTAGAGTTTACAAGTTACAGCTGCTCTGTACTATGTCTATACCAGTACTAGACACAAGGAGGTCCCTGTACACAAACACAGAAGAGAAAAAGTCCATAATCAATTCAAAACGAAGACACAGTGAGTTTCAATTAGTATGTGAACCATTAGAACAGTATAAGGGTATTAAACAGGCAAATAAGGGGCTAACGTTTAAAAGGATTCTCTAGAAGAAGGATTTTTACTCTGGATTTTTATAGGGACCGGGAGGAAGCATGAGGTACCCACTCTGGAAGTCTATTCCAGGCATACGGTGCAGCAAGATGAAAGGAACAGAGTCTGGAGTCGGCAGTGGAGAAGGGCACAGATAAGAGAGATTTACCCAATGAGGGGAGTTCCCAGGGAGGGGTGTAGGGATAAGAGGAGATACTGAGGAGCTACAGAACGAATGCCTTTGTAGACATATAAGCGGACTTTGAACTGTGTGCAGGACGGTATAGGGAGCCAATGATGTGACTTGAGGAGAGGGGTTATGTGAGTGTAGCCAGTGGCCAAAGATAAGTTGTGCAGCAGAATTCCGAACAGACTGAAGGGATAAGAGACAATTCAATGGGGAGCAGATTGCAGTCGCCTAAGTTCCTTTGCCAATAGCTTCGATAGTGCTAAACCCCTCCGAGAAAAGTTGCACTGACTCCCAATCAAAGAAGGGATCATCTTCAAAATCTGCACCTTTGTCCATAAATCATCTACGACATAGTCCCAGGATACATGACAGATCTCGTAGACCTACCAACCAGAAACAGAATCGGATCTTCACGATCATACCTAAACTTACACTACCCAAATTGCAAAGGACTTAAATACAAAACAACCTACGCATCCAGTTTCTGCTACGTAAGTGCACAACTGTGGAATGAACTCCCAAAAGCTGTAAGAGCAATCCATAACCATCTAAACTTCAGAAAGTCACTAAAAACCAACCTCTTCAAAAAGTCATACCCCACTGATCCAACGTAAATCCCCACATCCAGCAATACAGCACAACCAATGATCGTACTGACTAGTATACAATCCTCATTCCCTTCTACCTTCACGGTTCCTGACACACACCTACCTCATCTGACTACAAAACAACCTTGTCTTTGTTATCAACCAACTGACGAACGCCTTTACAGTATTATGTAAGCCACATTGAGTCTGAAAATAGGTGGGAAAATGTGGGGTACAAATGTAACAAATAAAAATAAATAAATTGACTCATTTGTAAAGTTTGTCTATTTTTCAGTAAGTACTAAATGTGAGAGGGTCTGAACCCCTTTACCATTTCAACCCATAAATGTACCTGCTATGTTCTCAATAGAGTTAAATTCCTGTCAACAGATGCACTGAGATTAAAAAATAATAATAATAACTCAACATGATTCAAAAACAGGAGAGAGTGGAAATGACTCTGTTCAGAGGAGATGATCATAACCCAGGATCCAGGAATGTAGAGTACTCAGCTACTCAAGCATCCTGGGGCCACTTTCTCTTCAAATAATCCAGCAAATTTATACGACTGCCAGTACAGACCTCTCAGCGTTCCTGGAAAACATCTAAAACCTACATTTCACTGCCCTCCATTTAAAAAGCTTTAGGATCTCGACCAAGGATGTCTTCTCATTTCCTACCTCCTGTGCTTATTTCTGGATCGTCACAGTTCAGATTAGGTAACTGATGAGGTGCAGATATTCTTTGCCATGATGGAGGCTCCTTCACATGGTGCTTGCATACAGCTGACTTCCCGTTATTCCCCTTGGCAGGAAGGACAGTGGTGCTTATACCTCACTGTATCAATACTCCAGTGGGAGTCAGATCACTGGAAATGTCTACAGTCACAAAGGGAGTGTAGGAATTAACAGTTAATTACTGGAAAATGCAGCCTGTGATCTACCTTCACAGAAAGCTCCCTGGAATCCAGAACTCAACATAACCCTTCTTTTAACTCTTCACTAACCAGGTCTTTCTGCATCCCCAGATCATCACTTTCAGTGCATGATCTGCTCAAAATTAACAGCAAGAACTATAGGATCCACAGAAAATTAATCCCTAGAAGGCACATTCCCTAATCCTCTATCTTCCTATTGGCTTATTCGGTCTAAGGCTTTGATTTTCACTTTGTATATTAGTCATCCCGTGTTTAATTCACAGGCAAGTCTTTTCCTTCATGTACCTGCAGAGGAACAGGTGGAGGGTAATTTCATAATACGTAGGTTGCCTAGGTCAGGCATGTCTTATTTTTAGGCTATTATATAGGTGTCTATGTGCATTTATGAAACAGCCTGACAAAATTTTCTGTAATTAAGGTTAAAATGTACACGCCAAATTGCGCATGTAAAGGCACATTTATAACTTACATCATGAATCTGATTAATTTCGTTGACTGAGTGACCAGAGAGACGGACAGAGAGTCAGTGTTTATTAACCGGCCATGGTGCGACCACACCTCTAATACTGTGTGCAATTCTGGTCACTGCATCTCAAAAAAGATATAGTGGAATTAGAAAAGGTACAGAGAAGGGCAACGAAAATGATAAAGGGGATGGGACGATTTCCCTTTGAGGAAAGGCTAAAGCGGCTAGGGCTCTTCAGCTTGGAGAAAAGGCGGCTGAGGGGAGATATGATAGAGGTCTATAAAATAATGAGTGGAGTGGAACGGGTAGACGTGAATCGTTTGTTTACTTTTTCCAAAAATACTAGGACTAGGGGTCATGTGATGAAGCTACATAATAATAAATTTAATACGAATCGGAGAAAAGTTTTCTTCACTCAACGTGTAATTAAACTCTGGAATTCATTGCCAGAGAATACAGTAAAAGCAGTTAGCTTAGTGGGGTTTAAAAAAAAGGTTTGGATGGCTTCCTAAAGCAAAAGTCCAGAGACCATTATTAAAATGTTGGGGAAAATCCACTGCTTATTTTACTGTATTTTACTGTTCTGGGATCTTGCCAGGTACTTGTTACCTGGATTGGCCACTGTTAGAAACAAGAAGCTGGGTTTGATGGACCTTCAGTCTGTCCCAGTATGGCAATACTTATATACTTATGTACCTGGGAATCTGAATGGAACCTTGCTACTCTTTGGGGTTCTACATGGAATGTTTCTACTATTTGGGTTTCTGCCAAGTACTTGTGACTTGGATTGGCCACTGTTAGAAACAAGAAGCTGGGCTTGATGGACCTTCAGTCTGTCCCAGTATGGCAATACTTATATACTTATGTACTTGGGATTCTGAATGGAACCTTGCTACTCTTTGGGGTTCTACATGGAATGTTTCTACTATTTGGGTTTCTGCCAAGTACTTGTGACTTGGATTGGCCACTGTTAGAAACAAGAAGCTGGGCTTGATGGACCTTCAGTCTGTCCCAGTATGGCAATACTTATATACTTATGTACTTGGGATTCTGAATGGAACCTTGCTACTCTTTTTGAGGTTCTACATGGAATGTTGCTACACTTTGAAATTCTGCCTGGAATCTTGTTATTCTTTAAAATTCTAGAATCTTGCTACTCTTTGGGGTTCCACATGGAATGTTGCTACTCTTTGGGTTTCTGCCAGGTACTTGTGACCTGGATTGGCCACTGTTAGAAACAAGAAGCTGGGCTTGATGGACCTTCAGTCTGTCCCAGTATGGCAATACTTATATACTTATGTACTTGGGATTCTGAATGGAACCTTGCTACTCTTTTTGAGGTTCTACATGGAATGTTGCTACACTTTGAAATT
Organism: Microcaecilia unicolor; assembly: GCF_901765095.1. Lineage (NCBI taxonomy): Eukaryota > Metazoa > Chordata > Amphibia > Gymnophiona > Siphonopidae > Microcaecilia > Microcaecilia unicolor. The sequence continues at coordinate 5,310,653 of NC_044034.1, forward strand.
CTGCCTGGAATCTTGTTATTCTTTAGAATTCTAGAATCTTGCTACTCTTTGGGGTTCCACATGGAATGTTGCTACTCTTTGGGTTTCTGCCAGGTACTTGTGACCTGGATTGGCCACTGTTAGAAACAAGAAGCTGGGCTTGATGGACCTTCGGTCTGTCCCAGTATGGCAACACTTCTGTAGTCATATGTACGTATCCCATTAGGGACAGAAACATTACCTGCATTTAATAAGTGTACATTGCTTTGGCTGTACCACACAAAGGGAGGATATCAAATACATGACCCCTCTTATTTTCAGTTGGTTTGTTCTTTAGGGTGTCATACATATGTACAGTTATAGATGAAATATGTCTCATCAATATTCTTTACACATAGCCTGAAAATCAGACTGATTTGTAGCTATCAGGGACTTGAGTGGATTTGCTGGAAGGAGTAGAAACTATGAGAAGAGATCTCCAACAATTAGAAGAATGGCCAAAGGTCTGGCAGTTAAAATGTAATGTGAAGAGGTGCAGAGTGATATACTGTTAAGCCCCCTCCCCTAATTTCTCAGGAGGGATCTTAAATGGAAAGCCGCAAGGGTTAAACCTTTGGATGCTTCTCCCCTGATAAACTCTCAACAATTTCACAGGAAAACTTTCTCTTATAAGTCCGCAAAATTAACTTCACTCCAGTTTTTTAGAATTTAAAATGCTTTTAATTAAATCATATTACTGACAGATTAAAAAATATAACAAGATGCTTCTCTTTAGCCCAACTAAAGGTCATGATTAGTTTTCCTGTGAGAAGAACTTGAAAGTAGACAGCTGCAAGATGCAAGCCTTCGGCACCTAAACCACCACACCTCTACTCATGACATCTAGACTATACCAACTTGACATTTCGTCCTTTAGACTGTAAGCTCCTATGAGCAGGGACCGTCCTTCTTTGTTTAATTTGTACAGCGCTGCGTAACCCTAGTAGCGCTCTAGAAATGTTAAGTAGTAGTAGTAGTACTGACAAGTTCCTGCCTCCACATAGTTCATGCAAACTTTTATACAGCTTTGCTTAGCATCAGCCCTCCTGCGGTTTTGTTTTACATAGTTAATTCTTTATTTCCTACTCCATCCATTTAGACATGAATCGTTTGTTTACTCTTTCCAAAAATATTAGAACTAGGGGGCATGCGATGAAGCTTCAAAGCAGTAAATTTAATACGAATTGGAGAAACCTTTTCTTCACTCAACGTGTAATTAAACTCAATGTGGTAAAGGCGGTTAGCTTAGCGGGGTTTCTAAAAGATATGGACGGAAACGGAATGCTTGGTTAAATAGGAGAGACTGGGAATGCAATCTGAGCCAACGTACTCCCTGGTGTTGTTAAGGGATGGGGGGATGCGGAGGGGGGAGGATAAGGGAACATTAACCATGAAAGTGGCTAGCAACAAAACGAACATGTTTAGTTACCTGCTTGGGATAGGAGACAGCCAAATGGCGGACTGGGGGGTGGGAGGAGGGTGGGCATAAAACAAAAAAAAATCATTCTTCTGTTAATTTGTATTTGACTGGTGTGAACAAGTCTTTAATTCATATTTGTCACTAATACAAGCTATAAGTTGTTTGCACTGTGTTATTTTAATAAAAACCGTTGAAACATAAAAGGTCTGGACGGCTTCCTAAAGGAAAAGTCCATTGACCATTATTAATTTGACTTGGGGAAAATCCACTGCTTATTTCTGGGATAAGCAGCATAAAATGTATAGTCCTGTTTTGGGGTCTTGCCAGATACTTGTGACCTGGATTGGCCACTGTTGGAAACAGGATGCTGGGCTTGATGGACCTTTGGTCTGTCCCAGTATGGCAACACTTATGTACTTATGTGCTTGGGATTCTGAATGGAATCTTGCTACTCTCTGGGGTTCTACATGGAATGTTGCTACTCTGGGATTCCAGAATCTTGTTCTTCTTTGAGGTTTCTGCCAGGTACTTGTGACCTGGATTGGCCACTGTTGGAAATAGGATGCTGGGCTTGATGGACCTTTGGTCTGTCCCAGTGTGGCAATACTTACGTACTTATGTAATTTCTTATCTCACTTCCTCCCAGCTGCATCTGGTTCCCGTCGTTCATCGCTCTCCTACCTCTGATTTCAGCTAGTCTGAGACTGCTGACCTCAGCAGTCTTCATTTCCTTGTTTCACTCTGTCATGTTGCATAACACCCTAGAACCTTTTCTTATGTTCCCTCTTTACCCTGTACGAGTAAGAAATCACATAACTAAAAGTTACAGTGGCACAAACTGATCCGGAATGGCCAGTTCCAGACAGTAAGGCCACTGTCCTTACTATACTTCATTTATACAACACTTGGGATGCAGAAATCCAAAGGAGATGTGCAAGATAAGAAGTAAGAGATTGATAAGCGCAGCTCAGGAGAGACGCCTTGGGGTGATGGTGTCTGAGGATCTCAAGGTGACGAAACAATGTGACAAGGCAGTAGTCACAGCCAGAGGATGTTAGGCTGTATAGAGAGGGGTATAACCAGCAGAAGAAAGGAGGCGTTGATGTCCCTCTACAAGTCGTTGGTGAGGCCCCACTTGGAGTATTGTGTTCAGTTTTGGAGGCCGTGTCTTACTAAGGATGTAAAAAGACTTGAAGTGGCTCAGAGAAAAGCGACAAAAATTGTATGGGGTTTGCATCACAAGATGTATGAGAAAAGACTTGATAACCCGAAGATGTATACCCTGGAGGAAAAGAGATAGGGGTGATATGATATAGTCATTCAAATATTTGAAAGGTATTAATATACAAACAAACTTTTTCCTTAGACGGGAAGGTGGTAAAACTAGAGGACACGAACTGAGTTTGCAGGAATAACGTTAGGAAATAATTTTTCATGGAGAGAGGGGTAGATACCTGGAATGCCCTCCTGTGGCAGGTGTTGGAGTTGAAAACAGTAATGGAATTCAAAAATGTGTGGGATAAACACAAAGGAATCCTGTATAGAAGGAGTGGAACCAAACAAGCTTAGCAGTGGTTAGATGACAACTTCAGTAATTGGGAAGCAAAGCCAGTGCCAGGCAGACTTCTATGGTCTGTGCCCTGATCATCGCTGGACAGATTTGGATGGGCTGGAGTGGGCCTTTGATGACAGCTTCAGTAGTTGGGGAACAAGGCCAGTGCCGGGCAGACTTCTATGGCCTGTGCCCTGAAAATGCCAAGGACAAATCAAGGTCAAGTATGCATATGTAGTATTGCTTCGTATCTTATCCTATGAGTTTATCTTGTTGGGCAGACTGGATGGACTGTGCAGGTCTTTATCTGCTGTCATCTACTATGCTACTATGATCTGAACTTCCCTGTCCTACACCACCACCTCGCCACATGCCACAGGTTAAATGTGGCCTAAAAACCATAAGAGCTTTCCACCAGTGAAAAGCCAGTGCTTAAGCAAACATGAATAATTAGCAAGTTATTGAGGTTTGAAATTTTATTACAGAACCAACAAGTACAAAATTTATTTGGCAAACAGATGACTGAAACCACATTGGCTGAAAAAGGGACAAATTACAGATGGCAATTACAAGGTACAAATAAGTACCTGAATATACACGTAAACCACTTTGAATGTAGTTGCAAAAACCACAGAAAGGCAGTATATCAAGTCCTATTTCCCCTTCCCCCTTCCTTCTTAAAGCCTAGGCTCTCGCCAGCAGCAAAGATTGCTGATTGAGAACTGTCTAGGCCCTCAACAGCAGCAGGGATCCCCAGTTGAGTATACAACCCTGGTGGGATTCTAGCAAAATATTATAAAACCTAGCATATTGTTATCCTGGCACAGGAATCAACGGAGGTACTGCCTAGGCAATTCTTCCTCCTGTAAGTTAGGGGTTACCCCAGTTCTACATTGTGTGTAACTTATGGTTGGAGTCTAAAAGCAGGCTTTAATATGTGGACACATTTTCAACTCTAGACAATCTTCAACAGGAGCAGAGGGAGGCAATGCTCTATTGTTACCTCAAAAAGGTCAAGCCCTATTATTTTGTTAAATCTTCACAAAAGCAGCAGACCACGGGGGCTCAGTCTCTTATAGTCTCTAGATGGTCATTGGCCGCACAATGCTTTTTGAAAGACTTATCCAGTGTGTTTCTGTGTATGATGGTCAATCCCAATGGAGGGAATTTTGAAAGTCACTAACTGCCACACTTTGTGAGGTTAGCTGAGCTTTTAAAGTGTGCCACTGCTGAGTGGTTAAATTTAGCCACCTAAATCCACAATGTGGATAAATTTAGTCAGTCAAAAAATAAGAAATTCTGAAGGCTTTCCTGGGATGGGCTTCCAGCTTACCCAGATTGTGCTGATTGTCACTTAAGGTTAAGCTCCAGCTACACTACAAGCAGAAATCTCACCAGCCACAATGTATACATCTAGATTTAGGTGAATTTTGAGCTGCAAATGGCACACCTACACCAGATTGATTTTATTATTTGTTTATTTATTTGTTGCATTTGTACCCCACATTTTCCCACCTCTTTGCAGGCTCAATGTGGCTTTCATAGTACCGTGAGGTGTTAGCCACCTCCGGTGATGAAACAAATACAGAGTGATGTTGTTACAGAACATTAGAGAATCAAGAGAAGAGTGATATATTGTTCATTGCAGGTTATGGCTTCGTTGTGTTGCCGAGTTCAGTTACTTAAGTTGGATCAGTAGTGTATGCTTTATTGAACAGATCGGTCTTTAGTGATTTCTGGAAATTGAGGTGATCCTGCATTGTCTTTATGGCTTTATTAGTGGCTGTCACTGCTATTTATTGGGTCCAGTACATGCTTTGGAGGATGGGAGTGTAGGCTTGTTGCTAGATGTGAAAAGGGTCTTTTTGGTCTGCTCCAAACTATAAAAACTGTTATTTTAGACTTTTGGCAATTCTCCCCCATGTTCTCGATATATACCTCTTTCTGCATCTAGGAATCATTATGTTGGTCATTATGTTCTATTGTTAGCCAAGTTGGCCACAAGACTTCACAAGCAAACTTGAAAGACAAATTCTTCTTTGCATCAACCCTAGTTGACGTGACCTTGTCAACTGGTTACCAAATATTATTTATTATCACTTATTTTTCCTTGCAGAATTTTAGCAGACAATCCTTCAGTCGTAAGATGGTGACAAACAGAACTGGTCACTCATTAAGATGAAAATGTGTGCTCGGGGGGGGGGGGGGGGGCGGGTAAACTGATGTTGAGTTGTAGAAGATGTTTCAGTTCCATAGCATTCATATTTGGAAGGGATTCAAGATAGAAGATGCTAATCCAGCAATTTGTTGAAGAATTTTTTGTTGTTGATGTGGGAAACATTCGACTGAAATTCTGCAATGGATTATGCCTTCCTATGAACGCCACACACACATGTACCAGATTATCTAGATAGTTATACTTCATCCAAATGATCAAGATGACCAAGGATTATATACTTCTGTTTAATTGCAGGCGAGAGCAACATTTTGGAAATTAAATGGAATTGCACATAAATATTAAATCAGATTCTAATACCAATGTCTTGTCTCCTACATTCCTGTTGCTGATTTTTAGACTCCGTTTATAGAATCTACTACTATTTAACATTTCTAAAGCGCTACCAGGGTTGTGCAGCACTGTACAATTAACAAAGAAGGACAGTCCCTGCTCAAAGGAGCTTACAATCTAAAGGACAAAAAGTGCAGTCTATCAAGATTGAGGCAGTCTAGATTTCCTGGTTAGAGGAATCTGATCCAGTACGCATGCAAATGTGCATCGTGCATATTTTTTGTGGATCATCTGACAAACATACTGGTTGGGTGAACTATTGTTTTCCTTTTACAGGTTGATTAGTCCTAAGGTCAATTAAATAAATGGAATCCACAAGGCACAAAAATTTCATCTCAGCGCAAAATTAACCTCTCAGTGTATCCAGTTGACCATCCTGGTCCGAAGGTCATTTAAAGTGGTGAATTAAAGCATTAATAAAATAATTATTGAAGCATCAGAAATAAGCATCTACTGCCCTTTCATTTCAGTATAGTAGATACAGATATATGCTCTGACTTCCTCTGTCTTGTTGGCAGCATTTTGAGGAGTTTCCTCTGAATGCTTTTTGTTTTGATGCTCTACACTATTGGGTTCTATGTGGGAGGAACTAGGAAATGGAGTTGGGCCGTGAGAATGTGGATCAGAGGTGACACGTGTTTGCAAAATTTGTGTGTCAGGGGCAACCCAACCACGGGAGTATAGAAGAGCAGAACTGTGCAGGTATGGGACACGCCTTGAGATGCTCCTTCCATGATGCAATACTCAGGATGGTCTTGAGAATCAAGACATAGGACAAGTACAATGAGCAATGAATCTACAACCAATGTGGAAATAACTATAAATAGCCCATAGATATTATTAACTGTTGTATCAGAACACGATAACTTTATTACATATGCATGTAAACAATAAGCATGAGAAAGTTTATTGGATCTGCAGAAGTTCAACCATTTAAGAAGAAAAGACTTTGGATGTGGAGACCTACAGTTCAGAATAAAATCAGTAGTATAATTTTAGCTAAGGTTGAATTGGTTAGAATGGAAGAATATCTCAAAGGAATACTGACGGCCATAAAGCGATCAAAAGCCATAGCCAGTAGAACCCCTGATTCAATCCCAGCGAAACAATTGACAGAGAATATCTGGGTAAGGCAGGCATCAAAATCACTTTCCAAGGCTTGTGTCAACAGAGTCCAAAGCACGGTGGGCAAGATGGAGAAAGACAGACCTAGGTCAGCACTAGGGAATCTAACCCATCCCCACCGCAAGTAATCTCCATCCCAGCTCCCAGCCTACCAAGCCCTTGCCATGCCGCGGTCACCACAGTTTGTACCTAATTGTTCAACCACCCTTAGGATTCACCTTTGGGATTGGAAAGCAAAACCATGTACATATAAGGACTGGATAAATGAATTAAAACAAAGTTTAAAGCAAATGCCCTTAATATGTAATACTTGGTAGCAATAATGAAATAGTGATAGAATATTCACATAGCAAACAGCCTGAGGCAACAGATTTGTTTTCTACTGAACATAATTAACTTTGTATGAACTTGGCGACTAATAGTGTTCTGAACTGGACAATGTTGTCACATTTAGACTGATGCTGGACAAAACTTCTGCATGAAGGAAGCCCTTCTCTAATTATGCAATACCTTTCCGTGAAAAAGTAGTAATAAAAAAGGCAAGTGCATTTTTATAATATACCACTGCAATTCACAAAACAAAAGGAGCAAGTTCCCACATGCCATCTTTTTCTTTTAATGTAGACATAGGGAAAAAAAAAAAGATTTTAAATGCTTCCAGGTTTCAACTTAATTTTATTTATTTATTGCATTTGTATCCCACATTCCCCCACCTATTTGCAGGCTCCATGTGGCTTACATAGATCTGTCAACATTGTCATATCAGGATATCATGTTTAATATGGGATATAAATGACACAAATAAGTAAATTGATAAATAGAAACTCTGATTGTTGAGCACCTGATTCTCATAACATGACGTCTGTTTTAGTGGCCCTTTACCAGGAGAAAAAAAATTACTGCATGAATATAACACTTGCTAGGGTGTCCCTATAGTCAGCCCTTCCAACTAACACACTGATGATGATTTATAACAAATTACTACTCTACCTATGGAAAGTTATTCTGTCATTATACTTCCTCTGTGTATATCCACATGCTGCACAAGCCGGCATGTTTAAAAATGTACGGGTGATTAACTAAAAGTACCAACAAAGAACGACAATGTGGATGCAGCAGCTCATAGGATCACTCACTTTGTTCTGAGTGTACGGCGATGATGGTGGCGGCACGAGGAAGGAGAAACTGTTATGTTCCATCTATGTTACCATGTATGTATGCACCTTATCACAACACCATTTGTAATTCTGTTACCCGGAAATGGCAACCGCCATTACGGCAAATGTAAGCTACATTGAGCCTGCAAATTGGTGGGAAAATGTGGGATACAAATGCTACAAATAAATAAATAAATAACGAGGCAGCCTGGTGGTCTAATGGCTTCCTTGGGGCAGGAAAGGATCCCACTCTTTCCTGCCCGGTACTGCAGCGCTGATCCTCTCCTCTGCGCTTTTTTTAACATGGCTGCTGAGACTTCCAGCGGTGGCTCTGAGAGACTTCCTGCCCTAAAGAAGCCACTAGGCCACTAGACCACCAGGGTATCTTGAGGTATAAGACCGAAGGGCACCCTGCACTTGGGAGAGGGAAGGCATTTCCACGGGGATCCCACAGGATCTAGGTCCATCCCCACGGTGGGGATTCCCTTGGATCTGGATCCAGCCCCGCAGGTACCCATGGGAATCCCGCTGTTCCAGTTCCCATGCAGCTCTCTATCTCAGACCCAAAATGGATACGCGCCAATTTTTATTTTTGGCAACATTTTTTAAAAGGCCTTTTTTTACAGGTACACTGAAAAATGGATATATGCGCATCCATAACACACGCCTACACTACAGCAGCCCCATTTTTCAGGTAATCTTAATAAAAGGGCTCCTTAGGGAAGTTCTGGCAGCTCTGCTCTCTGACTTTTTCCAATGCAGGCACTGCAGGATCTAGTTTAGTCTTTCCTCCCACCCCTAGGACAACTCTTCATTTATAGTCAGTTATTGTAATTAGGATTAACATGCAAAGGAGTGCTCTTACAGAGTTTTAAATACATTTCATTAATATCTAAGAAGGAAATACTAAATAAATCATACAATATACTATATAAATTAAATGCATTTTTATATTAGGCTAATATCCCTAATACTGTAGCAAGTTTTCAATTATTGAAAAACTCAAAAACACTAAGATGGAGTCAGCAGTCCAGCAGCGAGAGGGGTGCTATCCAGTCTTTTGCATTGAGTGTCACATGTACGATTATCTCCCAGTTGGTGAGATGTCATATGTTTGCGCCCGATGCCAAGAGCTCCTAGCTTATAGAGAACGTGTCCGTTCTCTTGAGGCTAGAGTAGCAGACTTGGTGGAGCTGAGGGAGACAGAGAGGTACATAGAGGAGACACACAGGGATGTTGTAGAGAAGTCCCACCTCCAGTCTGGTAGCCCTTGTGCTACCTTGGAGGAGGGAGGTCTCCTAGAAGGAGAGCATCAACCTGGTGAAGTAGGAAGTACTCCTGTAGTCAGGACCTGCCCACCAGGGGATGTACTATCCTCTCGCACTGAGGATATGTCTCCAAGTGCTGCCTGGGAGGGAAAGGTTAGGACAGCTGTTGTAGTTGGTGATTCGATCATTAGGCATATAGATAGCTGGGTGGCTGGTGGACGTGAGGATCGCCTGGTGACTTGCCTGCCTCGTGCGAAGGTGGCGGACCTCATGCGTCACCTAGATGGGATTTTAGATAGTGCTGGGGAGGAGTCAGCTGTCTTGATACATGTGGGTACCAATGACATAGGAAAATGTGAGAGAGAGGTTCTAGAAGCCAAATTTAGACTCTTAGGTAGGAAGCTCAAATCCAGAACCTCTAGGGTAGCATTTTCCGAAATGCTACCCGTTCCACGTGCAGGGCCCAAGAGATATGCAACGCTCTACCCTGTGGAACTATTTTCTAGAAACTATTAAGGAAAATTGAGTAAGAGCAACTCTGCGAGTTTATATTTTTTGCTTGTTATTGAGAGCGACTGTTTTTTTCTGCATTGGTTTTTTTCTCTATTTGTTTTCATTTTTAGAGTCGTTTTCCGCTGGAGGTTTTGCAGTCCTCTCTTAAGCCGATGAGAGAGCGCCCCGTTTGGGTAGGATATTGTAAAAGTCTATGACTCTCCCTGGGGCAGTTGAGGCTTAATTATTTAAGGGGTCCTTTTACAAAGGCGCACTGAAAAATGGCTTGCGGTAGTGTAAGCATGGGTTTTGGGCGTGCGCCAATCCATTTTTCAGCATACCCTGTAAAAAAAGGCTTTTTTTAAAACATTTTTGCCGAAAATGGACGTGCGGCAAAATCAAAATGACCACGCGTCCATTTTGGGTCTGAGACCTTACCGCCAGCCATTGTCCTAGCGGTAAAGTCTCACGTGGTAACTGGTCGGTAATGACCTACGTGTGTCAAATGTCACTTGGCGCGCTGTCAATACGCGCGGCCGAAAATAAAAAAATATTTTTCAGATGCGCGTCAAAAATGAAATCACTACAAGAGCCACATGGTAACTGGGCGGTAACTCCATTTTGGCGCAGCTTAGTAAAAGGACTCCTAAGTATATGTGCTAATAAACGCAGTTGCCGCTGTTAAGCTTTCAGAGCAAAATATGTACATAAGTACATAAGTATTGCCATACTGGGAAAGACCAAAAGTCCATCAAGCCCAGCATCCTGTTTCCAACAGTGGCCAATTCAAGTCACAAATACCTGGCAAGATTCCAAAAAAGTACAAAACATTTTATACTGCTTATCCCAGAAATAGTGGATTTCCCCCAAGTCCATTTAATAAAGGTCTATGGACTTTTCCTTTAGGAAGCCGGCCAAACCTTTTTTAAACTCTGCTAAGCTAACCGCCTTTACCACATTCTCTGGCAATGAATTCCAGAGTTTAATTACACATTGAGTGAAGAAAAATGTTCTCCAATTCATTTTAAATTTACTACGTTGTAGCTTCATCGCATGCCCCCTAGTCCTAGTATTTTTGCAAAGCGTGAACAGACACTTCACATCTACCCGTTCAACTCCACTCACTATTTTATAGACCTTTATCATATCTCCCCTCAGCCACCTTTTCTCCAAGCTGAAGAGCCCCAGCCGCTTTAGCCTTTCCTCATAGGGAAGTCGTCCCATCCCCTTTATCATTTTCGTCACCCTTCTCTGTACCTTTTCTAATTCCACTATATCTTTTTTGAGATACGGCGACCAGAATTGAACACAATATTCGAGGTGCGGTCGCATCATGGAGCAATACAAAGGCATTATAACATCCTCATTTTTGTTTTCCATTCCTTTCCTAATAATACCTAACATTCTATTTGCTTTCTTAGCCGCAGCAGCACACTGATTTTATACTACTGGACATTTATATTTTTGCTCTTCCATTTTCTATTGTTGTGGATGGGCCGTACAGGTCTTTACCTGCCATCATTTACTATGTTCCTATGTTATGTTTGTATACAAGTGTTAATTCTGAGTCTGATTGCTTAATCTCAGACTGGCACTGACCGGATTCTCAGAGGAAGTTCACAATAATTGATGAAGAAAGGTCGGAGTTTCCCTGTGAAGGTGTGGGTGAAGGTGAAGAAATAAGACTTATTATCTGCGTCATAAAATGAGACCTTTCCTGCCTGAAAGTCCAGCAGAATTCCCACTGCCCGGGGTCTCTCACTCAGGGGGAACAGGGTTTCAGGGGAGAAGCCCCAGAATCCAAGTACATCCGACAGCACTACTGTCCAGTATCCGTCCTTAGGTGATACTTTCATCTTCCTCTTCCTCCTCACAGAGTCTTCACATACTCCCAATGTACAGTTAGGCTTATCCCCCACTTCCACCTCCCAGTAATGTCTTCCTGAGGTGAAGCCCTCACTCCCCAGCACACATGGATAAGTATCAAATCTCTGAGGAGTGTCCGGCACATTCTGTCTTGTGTTTCCCCTTCTGACACTTTTCCGATCTTCAGACAGGACGAGATAAGGAGCAGCAGTTTCAGGATCCAGAGTCACATTTACTGCGGAGAGGAGACACATTAATAAACATGCGCAAACACTTCTCATTAGCTTATCACACACCCAACGCTAACCCTCATTGGCTCCTCACACACCCACCGCTAACCCTCATTGGCTCCTCACACACCCACCGCTAACCCTCATTGGCCCCTCACACACCCACCGCTAACCCTCATTGGCTCCTCACACACCCAGCTCTAACCCTCATTGGCTCCTCACACACCCACCGCTAACCCTCATTGGCTCCTCACACACCCAGCTCTAACCCTCATTGGCTCCTCACACACCCACCGCTAACCCTCATTGGCTCCTCACACACCCACTGCTAACCCTCATTGGCTCCTCACACACCCAGCTCTAACCCTCATTGGCTCCTCACACACCCAGCTCTAACCCTCATTGGCTCCTCACACACTCAGCTCTAACTTTCATTGGCTGGCTCCTCACACACCCAGCTCTAACCTTCATTGGCTGGTTCTTCAGTCACTCACTTGTTGGATCATTCTATTCAAACCATGTTTTAATGAGGTAATGAAAGGGAGACTCTGATTAATTCACTGCCATGTGTCCTGTAATGAACACCCCTATTGACCCCTTGTGCCTCCAACAATATTCACTTGTTAGCTAAACCAGCTGTAGCGCACTATTTCTTCTCAGCATATAGTGGAAGGACACGTCTGCACACAGATCATCTTCAACTTATTCATTTGATATATCACCCAAGGTTGACAACATTTTGACAAAGGAAAACCCGATACCTGCTCCACTCCCATGCCCCTCCCCACATGCCTTGCCATACCTACTGTTGCCCCCTTCTGCTGCCCCACCCTCTACAACCAACTGTCTGCACTAGAGTTGCCATCTCCAGAGAAAAAGTGCCACATGTACATCCATCCTATGATGATTTCACAAACAGTTCCAGTAACCAAATCCTGCAAAAAAAAAAAAACAAACAAACATTCCAGACCTTTATCAAAACTCTGTCACAATAAAGCAGCACCAAGACTCAAATACATAAGTACATAAGTAATGCCATACTGGGAAAAGACCAAGGGTCCATCGAGCCCAGCATCCTGTCCACGACAGCGGCCAATCCAGGCCAAGGGCACCTGGCAAGCTTCCCAAACGTACAAACATTCTATACATGTTATTCCTGGAATTGTGGATTTTTCCCAAGTCCATTTAGTAGTGGTTTATGGACTTGTTCTTTAGGAAACCGTCTAACCCCCTTTTAAACTCTGCTAAGCTAACCACCTTCACCACGTTCTCTGGCAACGAATTCCAGAGTTTAATTACGCGTTGGGTGAAGAAAACGTTTCTCCGATTTGTTTTAAATTTACTACACTGTAGTTTCATCGCTAGCCCCCTAGTCCTAGTGTTTTTGGAAAGCGTGAATAGACGCTTCACATCCACCTGTTCCACTCTACCTATATAAAACCCTATCTATATAAAAGCAGTAGCCTAGAATACATAACATGACATAACAATATGGCTTATATTCTGCTAATACCTCCCAGTTCGAAAAAAGAAGCTGGTCACTTCCCGGAATTACAGAATATGAATAGCAAATATACACATATTAATCTTTAAAAAAAATCTAGTTGTTAGTTTGCAGAACAAATTTTCTAAATAAGTAAATTTTAACGTTTTTGAAACTACAGGGAAATCTGAACATCTTTACTATGACGAGCTGCTTGGTATGAAAAAAGGTTAACTAATAACCTACTTCTTTTCATGGCTTTTAAGGAAGGATAGATAAAAAGGGTAGTTGATCTAGTAGCACTTGATTTATGGAAAAAAAAAGAAATGAGTTAACCAATACAATGGGGCAAAGAGCAAACCCTAAAGACGCTCCAGACAGCGCAAAACACAGCGGCAAGACTACTATTTGGCAAATCTCGGTTTGAGGCAGCAAAACCTCTAAGAGAGAAGCTCCACTGGCTACCAATCAAAGATCGCATTGAATTTAAAGTCTGTGCTCTAACCCACAAGATCATCTATGGGGATGCTCCAGTTTATATGTTCAGCTTAATTGACCTCCCTCCAGGAAACTCCAAGAAGCCGTCCCGTACTTACCTACATCTCCACTATCCTAACTGCAAGAATGTACGGTATAAACTGCTCTTCGCCTCCTCTTTCTGCTTTCTGAGTCCACGATACTGGAATGCTCTGCCATCCGCATTAAGGGAAACTTCCGACCATGCCCTGGTTTAAGAAACTCCTCAAGACTCATCTATGTGATAAAGCCTACTCAGTTGTTCCTTAACTTCTTGCCGTCCCTCCTGGCTTCCCCTGTTGTTCCCCTCCCCCCCATGTACCTTTTCCTTTGCTCCGCCCTTGCATTTGTTTGATGTTCATCCTCTATATATTGTTAGCCACATAGGGCCTGCTCTGTTGGGATTATGTGGGATATAAATGTTCTAAATTAAATAAATAAAGTACTTCATAAGGCAGTAAAATGTAAACAAAACTCTGGCATAAACTGGAAGCCGATGACTCGTAATGAAATACTAAGACACACTGTCATACTTTTCAAAGAGTAGATGAGACGGAATGCCGTATTCTGTAATGACTGTAACCGTTTTGTAATTGTTTAGGGGATCCCAAGTATATAATGTTACAGTAGTCTAACATGCTCAGTGTTCTGTCCTCCGACAGCCTCGCACTAGTTTATAACATGATCCTAAAATGTGTGTAATGCCTTTACTGTTATTCTCAGTCCCAAGGACTATCATTGCTGCAAAAATACATGAGCAATGCACTGTGGGTAATGTAGTTCACAGGCAGTGCAACCACACTTGTTTGGCTGTGTAAGAACTGCTATCACTGGTTGTGAGGCTGCTCAGACCTTCCTCTCTCTGCCAAGCTTGGCTCTTTTGTCTTCCTGCTCAGTCTTACTATTCTGTCCACAGAGATCAGCCAGGTATGACCTTTCCCTCCTATCTCTAGGACTACCCCTTGCTATCCGATAGCAGGCTCTGTCCCCATTGGTCTCTATCTGCTCCTCCCTGTGTGAAGCCCCACCACTCCTTTGTCCTTTCAGCCACGTGGGGCTTCTTCCTCCATTATAGCCAGGGACATGGAGCCAACACCATCTCGCTCCAGACAGCTCTGTCCGGCTGAAAATCCCTGTAACGAACCTGGATTTTTTACCCTGTAAATATCTTCTTCCAAATGAGATATCGCACATTGCAGTCACCCAGCTTTGGACTATTTCTACCTGTTCAACTACTTTCCCCTCCCCCTGCAATACAACTACCTCTCTTCAGATCTCCACCTCCCACAGCCTCCAGATTAAGAAGTCTCTGTATCCTGAACATCTATCTGTGAGTAAATTATCTGTGATTTATTCAATAAAAGAGACTTCATAAAATAATAGAGACTTCAGGTGATTGCTGCGCCAGGGTTATGCTTCATGATATTGGGGCTTCTAATTACCAAGCTCCAAGAGTCAAGACACTCAGGATCAATGATTGTACTATCAAACCAAAATGATCTTGATCAAAATATCTACATACCTGCCAGAGAATATGCACAAGAAAGAAAGCTCTTTGAATAAGTGTATTTACATGAGAATCAAAGGATAATTTAGAATCTAGTAATATACCTAAAACTTTTATAGATGGTGAGAAATAATAATGTCTGAATAATTCGGATCACCTCCCCTTACTCCCCCAGTGGTCACTAACCCCCTCCCACCCATATATATATATATATATATATATATATATATGCAAATGAATATGCTAATATGCCCCACCCCATCCTTTGCCACCCCCCCCCCCCCAATGAAACAGTCAACCTACGCCCATGGATTATTCCCTCACCCTGCAGTGCATGATCAGGAAACATACACACTCTCCTCTATCACAGCTGAGAAATGATCCCTAACACTGGTTGTTAAGTATCTGTGTTCTGAGATGACATCACAGGTCCCATTACTGGTTTGATTCTTGGATATAATGAGTTACCTGAATATCTACCACATTTCATCCACCAATCTGCATTAAAAGAAAAATGAACAGTGATCAGATCTCAGAGAAGAGAAAGAGGTACAATGATATGAAAAGAAATATATGTTGCTAACTTTTGAATAAAACTTACCAAGTCCTGCAGGATGTGATAGTTTTTGTAGAAAAAAAAATGTAGAAATAGGGAAACGTTAGAGATTTTGGTTTATAAAAATGTCTTATCAATGAACTTATGACATTTTTTCTCTTACTTAGTAATAACATGACATAATTTATGAGTTCGCTTAGTCCTGTGCACTCCGTGCTGGATCTTCAAATGCCCCCTGTCTGCTTCCTGGCAATTTGATCTTGAACAGGGGACATTTGGAGATCCAGTAATCTAAGGAAATATTTCTTTATGGAAAAGGTGGTGGAAGTGGACACAAGGACAGTGTCTAAATTCAAGAAAGCAAGGGAAAAGTGCAGAGGATTCCTGAGGGAGAGATAAGCAGCTGATATGGATGGGCAGACTGGACAGGCCGTATAGTCTTTATCTGATCAATTATGGGTCATGCATTTGATATACTGCCATTCTGTGGTACAACTATTCTTTTGTATGTTTCTATAAGATCTGTCATACCTGTAAAAAGACAGTTCAGGAGTCAGTTGCTAAAATTATCAGTGGTTTTCACCACAGAGTATATAGGGAGAGAATCAAGGTCCTAGACACATGATAAAAGCTTTCAAATACCAATATCAGTTAAAACCTAGAGTGTTAGCTATTGCTTTTTACCCCTATTAGTTTTTTTACCCCTGACGCAGCCTGAGGGCGAAACGTGGCCACGTCGGGTAACTTGTAATAAACCACTTCTTCTGTTACCCTCCTGTTCTATTTTTTTGTCTTTTTTGATCTGCTTTTTTTCTTTTGATTTGCCATTTCTGTGGCAGATCTTTGCCTTTTTTTTGTTTCTGTTAGCTATTGGAGCTACATTTTTTCTACATTTTCCTTGTAGATGTTTAATTTCCTATCAACAGATTAACTATTTTTATAATGATCCTTCTCAGCTAGAAGATGAGAGGTTATATGTGTGTGCTCGATGCAAAGAGCTCCTAGCTCTCAGAGAACAAGTCCGTTCTCTTCAGGCTACAGTAGCAGACTTGGAGTAGCTGAGGAGACCTACAGGGACATTGTAGAGAAGTCCCAACTCTAGTCTGGCAGCCCCTGTGCTGCCTTGGAGAGAGGTCTCTTAAAAGGACAGCATCACTCTGGAGAAGTAGGAAGTAATCCTGTAGCCAAGATCTGCCCACCAGGGGATGCACTATTCTCTCACACCAAGGATGTGTCTCCAGGAACCTCTGCCCAGGAGGGAAGGGATAGGACAGTCATTGTAGTTGGCAATTCGATTATTAGGCATGTAGATAGCAGGTAGATGGTGGATGAGGATTGCCTGGTCACTTGCCTGCTTGGTGCGAAGGTGGCAGACCTCACACATCACCTAGATAGGATTTTAGATAGTGCTGGGGAGAAGCTGGCTGTCTTGGTATATGTGGGTATCAATGATATAGGAAAATGTGGGAGGAAGGTTCTGGAATTAAAAAGAGAACAAGTCCTCACCTCCAAATTTTGTGATCAATTTCTTCAGCTGCTGAGGGTAGCTCAACTCGAAATCCATTTTCAGATCAGAAGAAAAAGCCTTTGGTTCTGGAAACTTTATTTTCTGACATCTATGGGTTAGAGAGTCACTGGGGTTATTCTTGGAAGTGTTCACACCCAGTGGAAAGAGATGGGACAGGTTGAGGGAATGAGATATACCATGAGTCATTGGTTTTCTATGTTTGTGTGTCTGAAGCAAGGTCTCAAAATCTGGTTATTATCAAAGATTTTGCCAGTCCTCAGAGAATTACTGGAAGCCAGTTTTGTTACCTGACCCCTTATCCCAGTCCAGAGCTGATGTCACAAACCTCTTTGCTTCACATTCATCCCTTTAGAGTGGGGAGGGTGTGGGACCACTCTCCTCTCTCCTGGTATGGGGGGATATTTGTACTGGTCTTCTTTCCCCCACTGTGGAAAGTTGTATGGATTAGTCTTCTTTCCCACATTGTGGAGAGGTATTTGGACCAGGGGTGTAGCTATGTGGGGCCATGGGCCCCCATAGATTTGGCCCTGGCCCCCACGGTGCCAACCCCTTCAACCCACCCCCTCCCGCCACCAACCCTCTCCCAGCCAAAGTCCTCTTCTGCAAGGCTTCTGTTTCTGTGAGTCTGACGTCCTGCATGTATGTGCAGGATGTCAGACTCACAGAAACAGAAGCCTTGCAGATCAGCAACGTGGCCGCACCGGAGAAGAGAAGCGTGCAGGACGTCAGACTCACAGAAACAGAAGCCTTGCAAATCAGCAACGCAGCCGCGCCGGAGAAGAGGACTTCGGCTGGCGGGGGTTGGGGACCCAATCTAGCTGTACCAGAAATGGTTTTTAAGAGTGATGGTGTGGAGGAACTGAAAGAAATCTCAATGTAACTGGGAGATGTATTGAGCCAAATTGACAAATTAAAGAGTAGTAAATCACCTGGACCATATGGTATGTACCTGAGGGTACTGAAAGAATTCAAATACAAAATTGCTGATCTGCTGTTCGTGATCTGTGACATGTCATTGAAATCATTTGTTGTACCTGAAGATTGGAGGGTGGCCAGTATAACGCCATTTTTTTAAAAGGGTTCCAGGGGTGATCTGGGAAATTACAAACTGGTATGCCTGACATTAGTCCTGCCGCCACCACCACCTTTGACCCCCCCCCCGACGCCAACCCTCCCCCACCGCTGCCGTCGCCGTCGGGTACCTTTGCTGGCGGGGGTCCCCAATCCCCGCCAGCCGAAGTCCTCTTCTCCGGCGCAGCTGTGTTGCTCATCTGCAAGGCTTCTGTTTCTGTGAGTCTGACATCCTGCACAGCCGCGTTGCTGATCTGCAAGTCTTCTGTTTCTGTGTGGGGTCCATTTAAGTATTGTTTCATCAACGTATATGATTAAAGACTTTATTTCCCCCTCTTTTTGAAGGCCCTTGGGACTTTTTGTTTTGTTTCTGTTAATATATGGCCTGGCTTTAAGGCTACCAATGGAATACTGGTGGCCAAAACTATGCAGCCTAGAACAACTGAAAAAGTACTGACTAGGCCAAACAATAAGTAAGTGATTTAACATTTGAGAATCTGCAAAAAAAAAGCAGGTCTGAACAATGGGTCCTGACACAAATTGGTACAATTTTTAATTCGAATACAGCACCTGTAATGAAAGAATGATGGATCAGATCAGATGAATAAAATGAAGCTTATTAATTTTGTAAAAAAAGGATACAGAAGTCATACGGAGTTCATAAGATAGTGTGAAAAGTATTGCAACAGAGAGATGTGAAACTGTTATCTCAGCGCTTCCCAAAACATGCTGATAAGACCGCATGGGAAAGTCTCATGGGAAAGTATCATCTCAGAAATTGAGAGCTAGGTATCCCACCATTTACTTGTATGGAGAGGTTAGGGTATAAAAGAGGGGAGATTTTTGCCTTAGTAGAGGACTCCTCTCCAACGCTTCTGTCAGACGGCGGAGCCCTGTGCGGTTGAAACCAGAATCTGATGTCTGTATTTGTACCAATTTGAAGACTTGTCTTTGGGTAAGAAATAAAATGTACCTATCTATCTAAACCTTTCTCTGTCTCTATTTTTATAGATTCTGTCTTCTCTTTACCTAACATTTAGCCTACAAGGTAGATCACATACAAGTGACACTCAGTCTTTAGAGAAACTTAGACAGATTTTTAATAAGCCTGGGATTGGGTGACAATGGAGGTCAGAGAAACTATACAGAACCTGTTATATGGAATAAGTACCCTTAGTCCCCCGTGTGAAGGAGTCAGATAGAGGTCTAGAAGAGGGGAAATTAAAACAGTGGTGACCAGCCGTACGCTGACCGTTCACTCTATCCTCCTTTCTCTTCTTTTGAACGCAAGAGGGGATACTTATTTTGTGCGTTCAAATGTTCTATGTTATCTTTCTATCACTTTTTTCTCTTTTTCTTTCATCTTTCCTTCCCCAATCTCCCTGCAGTTATTCCTTCATTTTTCCCCTATCACGGACACTGCCCACTTCAGGGGTATTGGGCACCAATGTTCTGTCTGTTCTCACCCCTACTTTACATACTCTTCTATTCTTCTGTCTTTTTACTTTCTTCCCTGAATGTCTTCATGCCTTGCGCTGAACTAACACACCTGCTTCTCTGCCCTTTTCTATGCTGATCTCTTTCCCTAATTTTTACCCAGTGGGGATGATTCTTTGAGTTCAAACTTTTATTTCTGTTTTTCAATATTCTGTTCTGTTTTTTCTCACCCTCTTTTCTTTCTCCTATCCTGTCCATCTCTTTGATTTGCGTGATGTTCGCAAGACTGTGCTTGTTGGTGAATGGTGCATAACAACGCATCCAGGCGACTGCGATTTGGGGTTTGCTGTAAGTTTATTTCAATGTTCAAAATCTTTGGATTGGTCTTTATGCTAGCATTCTCGCTTAACAATCCTTAGAGATTGCGCATTTTCTGTTTCCCATCCCACCCTGTGTTCTGTCTTAATCCCTCCTTATCAAATCCTTGTCCTCACTATGCATTCTGTTCTTTCCCCCTTTTCCTGTTCTCCTTCATCCTAACTTCTTCTATCTACCTCTTCCTATTAGTCCCCTGGGTCTCTTCCTGCTCTTCTCTTTTCTGTAAAGTTTCTTTGATGTTCCTGTATCGGGGGAATTTCCCTTACTCTAGGAGAACAGCATGCTTTCAGATTGCTCCCTTCTAAACTCTTTCTGGTTTCTCTGCTCCTAGTACTGACAGCCCCCACCTTTCCACATCTGCTATTGCCTTCACTCTGTGTGTGCGACACATACTTCTGATCTTGTGCTGAAACAGTTATCCACGAGATTTTTTTAATGTCTCGGGACTGTCCCTTTTACTCTATTCCTCCTCATTCTTTCTGTTGGACTTCCTCCAACTTTCTTTCCTATTCAGCTGCAAACAGTAATTACGGCGTTCAGCTTGGTAGCTGCTTACCGTCGTCCAACTGCTGTTTTCCCCTTATCTCTCTAAGGACTTGTTTCTTATCTGCGGGTGTTTTACGCTTCCCTGCCTCTCATGACTTTGATTTGTCACTCTATCCGTTCATCTGATAACTGTCCCTATACTTCTTCACCTATATACTTTTCCTTTACTGTTCGTGGTGTATGCAAGATCTACAGCCTTGTGCACTACCCTTCCCAGAAGACCCTAATCAGTTTCTGCAGTCTTCTGAACTATGCTTTTTCTCTAATTACTCAGCCCACAGCCCCCCCCTTCCTGTCCACATTTTTCTCGGCTATTTTTCCTTACGCTGCATTATCTTATGCTCCTGTGCTATCTTTTCAGCTGTTACACACATTTCCTGATCTTATCTTTCCTTTTTAATTTCTGTGACAGTATATGGCCGTCTTGTTGTCTGGGGGTGTGTCCGCTCCTTCCTTTTTTTTCCCATCTTTGTGTGTGTTTTTGTACTCCGTCTGATTTGGATTTTTGTGTGAACTATACTGTTCCGTCTCTGCTTTTCTTATTTCTTATCTCTGTATGCCGCTGTCTAACTCTGGCTTGGCTTTTTTCACTTTGAAGCGCATTTCCTGTCTTTTATTATCTACTGCGTAGTTCAGCTGATTGCTCTTTTTCACAGCTGCTCAGTTCTGTGCTCTCACCCCCACCCCCTTAGCCATTTTTTTTTTCTCTCCCTTAAGTCCAATCTGAATCCCTTCCTTCACAACATTTTGTTCTTGTCCCCCTTTTTCTGCCACAATAATCCTCCCTGCCCTCCTCTCTGATGCTCTACCGACTGTTCGTGGTCCGTGTAAAATTTATAAGGGTGTGGCCCGCACGATACCAATTGGGGTAACTTAACACCTTACATACACCTTTTCGGCTTCCTGTGCAAACTAGAAATCATTTTTTTTTTGATTCCCTATAAAACTATCCCTTTTCCTTCTCAGTCCCATGTGCTGTAAGGGTTGATTCTCTTTCCGGAATAAAGCTTATTAAATATATACTCCCTCTTGGGCTTCGACTCTGCATCTATTTCACCTTGCCCGAAGAGTTGTAAGTTCTAAACCCCTTCTTCTCACATTTTTTTTAAATATCCTTATCCTTATCCAGGCTCCCGAAACTGCCATTTCTTTCTGTAGCTTTTAAAGGTTTTCCCTAACAAGTGCTGTAGTTCACTATCTCAAGGACATGAGAATCTGGGCAGCTTGCCCACTTTAGCTGCCTTATCAGTCCAGCACTGCTTCGGCAGAGGAGGCTCTACAGTTCACTTTTAAAAGCTCAGAAAGTGATTTTTTTTCTCTCCCTTTTCCGTTCGTTTTTTTGTCCCTGTTCTATGTTGAAGTGGTACAAGTTAAACAGTCATTTACACAGGTATTCTTTTTAACCCTCTGTCAACTGTATTGTTCCTAAAATCCGTCTAACTAACTCTGTCTCATGTCTTTCAACTCCGGTTTCCCCTCATAATTGTAAAATGACTTATCTTTTCATGCCTCATGCTGCCAAGTTCGTTATACGTACACCTCTGAGCATGTAAGAATGTACGGATGTATTCTTTTTCCTTCACTTTTAAGATTATGGCACTGCATCTTAGTCTTACTCTGCATTCTCCTTTTATCAGGGTATACTTTTTCCTCCTCTTTGGTGTCATGTTATTAGGACGTTGTCTCCCACTCCCCACAATTCTCTGCTCATACTGCTTTGACTTTTGGCCGTTGCCCTCTATTTCATTTCATCTCCCTTAAACAAATGCTTTCTCATTCTGTCTCTGAGCCGTGATTTTTGCGCTGCTAGTGACAGCTTGATAGACCTAATTGTGCTACACCATGTGGTTATAAAATTTAACAGGGTATTTCACTTTCAAACACACATTACTTAACTTTCCCCTTTAAAAACCGGCGTTCTTCTTCTTTGTCCTAATGTGGCTTCCTATGATTATGTTACAATGTTTCTTTAATCTATTCTTGGTAATATGCTTATACTTTATTTACGTGGCCCCCCCCCATGATTTATACTTCATGATTTTGGTTTTTGAACTGTATTACTCATTTCCTAGCGGGGTAACATTTCTTTTGCCCTGTACAGATATATGTACAGATATATGTCTTGATAATGTCTTGATAATCTACTATAATGTCACCTTACTATGATTAATACGCATGTATTTCTTGCTGAATGCTTAACCGGTAGTATTTTAGGAAGGCTGTTGCATATTTGGTTTTATTGTTAAAAAGCAAGTGTTTTTGTCCCATTTCAATGCTATCATATTGTGCTTTTGTTCTATAGGAAAAACGAAGTATAGTGTTGTTTCCACAGTATTCTAAATACAGACTCTTTCCTGTATAAATATTTTGGCTCGGATCATCTTAAGTTTTACTTCCGTGATGGCAGTGCTGGTTCACTGCTCGCCTATAATCTTTACACGGTTATAGCACTAATCTTGTCAGCCATGAAAGAACATTTTAGGCTGTTTGTTTGATGACTTACAATGTCAAGTTTTTCTCTGGGTTTTTTGCTTTGCTCGTCTCGGATGATTGATTTTATACTGCCTGCCTTAGCTCCCTTCCTGTCAGCTGTCATGCTTGAGTGCTCTTCAGGGTTCCTGTCACAGTTTGCTGTGTGGCAACCTTATTCTATGTTGTCGGATTACTGTGCCTTACCTGAAGAGCTTACATGTTTTTTCCTCCTTTTAAAACAATTTTTTTGCTTGCTACTTCTGGATTAGGTTTCAGAGGTTCTTTCTAGGGACATGCTATATTTCTTATTTCCTTTTTCCCTTTATTTCAAAAAATTTTTTTTTTTAAATTTCCTCTACTAGTGTCATGCAATTAGCTTTGATACCGATGTCTGGGACTCACATCCATCGAAGGGGATCCTTCAATGGATGACGGTATCTCAATCAGTAGGAGCAGACTTCCATTCCATTATCGGAGTGGCCTGCGGTTTCGACATTATTGCCCATCTATGGGTTACCTGTATAGATGATCGCTGTGGCAATACAGGGACGCCTAAGACACTAGTTGAGATTGTATACAGGTTGACCAGGGCATCTAAATTATTTTTAGGACAGTTAGGTAATGTGGATGCTGCCTAGCCATGAAATTTTTGTATGCTTGGGTGCTGAGTGGATGCCGCTATTGTGTGGGATGCCGCCAAAGCTTTAAAGGTCCATTGGGATGGTTGGTCGCGTGTGATTCCCTAAACCAGCGGAACCCCGTTGGACCGCTGCTCTTCTACTTGCGAGACCTTGTTCGCTGGTCTTTTGAGTTCTTTTTGGGAGTGTTTGCAATGTCCCTTCTTGGGGGCTCTATCATGGGTTTATACTCATGGCTGATAGCCGTTAGCAGACAAGATAGTTTTGGGATTACTCTTGTTTTTAGAAGCACACTCTGGGGAGTAGTTTTTATTAATTTGGGATAGAGTAGTATAAATATATAATAGCTGACACTAATCACCTTCTGCTCTATTTTTCTTACACTCTCTTTGCACTTTTGCGCCCTTCATTTGTCTGTTTACTTAACCTGCGGCAAAAGCATAGGGCTTTCCGCCAATTAGTAATTTATATTTTAGGTTCCACTTCTGGGACGCTCTTGAAGACGCGTGAGTATAAAGGTGTTTTCTATACGCATGATGCATGTTTTCCTTTGAATGATCTTCTTTTGCACCTTTTTATCTATACATATTTATAGAGGTACTTATTATAATTCTTTGAACTAGGATCCAATTTGAGATTTAATTTGCCATTTTACACTGCACACTGCCCCCTATGTGGATTGCTTTTCCCCTATTCCTAATTCCATTATGTCCACTCAGTCCTCCACTAGCCCCCTGGAAAGAGTTCTCAACTTTTTCCCCGCTGATAAAAAAGACCTTTCCCGTTTATGTCAAACCTGGCATACCGTTTGGTCCGCCAAAGACCCGGGACTGGAATGGCCAACAAAGGGCTCATTTGATCAGGGCAAACTCCAAGCCTTGGTCTGCTATAACGAATCCAACAAAACAGGAAAATCTAGGGAGAAGCATTTAGCTGCTATTAATAAATTTATACTTATTGCACAACACCAGCATGACAGAGCCCTAGCGAAGTCTGATTGCGATCAAGCCCCTTACCAAGAGACAATAACACCTACTGCCCCACCACCCTATGATACTGCTACCGCTGCAGGTACTACCAAGCTCCTACCATGTGCAGTGGGATATACCCCGATACCCCAGGATATTGTGATAAACTTCAGCTACAGATTTCGCAGGGATCCCAGACACAGACCTCCTCAAGGATCACAGACAGCGATACCTTCGCTGCCTGCGGTACATCCCGCTCCTATCAGATTTGACCCACCTACTACCGTACACATTGCCGGTGTAGTTGATCTATCTCTTCCCTCATCACAAAAAGACCCAATTCCAATATCTCAGGGGTCAGTACAAACCCAGACGCCCTTAACCCCTTCAACAACCCCAGTGGCCACGACCACCGCCCAATTGCCTACTATTACTACTGTTCCAACGATGCAAACAACAACCCAGACGCTAACCCCACCACAGCCTCATGTATATCGTACTATTGGAGGCTATGAGATCGAAATACCCCCTCCCATTATTGAGCAATATCCTTGTGTCCCGAACCCACCGGTTCCGGTCACCGTCCAACAACCTGCTATCAATAAAATTGATGTGGCTGCCCAGACCACCCAAACGACTACCTACCCACATATGGGACACACAACTCAGACATCGCCTCCACCACCACATTTGGACTCCTACGTCCAAACTGGTCCCTTGCCAGCTGAATCCCTACAGTCTATCCTGTCTCAATTACGACAGATGGGTTTCATTCCATGTAGTCCTGCTACACAGACACGGGCTATTTGTCAGGGACTGTATGATCGGGGTTTCATTAAAGCTCCCCCAGTTCCGAAAGACTCTTCCATACCCACTCTAGAACCTGAATGCTCTACTCCTCCTAGATGGGATCAATTGGGCGCACGCCCCAAAGGTAAAATTCCCCAATTAGCAGAGGATCTGGATCTTCTCCGCCGTCCTCTCATACTTCCAGCCAAACCAGGTACTGGGGGTCTACCAAAAGTAATATCTTCCCCATTAGAAGAAGCATGGGAAGTTTTAAAACAACAACTTCCAATTAAAACAGATTTGATGGATATTCGAAACGAACCTCCCCCAGTGCTAAGTTTCTCCTCCTCGATGGAAGGAGATTCCTCTCATCTTGACCTACCCAAGCCCCTTCCCCTTGACACGTCAGTCCCTTCAGGTACAGGCTGTCTATCGTCACCCGGCCTCACTTTAGCTACTATAGGAGATGATCTCGTATACGTTTCAGAAGGACTTCGTTCCCTACGCAAGTCCATATCAACACTCCCTGACAATATTGCAGCTGCTGCATCTAAATCCGAAATACCCCAGATACCCCAACAACATGATGTTATTTCTCATCACACTAGACAACGCCATCCTCACAGTTATCTTACTGATGAGGGAGCTAGCCGCTGCCTTGCAGTTATTGACAGTCCCCCATACCCTACACGTCTGAGTGTCAGTACAGAACCTATCCTATCTGGTCCACCTAGCACACCTGCCCAATATGTGGCATTACATGAGAATTCATGGCATTATGTTCAACCATGGGTGGATAACCTTGCAGGATGGTCTGAGGCACTCCAGCCCCAGTCCGCCCTTTTCCCGCGTGAAGGATCCTTACGATCAGACAAGCTCTCACTAGTGAGAGATCTTATTTATGATCACCCCGACCCCCATTGGGATCAGAAAACAACCCTCTACCTAATTCAAGGTCTCCAAGTTTGGAAAAAGTATGAGAATCATTTTCCCCCAACCACCACGATTGATAAACCCTCTGAGAAAGTGAAACTTTTTCCCCTGCTGAATAAAATGTCAGGTGGTGTCCCTCATACGGAATACACCCCACTTTCAGCTGTTGAATTGAACAGCCTCATACTACAGCTCCCGGATATTACACTGGGAGGCAACCGATGGTTAAAGAAATTACAGGACATTACCCTGGGGACTACTCTATCAGTAGGTGATATGAAAGCGCTCCTTGGCAGAACCCCACACGCTAGTGTCACTGACATATTCACTCAATCGGGCTATGCAAAATTTGTTACAGATACCCAATATGATGGTAACCCTTTGACTGAAATTCAGACAAAAGTATTTCAGGAAATCCGGACCATGTATCCGACCCTTAAAGACTTTTCGGTTATCACTTCCCAAAGATGGGAAATGGATTCAGAGCCTATTGAGGCTTATTTACTCAGACTCCAAGACCTCTATAAGGAAGAAACAGAGGAAAAATTTGACTCTGATAATGCCCTCCCAGTATTCTACCATTTACTGAAGGGAACCTTACCTTCAGAAATTAAACTTAAGTTGGAGAACACCGTGGGTCTCCAATTGGAAAAATGGCCTAAAATTCGTGAACACATCCTTCATCATTGCAGACGGCTTATTAAAAGCAAGCAAGATGAAGCCCAACATCGTAAGACAGTACACACTAACTTGGAAGTGCTGCAGACTGAAGATCTCAAAGAGAAAAGAGCCTCTAGGAGCTCTGACTCTGATACCAATACTCCTGGCACTTCTCCCCCTGTTATTGTTATGTATGCTGACCAACGCTATGACAATAACGGCCGAACTCAGGGCCCACGGCCCTACCGTCCAGACCGTAAAACTGATTACCCAGAAGGAAGAGGTCGTCGCGCGCAACCTCAGCGAGGTCCCCTACGGGGCCCTCCTGATAATAACAGACGGTTCCGAAACGATTATTCTCGCCCTAGTCCAGATCGCTATTCAGACATTCAGTGTTATCGCTGTCTCCAATATGGTCATTATGCACGTGAATGCTCACAACGTCCACATACTGTTCCGAGAAGTCAAATCCGTCAACGTCAACAAGAACGCCAGTCTTTCCCTTTATGGAACCCAGATCAACGCCGCCCACAATGACTAGGCGTAGTCCGCACTGCTGCAGGACTGGATGATCCCATGATCACCCTGCGTATCTGTGAAGTTCCTGTCCCCTTCTTAATTGACACAGGCGCCTCCCGCTCTGTGCTAGCTCACGTCCCACACAAACTACAGAAACTTCTTAAAGTTTCCTCAGACAATGTTACCACCACAGGATTTGATGGTGTTCCTACGGACACACCACTGCTTGAGCCCCTGCCAATTAAATATGCAGATCAACAACTATCGGCTCCCTTTTTGTATGCTCCATTATGCCCTGTTAATTTACTTGGAAGAGATCTATTGACATTGTTTCATTTTGAAATTCATTTTGATCCTTCCCCTAGTGAAACCACTTCACTTTTGATGGCTGTCACCTCTATGGTTGAAAAACAAATAGAGGTAGCATTGAATAACCTACCGGATTTTCTTTGGGCCACACCTGAGAAACCCTATGGTAAGGTTACCGGCCCTCCCCATCGTATCCAGTTGTTACCTGGTTGTAAAGGTCCTAAAATTGCCCAGTACCCTTTGAAACCTGAAGTCATTGCTGGAGCTCAAGAACAAATTGATTCCCTATTACAGCAAGGTATTATTGAAAAATGTAATTCACCATACAATACTCCATTATTCCCAGTTCCAAAAAAGGAACCTGGCGCCTTCCGTATAGTACAGGACTTACGCGCGCTAAATGACCTCACTTACGCGGTATTCCCGAACGTGGAAAACCCAACCACACTCCTCAATAGTATCTCCTTGCAGACATATCATTCCACCATTGATTTATCCAACGCCTTCTTTTCCATCACCCTTGACCCCGTAAGCCGCCCGCTAACGGCTTTCCAATTCAATAACACAACATATCAGTGGACTCGTCTCCCTCAAGGATTTACTGACAGTCCTACTGTCTTTTCCCAGACCTTAGCAGCACATATACAAGAATTCAAACAGTACAGATATAGCCTCCCACCACAAACTTCCATTGTTCAGTATGTAGACGACATGCTCATCACCTGCCCCGATTTTGACACATGTGTTCAAGTCACCTGTGACTTTCTTGGCTTTCTTGCTACGAAAGGTTACAAAGTTAACAGAAAGAAATTAAAAGTTGCTCAGACACATGTTACCTTCCTTGGCCATCACATTGGCCCCCGTCAGAAGGGCCTAGGTCCCGATACTCTCCAACATGTCTCCTCCTTGCGTTTGCCCACCACCATTTCTGATCTCAGAGGTGTCCTTGGCATGTTAAATTTTTGTCGCCTGTGGATACCAAATTATTCAGCCCGGACTCAGCCTTTTTATATGAAACTACAAGGCAAACAAAAAGCAAAACATGAACCCGTTCTTTTCACACCTCAAGAAACAACTGATCTTATGGCCCTTGTAAAGGATGTTATGCTTTCCTCACCATTAGCAACCATTGATGTCTCTCAGGATGTGCACCTTTGGGTCGTGCATACTGAGAATACTTGGTCTTGCCTGATCACTCAAGAACACGATGACCTTGCTTGTGGTTATCTCTCAGGTACTTTTTCACCTGTTGAAAGAGCTTTTGCTACTTGTGAGAAAGGCCTTGTTGCCGCCAGCACAGCTGTTACAAAATTATACAGCTACATTCCTCACCTTCCGGTGATTCTTCACACATCCCATGATGTTAAATATCTGTTGGATAAACAGATTAGTCACATGACTGTCTGCCGGTTACAAAGGTATCAAGTACTGTTGTTCAGCGTGGTGCACTCTATTCACCCATTCACTCTAGCTGACCTTCAACGCCTAGATCCACTACTCACTGTAACAGAGACAGCACAGAATGCTATTTTTCCCCATGAGTGCACTACCCAATTATCTGTACCCGCATCTCTCCATCTGCATTCAGAAATCTTGCAGAGTGGCGAGGTCTGGTTTACAGATGGTTCTCAGCAAAACGGAGTTGCCGGTTTTGCCGCCCTCCGTTATACACCAGAAGAAGATATTCTGGATCCTATACAATTCAGGTTACCTGATTCATTCACGGCACAAACCGCAGAACTTGCAGCGGTTTTATATGTCTTACTGTTTAAAGCACTACACTCAGATTTGAGCATTGTCACCGACTCGGACTATGTTTTTGCTTCCTTGCATTCCCATGTTCGTAAATGGAACCAGAGGGGTATGATTTCCTCTACGGGACAACCCCTCAGTCACTTACCTTTGTGGACTGCACTTTTTGAAGCACTGGAGAAGCGCCATCAAAAAGGCCTTCGCACCAGTATCTCCTGGATTAAAGCACATCAGGAAACAGTTTTCTCTTTCGCCATTAATGGTAACCATGCTGCAGATGAACTAGCCCGTGAAGTCACTTCTTTTTCCAGTCTTCCTACTGTATCCTCTTCCGATGTGACACTTCCTGTACTCGCGTCCAAAGCGCCTCCCTTTGATACGCCCCCTTCTACTCCCTCGGATTCATCACCCTCTGGATCCTCCTCTCCTGACATCCCACCTATTTTCAAAACCCCTCCTGTCATTACCTCCTTAGTATCTCCTGAATCTGAGCCCCCTGTAACATCCCCATCCCCTCCCTCAGAATCCTTAATCTCAGACCTCTCTACTACCCTCACTTCCTCCCTTTCACAAGCAGAACTCACTTTGTGGAAGCAGGCTGGATGTTTCCTAAATCCGAATGGAATTTGGACCCATCCTAATGGGCAATTATGTGTTTCACAGCATGTTTTATCTCTTCTTTTGCATGCCCTCCATTACCCCTTACATTTAAATGCTACTACACTGTATGATCAATTGTCTTCCAGATTATGGGCTCCCCAAATGATGCCCATGTGTCACACCGTAGTCCATAATTGTTACAAATGTTTTCTGTACACACCTAAACGCGGACCTGTCATTCCTTCAGGTCATTTACCTGTTGTCCAGGGACCTGGCCAACATTGGTATATGGATTTCACAGATATGCAGACGCCTGTTCGTGGTAAACGGTATCTGCTTGTCTGCGTGGACGCTTTCTCGAAGTGGGTGGAAGCTTTCCCTTGCTCTAGAGAAACCGCCCAAACTATGGCACACTCACTGTGCACTGAAATTATTCCTCGATTTGGTATTCCTGGCAAAATTACCACAGATAATGGTACACACTTTGTAAATGAACTTCTGCAGAACCTTCTTCCTGCACTTGGCATTACTCACAGAACTATCTGTGTTTATAAACCCACCAGTAATGGTTTGGTTGAACGATACAATGGATTGCTTAAAACAAAACTGCGTCAGCTTATGGCAAATGGGATAAAGAATTGGCTTGATGCCCTTCCTTTGGCACTATTATCTCTCCGTGCCACTCCATCCTCTTCCCTCAAGCTGACGCCATTCCAATTATGTACAGGTCGCCAGATGCGACTCATACCTGGCAATCCAGACATTCAAGTACCCGATCAATACTCAGTATATTGGGATATCTTGCAGACTATTGTAAGTTCTCTGTCCTCAATTCCACAGGTCATTTCGGACAGAAGAGGGGATTGTGATGCCCCTAGATCCCCCCCTTACAAAGTGGGTGATCTAGTGCACCGGCGTTATTTTACGCACAAGACCTGGCGAGATCCCATCTACGTTGGGCCCTTCAAGATAGAAGCCCTGTCAGCCACAGCAGTTAAGTTGGAGGACCACACATCCTGGGTTCATCTGAAAGATATACGAGCTTATCCAAATACCCCATCAGGTCTCCTGGATGTTTCCATTGATGTTCCCACGAACCCCACCGCCACTGTCTCCAGCACAGCAGTCACTGGAGAGACCAGTCCCACCACGAACCCCATCACCTCCGTCACTGAGCCCGAGGCCACCGACCCCCCACCCAACACTTTTGAATCATCTTGATCAACTTGATCACAGAC
Organism: Microcaecilia unicolor; assembly: GCF_901765095.1. Classification (NCBI taxonomy): domain Eukaryota; kingdom Metazoa; phylum Chordata; class Amphibia; order Gymnophiona; family Siphonopidae; genus Microcaecilia; species Microcaecilia unicolor. Next base: position 5,342,250 of record NC_044034.1, read on the forward strand.
TGAACCACCTGATCCCCTCTCCTGAATCACAGCTCCTTGATCTGGCTGATATAGTCATCCAATCCTTCGCAGAATCTCCAGAGTCACCATCTGAGCAACCACCTGTATCTGAACCAGTACTCGAGTTGCCTTCTTCACCTTCACCTCCCACAGTTCCTGCTCTTCCACTTCCCTACGTGGATCTTCGCATCCGTCTCATCAGAATCCGTAATCTGGCAGAAGATCTTCTCCAAGTCCGCAACTTAGCAGGACAGTTGAATCCGGTACACCAAGAGTCCATTGTGTTTTCAACAGTAACCATTTTGCACAGCAACGCCTGTGAGCTGCTCGACATTCTACATTTGTACTTCCCGAATCAAGCTTGATAAATGCCACATGACATTACACCACTGTTCACTTACAGACTATTTCTCTACATAAAGTTCCTATACCCATACCTCCTTTTCCTACCACAACTGTGAAAGTTGACAATATCAAGGAACCCGAACCACCGGATACTGGACTTTACCCCGTTGATCAGTGTGACTCTGAACAGGTATCTGACACCATTCCTGACGACAAGGACGGAACCAGCGCTTGTCCAAGTGTTGCCTCTGCAGTAACGGTGTTACATCAGTACACCCTCTTCTTCTGCTTCCCATCCGCCAGACTGTTTGCTGTTGGACTCGTGTGCATGATCCTACTGTGTATAGGTTTGGTTTTGTTTTTCACTACCTTGTTTACCTATACTGCTGCCAATAACCTCTTTGATCTTTGGATCACACTTACTGCCTTTCCCGTTACCTTGCCAGCTGGAAACGCTACGGTACTTGCAACTACTTCTGTACTTGCAGCTACCCCAGCAGTACTTGCAATCACTCCTGCACTTGCCTCCACTCCTGCTCCACCACCTACTACATAAAGCTCTAACAGTACACCCCATACACACGCCTATTTGGATATAGATCCCCCCCAGACGATCTCAACGATCAGCCCCATTGCCAGACTTTTCAACTGGCAATCCTCCAGAGCCCATTAAAACCTCTGCGACTACTCCTTTCCTCACTGATCCTCCTGTTTTGTATTCTACAAGTGTTCCCAATCCTTTCAGTAGCTCGGTCCATATTGTCCCCACTCGTACAACTACTTTTGAGGATAATATTACCTTGCTTGAATTACGACCCACCCCTCCTCCTTATTCTTTGGTTCCTGCTAGTGACGCTCCTCCTCCCACGAATATTACTTTAGCCACGTCTAACATCACCGTCCCTGCCACTTGTCCTCCCAGATAGCTCAACACGTGACCATCCATATATGTCCCAGAATTTACCAGACACTCCGCCTTCTCCACCGGAGACATTAGTCCTGCCGCCACCACCACCTTTGACCCCCCCCCCCCCGACGCCAACCCTCCCCCACCGCTGCCGTCGCCGTCGGGTACCTTTGCTGGCGGGGGTCCCCAATCCCCGCCAGCCGAAGTCCTCTTCTCCGGCGCAGCTGTGTTGCTCATCTGCAAGGCTTCTGTTTCTGTGAGTCTGACATCCTGCACAGCCGCGTTGCTGATCTGCAAGTCTTCTGTTTCTGTGTGGGGTCCATTTAAGTATTGTTTCATCAACGTATATGATTAAAGACTTTATTTCCCCCTCTTTTTGAAGGCCCTTGGGACTTTTTGTTTTGTTTCACAGATAGATCGCTTACATCTTCCTTCAGTAAAGATCAAAACAAAGAATTGATTCAGTCTCTTCGCTTTGGTCTTGTCCTCCTTGAGTGCCCCTTTTACTCCTTGATGATCAAACGATCCCACCAATTCCCTCACAGGCTTTCTACTACTACTACTATTTAGCATTTCTATAGCGCTACAAGGCGTACGCAGTGCTGTACAAACATAGAAGAAAGACAGTCCCCGCTCAAAGAGCTATGTAATAAAAGTGAGCCAAGTATAGGACAATCAAGCCATTGTGACATCACTGATGAGGTTGGCTCTTATTGGTGGCCTGAGGCATTATGACATCACAATATTAGCTCTGGTTACAAGAGACTACTACTACTACTATTTAGCATTTCTATAGCGCTACAAGGCGTACGCAGCGCTGCACAAACATAGAAGAAAGACAGTCCCTGCTCAAAGAGCTATGTAATAAAAGTGAGCCAAGTATAGGACAATCAAGCCATTGTGACATCACTGATGAGGTTGGCTCTTATTGGTGGCCTGAGGCATTATGACATCACAATATCACCTCTGATTACAAGAGACTACTACTACTACTACTATTTAGCATTTCTATAGCGCTACAAGGCGTACGCAGCGCTGCACAAACATAGAAGAAAGACAGTCCCTGCTCAAAGAGCTATGTAATAAAAGTGAGCCAAGTATAGGACAATCAAGCCATTGTGACATCACTGATGAGGTTGGCTCTTATTGGTGGCCTGAGGCATTATGACATCACACTATTAGCTCTGGTTACAAGAGACTACTACTACTACTATTTAGCATTTCTATAGCGCTACAAGGCGTACGCAGCGCTGCACAAACATAGAAGAAAGACAGTCCCTGCTCAAAGAGCTATGTAATAAAAGTGAGCCAAGTATAGGACAATCAAGCCATTGTGACATCACTGATGAGGTTGGCTCTTATTGGTGGCCTGAGGCATTATGACATCACAATATTAGCTCTGGTTACAAGAGACTACTACTACTACTACTATTTATCACTTCTATAGCGCTACAAGGCGTACGCAGCGCTGCACAAACATAGAAGAAAGACAGTCCCTGCTCAAAGAGCTTACAATCTAATAGACAAAAAATAAATAAAGTAAGCAAATCAATTAATGTGAACGGGAAGGAAGAGAGGAGGGTAGGTGGAGGCAAGTGGTTACGAGTCAAAAGCAATGTTAAAGAGGTGGGCTTTCAGTCTAGATTTAAAGGTGGCCAAGGATGGGGCAAGACGTAGGGGCTCAGGAAGTTTATTCCAGGCGTAGGGTGCAGCGAGACAGAAGGCGCGAAGTCTGGAGTTGGCAGTAGTGGAGAAGGGAACAGATAAGAAGGATTTATCCATGGAGCGGAGTGCACGGGAAGGGGTGTAGGGAAGGACGAGTGTGGAGAGATACTGGGGAGCAGCAGAGTGAGTACATTTATAGGTTAAAGTTTGAACAGGATATGAAAACGGATAGGGAGCCAGTGAAGGGTCTTGAGGAGAGGGGTAGTATGAGTAAAGCTTCTGATATACCTGAAAAGGTTATTACCATGAGATTTTGCCTCTGTGACAAGTTTCTCTTTATATTCTTTTTTAGCCTTCTCTCTCAATGTTTTGCATCTAACTTGTCAGTGCTTATATATTGCTTCTTGTTTTCTTCATTCGGATCCTTCTTCAATTGAAAGATGTTCTTTTGGCTCTAACAGCCTCTTCCATGTCACCTTTTAACTAGGTTGGATGTCACTTGCTCTTCTTTCCACCTTTATTAATACATTGAATACATCTGGTCTGGGCTTCCAAGGTGGTATTTTTAAACAATGTCCGTGCCTCATTTAAAGTCCTAAACTTCATGGCTGATCCATTTAGCTTCTTTGTAACAATCTTCCTTATTTTATCATAGTTTCCCTTTCAAAAATTAAATGCTTCTACAATAGAATTCTTTAGTGACTTCATTTCAGATATTAGCTCAAATCGGATCATGTTATAATCACTGTTTCCTAGCAGACCCAACAGCATTACCTCTCGTACAACGTCCTGATTTCCACTAAGGACTAGATCTAAAATACCCCCCCCCCCCCACCCCTCTCGTCAGTTCCTGGACCAGTTGCTCCAAGAAACAGTCAATTATTACTTCTAGTAATAAATGATGGTAGTATAGCCCTACCAGTATACTCTTTCCCTTTGCATGTGGAATTTCTATCCATAAGGATTTGACGCTGCTGTTTCATGCTGAACTTTTAATTTGTTTGATCCAATTCCCTGTTTAACATATATTGCAACCTGCCCCTCCAATTTGATCCACCCTATCACTGAGATATAATTTGTACCCTGTTAACACAGTGTCCCATTGATTGTCCTCCTTCCACCAGGTCTCTGAGATGCCTTTTATATCTACCTCATCATTTATTCCAGTATACTCTAATCTTCCCATCTTATTTTTTAGGCTTCTAGCCAGATAGAAAAAGTCAGAAAAATAACGTACCTGCTCAGGGAGTCCTTCACATCCTAGAGGAGAAAAGAGACAGAGAATATTTCTAGTTAGATTTCACAGTTTCTGAGAACGCGTTATACACTTCAGGATTCTCTGTGCGGTCACATAACAGCCTGTGTAGGGAGAAAAGACACTTTAAGCAGCGGAACAGGATTATCCCTCCTGCTTCCCACAGTCAGGGAGCAGTTTGCTACGGCACTGCCAGGACCCTTGAGATCAGGTTGCCAAAATAGGGAATGGACAGCATTACCCCTAGCAGCATTGGGGGGGGGGGGGGGGGGGAAGGGAGTTTACAGGTGTTGCCTGATTCTTCACAAGGGATGGAGGGTGGTCGGAGATCTGATAGGGGCAGATATTTACAAAATACTCAGCTCAGACTCCTTCCTCATATTCTCTCAGTAATAAATGCTAGTTTGCCAGAGGATTGTTTCCATGATTGCTGGAAGGAGACAGGGGTTCACCCACTTCTTAACAAACCTAATCTAGACCCATTAAATGTGACTCACTATCAGCCTATTTCAAACCTACCACTAATCTCCAAAGTTGTGAAGAAAGTGGTACTTGGACAACTTTCCAAGTATTTGGATCTGCCCTTCATCTCAATCAGTCAGACTTTCGGATGGGGCACAGTAAAGTGGCTCTGGTCCAGGGGCGGACTGAGAGTACTCTGAGCCCCCGCTGCCGCCGCCCCTGCCCCCTCCACACACTACCACTGCCCCCCCTCACACATGCTACCACTGCCCCCGCAGCCCTTACCATGAAGGGGTGGTCTAGTGGCTTGTTCGGGGGCAGAGATGCCAAGGGTGGTCCGTCCCAATGCTGCAGATTTACCACCGCGATGCTGGAGATTGAAGGCCAAAGGAGTGAGATTTTTCTCGCGGGTCCCTGCCAAATCTTAAACCAGCTCTAACATTTGTACATTCTTCAAACTTATATTTTCTAATTAATAAATAGAAAATAATCATTTTTTTATTCAAAAATTTACTACTCAGTACTTAAAAAGAGACTGACAAACAAACATCACAAAATCTACATCAATGAGAAGAAGAGAAAACCAAACATTAATCTAAGGAGCACAACAACGCAATCTTTCTCCAGTAGTAGGCATCTTATGAATTTATACAAAAGTCACTCAGGACCTGCACGACACAAACCTACCATTCCATAACTGCACCAACGAGGACCTTCCTAGGAAAAGGCAGGATCGGAAATATCGCAGTGAGCCCAGAGCATCGATACACTTATTGGGAACATTGAACAAGCTGGATTATTACTACTACTGCAGGACTCAACAATCGACACTAACAGAATATCTGGCCTTGATCACACCCGCAAACACAAATACAGGATAAATGACAACAAACTAAGGGGCCCTTTCACTAAAGCTTAGCGAGTACTAATGGAATTAGCAGCGCTAAATGCTGCACATCCTATTTTATATCGTTGGGCCATAGGGCACTTAGCGCACGCTAATTCCCATTAGCGCATACTAAGCTTTAGTAAAAGGGTCCCTAAGAGTAGAAATATGTAAACCACAATTAGCTTGAAAGCTCAAGACGCCAGACTCTACACATGCAGCACACCAGAGAAATAGAAAATGTTGCATTTCCTTGTTCAGTGCAAAATATAAAGAGAGTACCGACGCATTGCAATCAATAAATGGAAAATAAAATGGTATTTTCTGCCTTTTTGCCTTTATTTTTCTAAGCATAGTGGTCCCAGTCTCTGCTGCTTCTTCTTCTCTGTTAGATCGCTGTCCAGGGCCTCCTGTCCATTTGCCATGTTTTCCTCTCCTCCTGTCTTCTTAATTTCTTCCACTCAGACATTAATTTTTTTTCATTCTCAGCTTCCTCCGACACATTTTTTTTTTTTTGCTTCTCAAATTTTATCCCTCTCATTCTAAGTCTTCCAGCTCCCTCTTTTTACTGCTTCTACCTAGCGCTCCATCTCTTTCCCCCACCCATTTCTAACATCTCCCCTCTCTTCTCTTAACTTTCCATCAAGTGTACAACGCTGCGTACATCTAGTAGTGCTATAGAAATCAGTAGTAGTAGTAGTATGTCAGGCATTTCTCCTGTCTTCCCTTCTTTCTTGTCCAGCATCTCTTCCTGGTTTTCCCTTCCACCTTCCTTCCTATCCAGCATCTCCCTGATCTCTTTCCACCTTCCCTCCTCTCCAGCTCCACCCCCTGATTTTTTCTTCCACCTTCAATTGTCTGTGTCCAGGCAGCATGTCTTCCTAATCTCCCTTTCCACCCTCCTCCATGCACAGCATGACCCCCCCATTTCCCCTCCCACATTCTTCCATGCCCAACATCCCATGATCTCTGCTTCACCATGTCCCGCTGATCTCCCTTTCCACCCCTCCATACCCATGCCAGAATGCTCCCCAATCTCTCCTCCCCCATTCCTCTGTGCCCAGCATGCCCCCTCAAACTCCCCTTCCACCATATCCAGCATGTTCCCCCCCAATCTCCATTCATACTTTCCTTCTTGCCCAGTGTGTCCTTCTAATCTCCCTTCCCACCTTCTTGCATGTTCAGCATGTCCTCCAATCTCCCATTCTACCCTCCTAATGCCCAGCGTGTCCCTCTGACTCCCCTTTCCCACCTTCTTCCATGCTGCTGCTGCCTGTGGCGGCTCCATATTTTAAAATGGTGTCTGCAACCTCTCACGGTAGTCTCGCAAGAGCTTGCGGCCACCATTTTAAACAGCAGAGCTGGCACAAAACGCAGGCAGTGGTGTGTGGCGGGGAGAATCGTCATTTCGCCAGGGGCCCGGCAGCGGCCACTAGACCACCAAGGCGGCTGTAGTGTGCGGCGGCAGGCAAGGGCAAACAGGCAGGGCCTCTGGGCCCTCGGGCACTGCTCAGTTGCCTGAATGGTCAGTCAGTCCGCCCCTGCTCTGGTCAACGATCTGCATGTAGGACATTCCCAAGGGTCTAGCTTGGGTGGAGTGAAGGTGTAGCTGTGGTGTGTGCATGTATTTTATAAAATACTCATGTGCAGAAGAGATGCACAATTTTACACCTTCTTCAGAGCAGGCGTAAATGTGGACACCAGGAAAAGTGATGTGAAGGGAGAAAAGGAATCGGAGGCATCAGAGATAAATCAGTGAACAGGCTATCAGGTCTCTTAAAGCCCTTAGCTATTTCAGCCCCCTGAGCCTCCTGAATGGTTAGGGTGGTGGACTTTGGTCCTGGGGAACTGAGGAACTGAGTTTGATTCCCACTTCAGGCACAGGCAGCTCCTTGTGACTCTGGGCAAGTCACTTAACCCTCCATTGCCCCATGTAAGCCGCATTGAGCCTGCCATGAGTGGGAAAAGCACAGGGTACAAAATGTAACAAAAATAAAATAGATACTATTGGAGATTCTACATGGAATGTTGCTACTATTTGAGATTCTACATGGAATGTTGCTATTCCACTAGCAACATTCCATGTAGAAGCCTGCACAGCCACATTGAGTGGCCTAGTGGTTAGAGTGGTGGACTTTGGTCCTGAGGAACTGAGTTGGATTCCCACTTCAGGCACAGGCAGCTCCTTGTGACTCTGGGCAAGTCACTTAACCCTCCATTGCCCCATGTAAGCCGCATTGAGCCTGCCATGAGTAGGAAAGCGCAGGGTACAAATGTAACAAAAATAAAATAGATACTATTGGAGATTCTACATGGAATATTGCTACTATTTGAGATTCTACATGGAATGTTGCTAGTGGAATAGAATCTCAAATAGTAGCAACAGTGGAGGAGTGGCCTAGTGGTTAGGGTGGTGGACTTTGGTCCTGGGGAACTGAGGAACTGAGTTCGATTCCCACTTCAGGCACAGGCAGCTCCTTGTGACTCTGGGCAAGTCACTTAACCCTCCATTGCCCCATGTAAGCCGCATTGAGCCTGCCATGAGTGGGAAAGCGCAGGGTACAAATGTAACAAAAATAAAATAGATACTATTGGAGATTCTACATGGAATGTTGCTACTATTGGGGATTCTACATGGAATGTTGCTACTCTTTGAGATTCTACATGGAATGTTGTTACTATTGAGATTCTGTTGCTACTATTGGAGATTCTACATGGAATGTTGCTATTCCACTAGCAACATTCCATGTAGAAGGCTGCGCAGGCTTCCGTTTCTGTGAGTCTGACGTCCTGCACGTACGTACAGTGGAATAGCAACATTCCATGTAGAATCTCCAATAGTAGCAACAGTGGAGAAGTGGCCTAGTGGTTAGGGTGGTGGACTTTGGTCCTGGGGAACTGAGTTTGATTCCCACTTCAGGCACAGGCAGCTCCTTGTGACTCTGGGCAAGTCACTTAACCCTCCATTGCCCCATGTAAGCCACATTGAGCCTGCCATGAGTGGGAAAGCGCAGGGTACAAATGTAACAAAAATAAAATAGATACTATTGGACATTCTACATGGAATGTTGCTACTATTGGGGATTCTACATGGAATGTTGCTACTCTTTGAGATTCTACATGGAATGTTGTTACTATTGAGATTCTGTTGCTACTATTGGAGATTCTACATGGAATGTTGCTATTCCACTAGCAACATTCCATGTAGAAGGCTGCGCAGGCTTCCGTTTCTGTGAGTCTGACGTCCTGCACGTACGTACAGTGGAATAGCAACATTCCATGTAGAATCTCCAATAGTAGCAACAGTGGAGAAGTGGCCTAGTGGTTAGGGTGGTGGACTTTGGTCCTGGGGAACTGAGTTTGATTCCCACTTCAGGCACAGGCAGCTCCTTGTGACTCTGGGCAAGTCACTTAACCCTCCATTGCCCCATATAAGCCGCATTGAGCCTGCCATGAGTGGGAAAGCGCAGGGTACAAATGTAACAAAAATAAAATAGATACTATTGGACATTCTACATGGAATGTTGCTACTATTGGGGATTCTACATGGAATGTTGCTACTCTTTGAGATTCTACATGGAATGTTGTTACTATTGAGATTCTGTTGCTACTATTGGAGATTCTACATGGAATGTTGCTATTCCACTAGCAACATTCCATGTAGAAGGCTGCGCAGGCTTCCGTTTCTGTGAGTCTGACGTCCTGCACGTACGTACAGTGGAATAGCAACATTCCATGTAGAATCTCCAATAGTAGCAACAGTGGAGAAGTGGCCTAGTGGTTAGGGTGGTGGACTTTGGTCCTGGGGAACTGAGTTTGATTCCCACTTCAGGCACAGGCAGCTCCTTGTGACTCTGGGCAAGTCACTTAACCCTCCATTGCCCCATATAAGCCGCATTGAGCCTGCCATGAGTGGGAAAGCGCGGGGTACAAATGTAACAAAACTAAAAAATTAATCATTTGCCTATCCAGAACCAAAACCTCTGTACTTGTTACAACCTTTATTAATTTCTTTATTTACTCCGTTAGACCTTAAAATATTTGTAAAAAGAGAAAAGAAAAATGGGTATAAACTTTTACTAAATATAAAGTGGTGTCAAACTTTTCAACCCACCAACCAAAGGAAAGACAAAAAATGGCAACTGCTTATCCCTGGCACCTTTTCAGACTTCTCACATAGGGCCAGATGCACTAAACTTAACAAGCCATTAATGAGCAAATAGTAAACCCTGGCATGCACTAAAGACTTCTTTCCGAGGATGGTAGCAGCTAACGAAAACGGAATGCAGATGAGCAAATTGTGTAGCAACCCTATTGTAATGAGATGCACTAACCTTTTCCGATTGCCTTAACGCTGGAAAATCTAACGAGAGGTCTGTACCTCTCGTTGGGGCTGCGCGGGATTGAAAAACTGCTACAAAAGTAACAAAAACAAAAAATCGGGGGGGGGGGGATGTCAAGAGCTCGTCAGGGACGTCCTTTATGGACGTCCTTCACTCATCAAAAACAAACAAACAAACAAACAAAAAATAGCGCTCCGCTTCAAAAAGACGTCTATTTTGGCCGTCATCCCCTCCCCCCCCCCCCAAGATGCCCTGCCGCTCACCCCCTCTGATGTGGCTCGACAGTGCAGTTGAGGATGCCTATCCAAAAAAAAACCTGTCCATTTTGACCGTCATTCACCCCCCCCCCCCCAAAGACGCTGCATTGCTCACCCCCTCCGATGCGGCTCAATCCAGAGGACAGTGCAGTTGAGGATGGCCATCCAAAAAAACCCGTCCATTTTGGCTGTCATCCCCCCCCCCCCCCCCCCTGCAATAATAAAAACGTCTTTTTTGGCCATGCTTCACTCAGCTGAGAGACCTGGAAGTCTCTGAGCCAATCACAGCGCGTTTAGCTCAGCCAAAATGGACGGGTTTTTTTTGGATGGGCGTCCTCAACTGCACTGATCGAGCCACATCGGATGGGGTGAGCGGCGCGGCGTCTTCGGGTGGCACAGGGAGGCGTATTTGGCATGCGCAGAGCAGCCAGCATAACGTTTGGCTGCTCTGCGCGTGCTCGACCAGCCGAGTGGCCGACTGTTTAGCGATGGAATAGAGAATGCAAGTGAGCTACAACGAGCAGCTCATTTGCATTCCCTTTCCATAATGTGTGCCCGTTCCTTACAGATTCGCTAAGGGAATCGGTAAGGGAAGGGCTCTAACGAGTGTTTAGTGCATCTGGCCCATAGAGTCCAGTTACAAAATCAGGTCCTAAAAGAGCCCCTTCATCCAATAGACTAACCAAAACTCCACACAACACCAGGGGGGTCACTGGCTCATTAGATACAGGGCACAACCACTGCATCATCTCAGTGACAGAATAGTTCACACTTCCTTACCAGGATAGATGATAAGGTCCTGTTGTCAGGAGGATTTGACTTTATAAGTTGCAGGAAAATTATTTTAAGTAGAGGAGTGTGGTAGCCGTGTTAGTCCACTCTTAAGGTTATCAATAGAAATCAAACAAAATAAAACATGGAAAAGAAAATAAGATGATACCTTTTTTATTGGACATAACTTAATACATTTCTTGATTAGCTTTCGAAGGTTGCCCTTCTTCCTCAGATCGGAAATAAGCAAATGTGCTAGCTGACAGTGTATATAAGTGAAAACATTCAAGCATTACTATGACAGTCTGACAGGGTGGGAGGATGGGGGTGGGTCGGAGGTATGCATGGGGACATCAAAGCATATCATTGATATTTTAAATTATTTTATATATTGAATTATTTTAAAAGCCCTGATGTGGTAAGTGCAGCTGCTGGCTGCATAAGGGCTTTGAAAAATCTGCCCCCATTAAGATACCTTTCTTCTGGTCCTTGAATTCCCTGATTCCTCCTGGAAGAAGATCTGTAACCTCCTTAGAAATAGATTTGCTAATCTCACCTTCAGTAACTCGATGGCCGGCTGCTGACTCTTCTCCTCCATCTCGGTGATCAGCTGCGTGAGGGAGGAACTTTGCTCTTCTAGCTGGGTCACATGTTCCCCGATTTTCTGAAGGATCTTCTCCAGTCTCGAGAGAAGGATCTGCTTCTCCTTATTCAGAAACCGGTGCAACTCCTCAAAGTCAGACTCCACTTTCTGTCTTTTGATCTCTGTCTCCCTCTGAATAAAACAAGGAGAGATAATTCTCAGTAACACCAGAGCAGGTGGTCTTGCACAGAACAAGAAATCTCTTCTATCGCCAGCAGGGCCAGTACAAGCATATTGAACACCTCAGGCCAGTCATAAGTACATAAGTATTGCCATACTGGGAAAGACCAAAGGTCCATGGAGCCCAGCATCCTGTTTCCAACAGTGGCCAATCCAGGTCACAAATACCTGGCAAGATCCCCAAAAAAGTACAAAACATTTTATACTGCTTATCCCAGAAATAATGGATTTTCCCCAAGTTCATTTAATAATGATCTATGGACTTTTCCTTTAGGAAGCCGGCCAAACCTTTTTTTAAACTCCGCTAAGCTAACCGCCTTTACCACATTCTCTGGCAATAAATTTGGTCGTGAGAGGAGCCAGCATTTGTAGTGCACTGGCCCCCCTGACATGCCAGGACACCAACCGGGCACCCTAGGGGGCACTTAAAACAAATTAAAAAAAATAGAAATACCTTCCAGGTGCTTAGCACCCTTACCTTGGATGCTGAGCCCCCCAAATCCCCCCCAAAAGCCACTCGCCACAACTCTACACCATTACCATAGCCCTAAGGGGTGAAGGGGGCACCAACATGTGGGTACAGTGGGTTTTGGGGTTTTTTGGAGGGCTCTACATTAACCACCCCAAGTGGAACATGTAGGGGGGGGGATGGGCCTGGGTCCACCTGCCCAAAAACTGCTCCAGGGACCTGCATACTGCTGTCAAGGAGCTGGGTATGACATTTCAGGCTGGTATAGAGGCTGGCAAAAAATGTTTTTTATTTTTGGGGGGCGGGAGGGGGTTGGTGACCACTGGGGGAGTAAGGGGAGGTGATCCCTGCTTCCCTCTGGTGGTCATCTGGTCAGTTGGGGCACTTTTTCCAGACTTGGTCCTAAAATTAAATGGACCAAGTCCGGCTGGCGAAATGCTCGTTCGAGCCGGCCTCTTTTTTTCCATTATAAGGCGAAGCCGGCCATCTCGTACCCACGCCCCCGCCCCGCCCGTCATCACGCCTTCACTACCCTACCAACACGCCCCCTTGAAGGTTGGCCGGCGCCGCGACGAAACAGCAGTTGCGGCCAGCCAAAATCGGCTTTCGATAATACCGATTTGGCCAGGATCAAGAGATCGCCGGCGATCTCCCGATTTGTGTCGGAAGATTGCCGGCGATCCCTTTCGAAAATAAGCCTGACAGACACCCACCCTCAGCTCTTCAGCCTTCTTCTCTTCAGTAGATTTAAACTTCAGAAGATCTTCCAGATCCTTTCTCAGAGGCTCCAGGTGCATTTTAAGTTTTTCCTGTGAACATTAAACATCTTTGGTTAGAACATGATTATTTTTATAACCACAATTTCAACCTAAATGGTAAATGTGAGATATACTTTCCACTTTAGATCATTTATTTGACATGAATGAATTCTGAGGGGCCAATAATCCAAGCGATTAAATCATGATCAACTGGCCATCCACCAATATTCAGAAGCACTAAACTGGGCAGTGAAACTAAATATATTGGCCGAGACCACTATTGTCTGGGCAGTAGAGGGGCAATCCAGGTGATGGAGTTGGGATGGAGCCAGAAGAAATGTGGGCACTGAGAATACTCAACGTGTAATGAAACTCTGGAATTCATTGCCAGACAATGTGTTAAAGGTGGTTAGCTTAGCGCGGTTTAAAAAGGGTTTGGACAGCTTCCTAAAGGAAAAGTCCGTAGACCAGTATTAAAATGGACTTGGGGAAAATCCACTGCTTATTTCTGGGATAAGCAGCATAAAATGTTTTGTACTTTTTGGGGATCTTGCCAGGTACTTGTGACCTGGATTGGCCACTGTTGGAGACAGGATGCTGGGCTTGATGGACCTTTGGTCTGTCCCAGTATGGCAACACTTATGTACTTGAGATTCTGAATGGAATCTTGCTACTCTCTGGGGTTCTACATGGAATGTTGCTACTCTGGGATTCCAGAATCTTGTTCTTCTTTGAGGTTTCTGCCAGGTACTTGTGACCAGGATTGGCCACTGTTGGAAAAAGGATGCTGGGCTCGATGGACCTTTGGGCTTTCCCAGTATGGCAAGACTTATGTACTTGGGATTCTGAATGGAATCTTGCTTCTCTCTGGGGTTCTACATGGAATGTTACTACTCTGGGATTCCAGAATCTTGTTATTCTTTGAGGTTTCTGCCAGGTACTTGTGACCTGGATTGGCCACTATTGGAAACAGGATGCTGGGCTTGATGGTCCTTTGGTCTCTCCCAGTATGGCAACACTTATGTACTTGGGATTCTGAATGGAATCTTGCTACTCTCTGGGGTTCTACATGGAATGTTGCTACTCTGGGATTCCAGAATCTTGTTATTCTTTGAGGTTTCTGCCAGGTACTTGTGACCTGGATTGGCCACTGTTGGAGACAGGATGCTGGGCTTGATGGACCTTTGGTCTGTCCCAGTGTGTATTGTATTGTAACATTTATAACCCACGCTTTCCCACCTGTACCAGGCTCAATGCGGCTTACATAACAAAACAAATTTACAAGATAGCACAAAATGGTTAAAACATTTGAATATAATATATAAAGAGGTGGACTAAGAAAGGATAAAGGAGGAAGGTGGTAGAGGTAGGGAACGGAAGAGGGTATAAGTTGGGTAAAGTGTTGTGAAAAAGAGAGAATGTATAATAATGGTTCAGAGAGGGATGAATTCAAAAGGGGGGAAAACATATTAAGTTGTTTTTTTTTCGGTTACATTTGTACCCTGCGCTTTCCCACTCATGGCAGGCTCAATGCGGCTTACATGGGGCAATGGAGGGTTAAGTGACTTGCCCAGAGTCACAAGCAGCTGCCTGTGCCTGAAGTGGGAATCGAACTCAGTTCCTCAGGACCAAAGTCCACCACCCTAACCACTAGGCCACTCCTCCACTAAGTAGTCAGATTAAGGTGTGGCAATACTTCTGTACTTATGAGTATTGTGCCCCCCCCCCCCCCCCCCCCCCCCCCCCCCCCCCCCGTACCTAACCAGACAAGCAGTCCTAACTTTGCCCAGTTTGATACACGTATACAGCACTGAATGTCAGCTATACCCTCTGTTGAGTATCTGGGTTTAATTCAGCCCACGGCTGTCAAGGACTTAAAAAAAAGCCATTGACCACCATGGGCTGAGTATTGACTCCTGAATGTAAAAGGAAGATGCCCCAATAGACGGCTGGCAGGATTCAAGCCTTGATGATTGACGAGACTGCTTAAAAGTTTTAAAGCTCTGCTAATTTAACCCCTTTTTAAATTAATTTGATTAAGCACACACACACTTCTATTAATGTGTAGCTTCCTCTATGGCAGAGGTGGGCAATCACAGTCCTCAAGGGCCACAACCCAGCTGGCATGAGATCTATTTGCATACTATGTAAGCCAGTGATGGGCAACCTTTTGAGCTTGATGTGTCAAAATTCGCCAAAAAACCGAGCATAACTCGGGTGGTGTGTCACTTCGAGAAAAATCACTGCTACTAGGACCGCCCCCGGGCCCCCCCCTACCCAAGATCGCTGCCCACCCGAGGTCGCTGGGCCCCCCCCCTCCACCCGCTACCGGGCCCAGAACTAACCTTAAAGCCTCCTTTCACGTCGCAGCAAGCAGCAGCAGGGCAGACCTCTCCTCCTTCCTTCTGTGCTCCGCCCTCGCGGACGTTACGTCAGGCGAGGGCGGGACACGGAAGGAAGGAGTGGCCTGCCCTGCTGCTGCTTGCTGCGACGTGAAAGGAGGCTTTAAGGTTAGTTTCCGGGAGCGAGGAGGGAGGGCGGACCCAGTGCATTTTTTGTAGAAAAAAAGGTGCCGGTACTCATTATGGGTGGGGTCACCACATATGGCTCCACCCCTATGATAGCCACACCCACACTAGCTACACCCCTTATATCAGCCATGGCGCATATAAACAGACATCATTGAAAATATACTAGTATAGGAGAAAAACAATAACTTGTGATTTTTTTTCATTATAAATCATTTCTGTAAGATGTTACAGCTCCAGTATACCCGGTGCAAAATAAGACAACAGATGTAAATTCTGAAATTGGACAAATTCCAAACACTAAAATGAAAATAAAATAATTTTTTTCTACCTTTGTTGTCTGGTGACTGTTTTCTATCCATACTGGTCCAAGTGTCTGATTCTGCTGCTCTCTATCTGTTCTCTTAACTCCGTTTCCAGGGCTTTCTTTCCATTTATTTCTTTACTTTCCTCCTTTCTTCTTCCATGTCCAGCATTTCTCCTCTCTCCCCGCCAACCACTCCATCCATCCATGTCCAGCAATTCTCCTCTATCTCCTGCTCTCCTCTCCATCCATTTCCAGCATTTCTCCTTCCTCTCCTGCCATCCCATCCATGTGCATCTCCTTCCTATCTTCCCTCCCCTCCATCCATGTCCAGCATGTCTCCTCTCCCCTCCCCTCCCATGTCCAGTGATTCTCCTCTCTCCCCTGCCCTCCTCTCCTATCCAAGTCCAGCAATTCTCTCTTCCCTGCCTTCCCCTTCCATCCATGTCCAGCAATTCTCCATTCTCCTCTCTCCCCTGCCCTACTATCCCATCCCCTCCATGTCCAGCGATTCTCTTTTGCCCCCTATCCTCCCCCTCCCTTCAATGTCCAGTGACTCGCCCCAGCCTCCACCTGCCCCTGAGATCAAACCCCAGCCCCACTTGCCCAGCCCCCCAGCCCCACTTGCCCATACACACATACCCCCAGCCCTACTTGCCCACACACACACCACCAGCCCCACTTGCCCACACACACACACACCCCAGCCCCACTTGCCCACACACACCCCCAGCTCCACTTGCCCCCACACACACACACACCCCCAGCCCCACTTGCCCACACACCCTCAGCCCTACTTGCCCACACACACCCCCAGCCCCACTTGCCCACACACACAGACCCCCAGCCCTACTTGCCCACACACACCCCCCAGCCCCAATTGGCCACATAACCCCCCCCCAGCCCCACTTGTCCACACACCCCCCAGCCCCACTTGCTCACCCTCCCCTGCTCGCTCCCTGCTGTTTGCACCGATCCCTGCCTCGTAAAACTTATTTTTTCGCGAACCGGCAGACTGAAGAAATAAAACAAACAGCTGACAGGCTTGCCTCCTTCGATCGCGTCGGCCGCTTCCTTTCCCTGCATTCTGAGCGTGTCCCGCCCTCGAGGAAAGGAAATGACATCAGAGGAGGGCGGGACGCGCTCAGAATGCAGGGAAAGGAAGCGGCCGACGCGATCGAAGGAGGCAAGCCTGTCAGCTGTTTGTTTTATTTCTTCAGTCTGCCGGTTCGCGAAAAAATAAGTTTTACGAGGCAGGGATCGGTGCAAACAGCAGGGAGCGAGCAGGGGAGCACTGGGTGGACCACACTGCGGCGGCGCCGCGTGTCATCGAAAATGACTACGCGTGTCAGTGCTGACACGCGTGTCATAGGTTCGCCATCAGGGATGTAAGCAGTACTTACAAAGCAATCTCATGCACATTCATCATGGAAATCTTGAAAACCCAATCGGGTTGTGGCACTCAAGGATCACGGTTGCCTACCCATACTCTACGGGGATCACAGTGTGAGATCTGTGACCCAGGACACATCGTGATAATAAAGATACAGACACACACCTTGTAATTACTCCACAGCCTTCTCTATGAGAAGAGTGATCAAAGTGATAAAGGGGATGGAACTCCTCCCATATGAGGAAAGGGGAAAGAGGTTAGGGCTTGGAAAAGAGACGGCTGAGGGGGGAATATTACTGAGGTCTATAAAATCCTGAGTGGTGTAGAATGAGTATAAGTGAATTGATTTTTTACTTTTTTCAAAAAGTACGAAGACCAGGGGACACTCAATGAAATTACAGGGAAATACTTTTTAAACTAATAGGAGGAAATATTTTTTCACTCAAAGAATGGTTAAGCTCTGGAACTCATTGCCAGAGGATGTGGTTAAAGTGATTAGTATATCTGGGTTTAAAAAAGGTTTGGACAAGTTCCTGGAGGAAAAGTCCATAGTCTGCTATTGAGACAGATATGGGGAAGTCACTGCTTGTCCTGGGATTGGTAGCATGGAATGCTGCTACTCTTTGGGATTCTGCCAGGTCTTGTGACCTGGATTGGCGACTGTTGAAAACAGGATACTGGGCTAAATGGACCATTGGTTTGACCTAGCTTGGCTATTCTTATGTTCTAACAGCTGGGGAAGGCTTACAGGTTAGCTGCAGAAACTGCCTACAAGCTGGGTAAAAGGAATAAACATCGGTACGACCTAAGAGTAAGGCAGAAAAATCTGCATAAAGGGGACAGAGTTTTACTGGAAAATTGGGAAATATCTGGAAAGCATAAAATTGCTAACAGGTAGACATCTACTCCATATATTATTGATGAAAAGTTGCAGAATTTGCCAGTGTACCATATAAGACCAGAGTGGAGAGAGGTTACTACTGATAAGATATAATACAGCCAGAGACCCCCACTGGAATGGTGGAGGGCTGCAAGGGGCTGAACCTTAAAAGCTCAGGCCATATAGACACCCTAGTAAAGTCAATAACGTTATGGCTTGTATACCTAGGAGCTTGCTGGAAAAAGCACGGCCTAGTTTTTAGCCTGGAGTGAGGCCTAAATAATCTAAATTAGGAAAATTGGTCAGAGAAACATGAAGCAAAATGGAGATCAGAAAACAAAATGGAAACTCTAAAGTTACAGTTATAAAGTGGATATACTACTACTACTACTACTTGACATTTCTAAAGGCTACTAGGGTTACGCAGCGCTGTACAATTTAACATGGACGGACAGTCCCTGCTCAAAGGAGCTTACAATCTAAAGGACAAATGTACAGTCAGTCAAATAGGGGCAGTCTAGATTTCCTGAAAGGTATAAAGGTTAGGTGCCGAAAGCAACATTGAAGAGGTGGGCTTTTGAGCAAGGATTTGAAGATGGGTAGGGAGGGGGCTTGGCGTAAGGGCTCAGGAAGTTTATTCCAAGCATAGGGTGAGGCGAGGCAGAATGAGCGGAGCCTGGAGTTCGCTCCCATTTAAGTTAGAAAAAGACTTGTTTTTCTTAAGTATCTGCAGGTGCAAAGGAAATGACTTACTGGTTGGGCAAGATTGTGGTCAGCTAGTTTGGAATAAACAAGTTTAACACTGGAGCCTATGGGCCCCATTACTTAGAATGGGAGTAGGAAAGTATATAAGACAGGAGGATTTAGGGCATGTCAGAAGACCTTTTGGCTTGCTACACGAAGTGCTGACCGACTGTCCACCCATCTGCTTGTATTCCTGATCCCGGTGTATTATTGTGGTAAGCTATAATAAAGGTAATTATCCTTATAACTTCTCCTCTCACTCCTTTCTATGAAATATCTCTATATATAAAAGGCACCACCAATGTTCTAAATGAAGCCTCCAGCCGGAAGTGTGAAGGGGGAGAGATATCCGGTTTCCCCATGAGTGTCTGCCCCGCCCTCGCTCTCTCTGTAACACAAACAGTGAAGGAAAACACAGCAAAGCACGAAATCAAATCGCTCTCTCTGTAACAGTGAAGGACTCAGAGGGGGGAGGGGAGAGAGGGCAGAAGCCCTCACTATCTCTGTAACACAAACACAGCACAGCAGGAAACTTAACACTGAAGGACTCGACTCCCAGGGGGGAGGGGACAGACAGCACAGGGGAAGGGAGAGAGGGCAGAGGGCAGGGACACACACACTCCCACATGCACACAGAAGAAAACCTTGCTAGCCCCCGTTTCATTTGCATCAGAAACGGGGCTTTTTTTTTACTAGTCTAGAGATAAAATGATTAATAAGAATACATATATGTCCATGGACATTAGAAGTGAGTCAGATAAGCGCAGGCGCTTTATAGACGACAGCCTTGAGAGGAACCTCTCTGGTGAATGGCTAGCTCGCCAGCCTAACACAGAGGGTCCTCATGGGTCTGTACAAACCTAAATAAAAACACTACCCATTGGGCAGCTAGTATTTTCACCAGAGAACACTCAGAGAACCACGCCACTATAAACTATACACCATTATCAGAAGACCGTTCAGAGCCAAAGGAGACCCCAGAATGTCAACAGGGGGACACTGACAGTGAGGACTCTGAGGAGAAATATATGAAGAGATCACGTTTAGGGAAGCGTGCGGTGGAGGAAATGAGTTATGACCATTACGTATTTTAATTTTGTTGTGTCGCAGAGATCAGGCATTTAGGTTGGATCGGCAGGGTATGCCTTTTTGAATAGGTTAGTTTTTAGTGGTTTCCGGAAGTTTAGGTGGTCGTGTGTCGTTTTCAAGGCTTTTGGTAATGCGTTCCAGAGTTGTGTGCTTATGAAGGAAAAGCTGGATGCGTAAGTGGATTTGTATTTGAGGCCTTTGCAGCTTGGGTAATGCAGATTCAGATATGTTTGTGTTGGTTTTGAGGTGTTTCTAGTTGGTAAATCGATTAGGTCTATCATATAACCAGGGGCTTCTCCGTAGATTATTTTGTGAACTATGATGCAGATTTTGAAGGTAATGCGTTCTTTAATTGGGAGCCAGAGTAGTTTTTCACCAAGGGGTTTTGCACTTTCATATCGTGTTTTTCCAAATATAAACCTAGCTGCCGTGTTCTGAGCGGTCTGAAGCTTCTTTAAGTCTGTTCCTTGCATCCCCCGTAAATTCCGTTGCAATAATCTAGGTGGCTGAGTACCATTGATTGTACCAGGTTGCGAAATGTATCACATGGGAAGAATTGTTTCAGTCGTTTGAGTTTCCACATTGAGTGGAACATTTTCTTTGTTGTGGATGCCACTTGGCTCTCTAGCATTAAGTTACGATCTATTGTAACTCCAAGGATTTTCAGGCTGTCAGATAGGAAGGGTGTAGTCTGGGATGTTGATAATTGTGGAGTTGTTCGTGTTGTGTTGTGATGAGAGGATGAGACAGTGTGTTTTTTCTTTGTTGAGTTTCAGTTGAAATGTATTTGCGCATGAGTCCATGATGTTTTTGCTGAGTTTGATTTCGTTGATAATTGCAGTCAGTTTGGATTTGTATGGAATGTATATTATGACATCGTCTGCGTATATGAATGGGTTAAGGCCTAGGGTGGGTAATGATTTGGCTAGTGGGGTTATCATTAGGTTGAAGAGGATTAGTGATAGTGGTGATCCTTGTGGAACTCCACAGTTTGCTTTCCACGGTGTTGAAATGCTACAGTTTGATTTTACTTGGTAGGTTCTTGCCGTTAGGAAGCCCTTGATCCAGTTAAGTATGTTTCCACCAATCCCGAAGTTATCTAATAATCTTATTAATATATTGTGAGTTACCATGTCGAATGCACTGGACATGTCGAATTGGAGGAGAAGGATGTTTTTGCCTATTGCTGTTTCCTGCTTGAATTTGGCTAGGAGAGTGAGTAGCAGTGGCGTTCCTAGGGGGGCGGACACCTGGGGTGGCGCCCTGCCCCCCCGGGTGCAGCACCCCCCCCCCCGAAGCAGCACGGACCCCCCCCCGGGTGCAGCACCCCCCCACGATGCAGCACGGACCCCCCCGGGTGCACGCCGCTGGGGGGGGGTGCTGCAGCACGCACCTGCTCAGAGTTCCCTGACTTTGTGCGTTCGCTGCAGCTCTCTCTGACCCGGAACAGGAAGTAACCTGTTCCAGGGCAGAGCAGAGGGAGCTGCAGCGAATGCACGAAATCAGCGATCTCAGAGCAGGCGCGCGCCGCGGCACCCCCCAGCGGCATGCACCCGGGGCGGACCGCCCCCACCGCCTCCCCTTGGTACGCCACTGGTGAATAGTACTGTTTCAGTGCTGTGGAGGGGGTGAAAGCCTGATTATGATTCATGTAGTATAGAGAATTTGTATATATATAATCTGCTAATTGTTTGGTTACCGTGCTTTCCATCAGTTTGATTACTAATGGGATCGATGCTACTGGACGGTAGTTAGTGATTTCATTTATTTTTTTCTTAGTGTCTTTTGGTAGCGGGGTAAGTAGGATATTTCCATTTTCCATGGGGAAGAGACCTTTCTGAAGCATGTAATTTAGGTGGGATGTAAGGTCTTCTATGAAGCGGTCAGGGGCAGATTTCATTAGGTAGCTGGGGCAGGTATCTAGTTTGCAGTGAGTGTTGGAGAACCTGTTAATCGCCTGGGTGACTGTTTGGACGGTAAGGAAGGTGAAGTTTAGCCATATCTGGTCAGCCAGGTATGCTCCATTTACTCATTGAGGAAGTGATTAATGTCAGTGGTGGCTTGAGGTAGCGTATTGCGTAGGTTTATAATTTTTTCATTGAAATACTTAGCAAGTTCATCAGCCGATGGGATGTCTGTATTCGTTGTAGTGACCGGGTTGGTGTCGAGGAGTTTGTTCACAAGTTGGTATAATTTCTTTGTGTCTTTGTAATCTGTTCCTATTTTAGTTTTACAGTAAGATCTTTTGGTCTGCCTTAGCGTATTTGTATTTTCTTTGTATTTGTTTCCATGGGTTGAGTGTGTGTTCGTCTTTGGGTTTTTTCCATGCGCGTTCAAGTTTCCTGGAGTGTGTTTTTAGTTTTTTCAGTTCGTCGTTAAACCATGGTATTGAGTTGTGCCTGCATGAGGTTCTTGTTCGTAAGGGTGCTATTTTATCTAGTATACTTTTGCATCTTTTGTCCCATTCTATGAGGAAGTCAGTGGATTCCGTTTGCGCTGACCAATCATTAGTGTACATCAGTTGCCAGAACGTTTTCGTGTCTACTTGGCCTCTTGTGCTGTATGATGTGTGTTTATGTGTTCGTTGTGAGCCCTTCTTCCTCCAAGGTAGGGACAGGTTGAGTTTGTAGTGGTCGGTCCAGGGTGTTTCTGTCCATTTGACATCTGTTGTTTTGAAGTTCTGGTCTGTGGAAAGCTTGTGTGAGATGAGGTTGAGTGTACGTGCGCACAGTAAGCTGTTATATTGCATCAACCAACTGAGGAGTCCGAACTCGGTGGATTGGGGAGTGCGGCCGTAACCGGGGATCAGGTGGAATTGCAGTCTACCCCTGGCTGATAGCAAGACCTTCGGGGTAGCAGCCCAAAGGCAGAATGCAGTTACAGAAAGCCTGGCTCGGATGGTATTCAAATACATCGGGAGTGTGAAATCCGCTCTGGGTCCTAAATGAGCTGCAGGACAGGCAGGCGGGTTAAGCAGGTGTATTAGCCCTGAAATGTATTATCGCTTACCATCACCTGGAAAGCAATATAAATTATAATGGACTGTATGAAGACCAATGCAGTGGAAACCATCAGTTAAGAAGTTAATAAATGTTCCAGTTCTTTTAATCTTCTGAGTGTCGTGTGGTTCCTCAGTGGATGAGCTGACGGGACCAGAGTGAGTAAGTGATAGCGCCGGTTGGTGTCAGCTAGACAGCAGTGTCTGTGTTGTTGCTCAGGTGTTATGCAGTGCCGTAGAGAGGGCGGCTGACACCCGGGGCGGGTCACCACTGCGCACCCTCCCCCCTCCGGAGTGCACCCTCCCCCCCCCAGAGCACATTCTTACTTTAATTAGGAAGCAAGGGGCAGGCGAGAGGGCCGATCCACCCCCGAGTGCACGTCGCTGGGAGCTGCGTCAGCTCCGCTGGTTCCCTGCCCTCTCTGCCCCGGAACAGGAAGTAACCTGTTCCGGGGCAGAGGGAGCAGGGAACCAGTGGAGCCAACCCCCCCCCCCCCAGCGGCATGCACCCGGGGCGGACCGCCCCACCGCCCCCCCTTCCTACGCCACTGGTGCTATGGCGGGCAATGATTAATACAGGCTGTCTCTGTTGCATCCTGCCTACAAGGGAACAGTAAGTTACATCAGGAGGCAGGACGCAGAAGAGGTCCCTGGACTGACCAGAGCAGATCTCACACCCAAAATGGACGCACAGCAATTTTGATTTTACCGCACGTCCATTCTCGGCCAAAAATTTAAAAAGACCTTTTTTTACAGACGTGCTGAAAAAAGCATCAGCGAGTGCCCAAAACCCACACCTACACTACTGCAAGCCATTTTTCAGTGTGCCTTTTTAAAAGGACCGCTATATTTTCTGTCTGGCACCTGGTCAAAAGAAACCAGTCAAAAAAGCTCCAAACAAAAAAGGTTCCCGACATAAAAGTCCCTGACAAAATAGACTCCCGACAAAAGGGCCTGATGAAATAGATTTATTTTTGAATAGTACGAATTTGAAGGGTACAAAGAAGTGGAGGAGCCATAAATTACTGAGAAAGTCCACGGCGTGTCACTTGAAAGTCCTGGCACCTGCCTACGGCTTGACTTCACTATCCACACTTGGTATCTAGTGAGAATCATAAATCTGCTTGAAAACATAATCCAGCTTGATTAAGAGTCTATTTTGTCATGGGTTGTTTTGTTGTGGGTTTTTTTTTTTTTGTCATGGTCTGTTTTGGTTTTAGTCTGTTTTGTTGGGGGGTTTTTTGTCGTTTTTTTTTTTTGTATGGTCTATTATGTCTGGGTGCCTTTCTATCTTATTGTTTATCAATAGAAATCAAACAAAATAAAACATGGAAAAGAAAATAAGATGATACCTTTTTTATTGGACACTAGTAAAAAAAGGCCCGTTTCCGAAACCAATGAAACGGGCGCTAGCATGTGGCTTTTTGTGTGTGTGTGTGTATGTGTCACATTGTGTGTGTGTGTGTGTGTGTGTGTCACAGAGTTATTGTGTGTATGTGTGTGTGTGTGTGTGTGTGAGGGTGCGGTGTGTGTGCAGGTTGTTGATGTGTGTCTTGTTTTGTTTTGTTTTTTGCTTGGGGGTTGGGGGATGTGCTGTGCTGGCAAAGTGGGTTGGATTGGTGTGTGGCTTTGAGGGTGTGTTTCTGTTGTATTGTGTGTGTGTGGTTTTGTCTGTCATGGAGGTTTGTGGAGGGGGGTCTTTCTGTTGGTGAAATGTAAATGTGGTTGTAGGGGGGTCTGCCTTTGCTGAGTGGTGGGTTTTTTTTCCAGGTTTTTTTTTTGTGTTGTGCTGAGGCAGCAGTGTTGTTTTAGATGGGCGGAAGGTAGAGGAGCACGTTCTTTGTCTGTCGGTATTTTTTGGCCGTTTCAGGGCTGCTGTAGGGGAATGCTGGAAGAGAAATGTGCTGTTGGAAGCAGCGCCATCTTTTTCCATTGGGCTGGGGTTCTTGGCATCCTGGAGGTGGGTGACGGCTTGCCTGAGGACGGGGATGGTTGTTTTAAGTTGGTGGAAGGGAGAAGAGCACGGTCTCGGGCCGTTGGGGGGTGATCCGGTATGTTTGGTCCATTTCAGGCCGGCTGCAGGGGAATGCTGGAACATTTATGCGCTGCAGGAATCAGCGCCGTCTTTTTCCGGGTGCTCGGGGAATCCCCGAGGTGGGAGACAGCTTGCCTGAGGCTGGGGATGGTTGGGCACGTCCTTGGCCGCTTTGGCAAAAGGGGAAGGGGAAGGGGTGGGGAGTTACCTGCAGCCGCCTGAGAAACCATGTATTCTTTGTTTGTTTTGTATTATTAGTTTGCATTTCTGTTGAAGAAAGAGTGGATGCCTTTCGAATGATGGAGGTGGTGCGTCGGTGTGCGGTTGTTTCGTTAGTTTGGCAGCCAGTCTCCAGCGATTCCTAGGCAGGGAAGGAGTACTTCTCCCCCTTCCTTGGTAGCTGTTTGCTGCTGGCTGGGTCGCGGGTAATCCTTCCAGCTGGGCTGCAGCTTGTCCTGTTCGCCCACGTCCCAGATGGTGACGGGCACGTTGTTTTCCGGCTCCTCTGACTCCATGTCAAGCGATCCCAAATATAGTCTGTGCTATAGGCCCTCTGGCACTCATCAGTACTGGCATTAGGCATTTAAAAATTTCTCCCCCTCCCCGGTCTATTTTTGCACATACCCACAGCAGGAATATTCTTCTCTCGTTCCAGCGGTGGTTCTGTGCTCTCCGTGTTGCACAGATAATGAGCCATTCTGCTGGGGAATGCTCCTCCCTTATTGTCACGTAGTTTCCTCTGACTGGTCCATCTTACGTTGCCTAGTGTTGCTTGGGAACGGTATTGTGATGGTCCTTTGTGTTTCAGAATGTTGAGGGTGCTTTTCTGATTGGTCCGTCATGTGAGGGCGGGGCAGAGAGACATGGTCAGTGTTGTGGCTTCACCACCATGAATACATGAACCCTTCAGGGAGTGACTGAGTGACTTCAGAATGTTGTCTTCAGAAGGTTGAGGGTGAGTTTTATTATAGTAGATAACTTAATACATTTCTTGATTAGCTTTCGAAGGTTGCCCTTCTTCCTCAGATCGGAAATAAGCAAATGTGGAAGCAGATAGTATATATAAAAGAAACATCAAAGCTTTACTTTGACAGTCTGACAGAGTGGGAGGGTGGGGGTATGCATGGGGACATCAAAGCATTTCATTGATATTCTAACAGGATGGGTGTTGGTAGGTGAGAGGAGGGTAATAAACAGAGAAATAAACAGAAAAATACAGCTTTATGGTTTATAATGGGTTAGAAAACCCAGATCCTTATTAAGTCCTGTTTGTTGGGTGTCAAAATATTCAATCATTCTTATTTCAAAGGTCTTACGTTCCTGTATTGTTTTAAAATTACCTTTCAGTATTCTTACTGTGAAATCACTGGTGCAGTGTTCTGGTCTTGTGAAGTGTTGGCCCACAGGGGTGGGGGCCTGAGGAAGAAGGGCAACCTTCGAAAGCTAATCAAGAAATGTATTAAGTTATGTCCAATAAAAAAGGTATCATCTTATTTTCTTTTCCATGTTTTATTTTGTTTGATTTCTATTGATAACCTTAAGAGTGGACTAACACGGCTACCACACTCCTCTATCTTATTGTTGTAACCCACTTAGATTCTTTATTGATAGAAGCGGGATATAAATGCCGAGAACAGAATAGAATACTGAAGGTTGACCACCTCTTGGTCTGCCGATAATAATTATCCGGCGGAGGTAGTTTTAAACAGATAAACATAAACTTGGCCATACACAAGGAAGTGAGTGTGATGTACCGAGACAGAAAGTATTTTTTCACAGAGAGGGTGGTGGATGCTTGGAATGCCCTCCCGCGGGAGGTGGTGGAGATGAAAACGGTAACGGAATTCAAACATGCGTGGGATATACAGTACATAAAGGAATCCTGTGCAGTAGGAATGGATCCTCAGAAGCTTAGCCAAAATTGGGTGGCGGAGCAGGTGGGGGAAGAGAGGTTGGTGGTTGGGAGGCGAGGATAGTGGAGGGCAGACCTATACGTTCTGTCCAGAGCCGGTGGTGGGAGGCGGGGATGGTGGTTGGGAGGCGGGGATAGTGCTGGGCAGACTTATACGGTCTGTGCCCTGAAAATGATCCTTCCTCCCCCTCTCTCATCCTTGGTGACTTTAATATTCCTGCTAATGATCCTTCCAACTCTTATATTTCCAAGTTACTCGCTTTAACGTCGTCCTTTAATCTCCAACTATGCTCCACCTCCCCCACTCATCAAAATGGTCACTGTCTTGATCTCATCTTCTCCTCCAACTGTTCACCTTCTAGTTTCCTTGCCTCTGATCATCCCTCCTCTGATCACCATCTTATAACTTTCACACTTAAATCTCCTCCCTCCCAGTCCCATCCTATCCTATCTAATTTATCTAGGAATCTTCACGATATTGACCCTTCATCTCTATCCTCCCATGTTTCAAACCTCCTCTCTACTGTGGCACCATCCACGTCTGTCAACGAGGCTGTTTCTTCTTACAACAATACCCTATCCTCTGCCTTAGACACTCTTGCACCTTTGATGACCCGCCCTATAAGGCGCACAAAACCCCAACCTTGGCTGACTTCTAATATCCGCTACATACGTTCCTGTACCCGCTCCGCCGAACGCCTCTGGTGGAAATCTCGGGCCCTTGCTGATTTCTTACACTTTAAGTTCATGCTGACCTCCTTCCAATCTGCTCTTTTACGTGCCAAACAGGATTATTATATCCAACTGACCAACTCTCTTGGCTCTAATCCTCGACTTCTCTTCACCACATTGAACTCTCTCCTCAAGGTGCCCTCTCCCCCAACTCCCCATTCATTATCTCCTCAGACCCTTGCTGAATTCTTTCACAAGGTTCAAAAGATAAACCTTGCTTTCTCTACCTCACCACCTCTCCCTCCACTAGTCCGTTCCCCTCTCTCTCCTTCCCCTCATTCCCTTTCCTCCTTTCCTGAAGTTACTATTGAGGAAACTGCACTTCTCCTTTCTTCCTCAAAATGTACCACCTGTTCCTCTGATCCCATTCCCACCCACCTTCTTAATGCCATCTCTCCTACTCTTATTCCTTTTATCTGTCACATTCTCAACCTCTCACTTTCCACTGCGACTGTCCCTGCTGCCTTTAAACATGCTGTGGTCACACCTCTCCTTAAGAAGCCTTCACTTGACCCTACTTGTCCCTCTAATTACCGACCCATCTCCCTCCTTCCTTTTCTCTCCAAATTACTTGAGCGTGCTGTTCACCGCCGCTGCCTTGATTTTCTCTCCTCACATGCTATTCTTGACCCATTACAATCTGGTTTTCGCCCTCTCCACTCAACCGAAACTGCGCTTACTAAAGTCTCCAATGACCTATTACTGGCTAAATCCAGAGGTCAATATTCCATCCTCATTCTTCTTGATCTTTCCGCTGCTTTTGACACTGTCGATCACAACATACTTCTCGATACCCTGTCCTCACTTGGATTCCAGGGCTCTGTCCTTTCCTGGTTCTCTTCCTACCTCTCCCTCTGCACCTTTAGTGTTCACTCTGGTGGATCCTCTTCTACTTCTATCCCTCTGCCTGTCGGCGTACCTCAGGGTTCGGTTCTTGGTCCTCTCCTCTTTTCTATCTACACTTCTTCCCTTGGTTCATTAATCTCATCCCATGGCTTTTCCTACCATCTCTATGCTGATGACTCCCAAATCTACCTTTCTACCCCTGATATCTCACCTTGCATCCAAACCAAAGTTTCAGCGTGCTTGTCTGACATTGCTGCCTGGATGTCTCAACGCCACCTGAAATTAAATATGACCAAAACCGAGCTTCTCATTTTCCCCCCCAAACCCACCTCCCCGCTCCCCCCGTTTTCTATTTCTGTTGATGGATCTCTCATTCTCCCTGTCTCCTCAGCTCGAAACCTTGGGGTCATCTTTGACTCTTCTCTCTCCTTCTCTGCTCATATCCAGCAGACCGCCAAGACCTGTCGTTTCTTTCTTTACAACATCCGTAAACTCTGCCCCTTTCTTTCCGAGCACTCTACCAAAACCCTCATCCACACCCTTGTCACATCTCGTTTAGACTACTGCAATCTGCTTCTTGCTGGCCTCCCACTTAGTCACCTCTCCCCTCTCCAGTCGGTTCAAAACTCTGCTGCCCGTCTCAACTTCCGTCAGGGTCGCTTTACTCATACTACCCCTCTCCTCAAGTCCCTTCACTGGCTCCCTATCCGTTTTCGCATCCTGTTCAAACTTCTTCTACTAACCTATAAATGTACTCACTCTGCTGCTCCCCAGTATCTCTCCACACTTGTCCTTCCCTACACCCCTTCCCGTGCACTCCGCTCCATGGATAAATCCTTCTTATCTGTTCCCTTCTCCACTACTGCCAACTCCAGACTTGGC
The DNA here is from genome assembly GCF_901765095.1 of Microcaecilia unicolor. Lineage (NCBI taxonomy): Eukaryota > Metazoa > Chordata > Amphibia > Gymnophiona > Siphonopidae > Microcaecilia > Microcaecilia unicolor. The sequence continues at coordinate 5,371,534 of NC_044034.1, forward strand.
GCCTTCTGTCTCGCTGCACCCTACGCCTGGAATAAACTTCCTGAGCCCCTACGTCTTGCCCCATCCTTGGCCACCTTTAAATCTAGACTGAAAGCCCACCTCTTTAACATTGCTTTTGACTCGTAACCACTTGTAACCACTCGCCTCCACCTACCCTCCTCTCTTCCTTCCCGTTCACATTAATTGATTTGATTTGCTTACTTTAATTTTTGTCTATTAGATTGTAAGCTCTTTGAGCAGGGACTGTCTTTCTTCTATGTTTGTGCAGCGCTGCGTACGCCTTGTAGTGCTATAAAAATGCTAAATAGTAGTAGTAGTAGTCTCTTGTAATCAGAGGTGATATTGTGATGTCATAATGCCTCAGTCCACCAATAAGAGCCAACCTCATCAGTGATGTCACAATGGCTTGATTGTCCTATACTTGGCTCACTTTTATTACATAGCTCTCTGAGCAGGGACTGTCTTTCTTCTATGTTTGTGCAGCGCTGCGTATGCCTTGTAGCGCTATAGAAATGCTAAATAGTAGTAGTAGTAAATGGCCCTTCTCCACTACTGCCAACTCCAGACTTCGCGCCTTCTGTCTCGCTGCACCCTACGCCTGGAATAAACTTCCTGAGCCCCTACGTCTTGCCCCATCCTTGGCCACCTTTAAATCTAGACTGAAAGCCCACCTCTTTAACATTGCTTTTGACTCGTAACCACTTGTAACCACTCGCCTCCACCTACCCTCCTCTCTTCCTTCCCGTTCACATTGATTTGATTTGCTTACTTTATTTATTTTTTGTCTATTAGATTGTAAGCTCTTTGAGCAGGGACTGTCTTTCTTCTATGTTTGTGCAGCGCTGCGTACGCCTTGTAGCGCTATAGAAATGCTAAATAGTAGTAGTAGTAGTCTCTTGTAACCAGAGCTAATAGTGTGATGTCATAATGCCTCAGTCCACCAATAAGAGCCAACCTCATCAGTGATGTCACAATGGCTTGATTGTCCTATACTTGGCTCACTTTTATTACATAGCTCTTTGAGCAGGGACTGTCTTTCTTCTATGTTTGTGCAGCGCTGCGTACGCCTTGTAGCGCTATAGAAATGCTAAATAGTAGTAGTAGTAGTCTCTTGTAACCAGAGCTAATAGTGTGATGTCATAATGCCTCAGTCCACCAATAAGAGCCAACCTCATCAGTGATGTCACAATGGCTTGATTGTCCTATACTTGGCTCACTTTTATTACATAGCTCTTTGAGCAGGGACTGTCTTTCTTCTATGTTTGTGCAGCGCTGCGTATGCCTTGTAGCGCTATAGAAATGCTAAATAGTAGTAGTAGTAGTAGTAAAAGGACAGGTACAAATCAAGGTAAGGTATACACAAAAAGTAGCACATATGAGTTTATCTTGTTGGGCAGACTGGATGGACCGTGCAGGTCTTTTTCTGCCATCATCTACTATGTTACTATGTTATGTCTATACAATTCTTTGGGGTTGTTACACACCTCCCTGTATTTCTTCTACTTCCACATCCCTCTCTGTCATTTTCATAATTTCTTCACAGTACAGGGACACAGCCCTGTTTTTGTTCCTTTCTCTTTCTGTTTCTGTTTTATTGTAAACCACTTTGACAGTACTTTGAAAAGCAATATATTAGTATCGTTATAAACATAAAATGTGTACATCCTACCAGCAATAGTAGGACAATTCTTTTTGTAAATGTGTATGAAAATTATCACTACAAATCTACCACAGCGTATTATAATCAATAAGCTAATTATTGTCACAATTTAAGTCAACTTAACAATTCAAACTCTCCCCTTTCCACAAGTGGGCATTGCTCATGCCTGTTAAGCAGGGACGTAGCCAGACTTCGGCGGGAGGGGGGTCCAGAGCCCGAGGTGAGGGGCACATTTTAGCACCCCCACGCCGCCGACCCCCCCCCCCCCCCCCCCACAATGAACACCTGTGCTGAAACCGTTTCTGTATCGCTAACCTACAGTACAACAGTGTTAAATCCACGGTAAGTGCATGAGAAATTTTCTGCATCGGTCCCTGTGATAATAAAGCTACTGACACACACCTTGTATTCCTGCACAGCCTCCTCTATGGGGATCACACTATGAGATCTGTGATCCCGGGACTCTCTACAAATAAGGCAGATCATTTTCTGATCCTCTTCACAAAACAGCTTCAGTTTCTCTTCATGTTCCTCACACAAATTCTCCTCTTTGGGTCTCACTGAACACTGACTGAGCTTTTTTGCTATTTCTGTCACATTTGCCAGCTGCCTGTTAGGTCTGAGATTTCTCTGCGGAGACATTGCTCTGCACTGGGGACAGGAGAAGTCTGTGTCTCTCCCCTCCCAGCTCTGAGTGATACAGGAGCGGCAGAAGTTGTGTCCACAGTCCGTAGTCACTGGATCTGTGAAATAATCCAGACAGATAGAACAAGAAGCTTCACCTCGCAGACTCTCAGCAGGGTTTGCAGCAGCCATGATTCTTATAGGAAATGAATGCAAGAATTGAGTTTCTGTTTCATGCTATAACTTACAGTGAGTGTGAAAATAGGGAAGTGTCTCTATGGGGCAGGATCTTTGCCAGAGTCTTTGTGCTATTTGAACACACTTGGGCTGTCTGCTCACCCTCCTGCCTCCCAGTTCTTCCCAGGGACAGAGATCCAGGGATCTGGGATCTACAGGGAAAGCAGCAGTGACCCTTCCCCATAGAGTTTCCTGGATCCTAGGGCAGGGACACTGCTCAGCTCCCTGAAGCAAGAAAAGGTGGCAGGAAGGGGGCAGAGCTTTTGTAAAAGTGGGAGTACAGGAAGGACAAGTCAGGACAATTACATGGCACCCAGCAGGTAATTCCGGTCAGTCTCGTTTGGCGTGATTTATATAAACTTCAGACACACCAGTTGGTTTTGGCAAAGCTGAGGAGCAATTGGGCGGTTTTCCGTGACCCGCCGCGGGAAATTTTTGCCCGCGGCGGGTTGCGATTTTTTGGGCGGCTTTTTCGGCCGCGGGGGGTGGGGTTAGTGACATTTTTGGGCGGGGTTAGTGACATTTTGGGCGGGGTTAGTGACGTGGGAGGCGGGGCCGATGATGGGGGAGGCGGGGCCGGTGACGGGGGAGGCGGGGGCGGGGTTGATGACGGCGGGGGCGGGGTGATGACGCGGGGGTGGGGGGTGTCAGGGGCGGGGTTTGAGTTTGGGCGGGTTTTGGGCGGTTTTTGTGCTGGATTGGGTGGGAAAAAAATTTTCCACCTGGCAACACTGCTGAGGAGGTTAATGTAGTATAGATGTAACCCAGTCCTGCTATCTTGGGTTAGAGGGGGCTCGAGAGGCTACTAGTCACTTTACTCACTTTGGTCCCATCAGCTCATCCACTCAGGAACCACATGACACTCAAAGGATTAAAAGTAACTGGAACATTTATTTAGTTGTAGTTACAGTTATCAAAGGCAGAACCAGGGACAAATCTATTTCCTCTGAACTTCCCTTTTATAACCTAGAGCTCCTCCCGGGACCTCCAGCTACTCCCTTTGATGACCTGCCACCCCGGGGGTCACTATCCAGCTTATAATTGAAAAAGAAAAACGCCTATATTGCGACCCAAATCGGGAGACAGACGTTTATCTCACAAAAATGAATAAAGCGGTATAATCGAAAGCCGAATTTGGACGTTTTCAACTGCACTCCGTCGCGGATGCGGACAAAGTTGATGGGGGGGCGTGTCAAAGGCGTGGTGAAGGCGGAACTGGGGCGTGGTTATCGGCCGATCAGAGATAGGCGCCTTTTGCCGATAATGGAAAGAAAATATGCGTTTTTAGCGAGAATTTAGGGCACTTTTCCTGGACCCTGTTTTTCCACGAATAGGGCCCCAAAAAGTGCCCTAAATGACCAGATGACCACTGGAGGGAATCGGGGATGACTTCCCCTGACTCCCCCAGTGGTCACTAACCCCCTCCCACCACAAAAAAATGATGTTTCACAACTTTTTATTTTCACCCTCAAATGTCATACCCACCTCCCTGGCAGCAGTATGCAGGTCACTGGAGCAGTTATTAGGGGGTGCAGTGGACATCAGGCAGGTAGACCCAGGCCCATCCCCCCCACCTGTTACAATTGTGCTGCTTAATGCTTAGTCGTCCAACCCCCCCAAACCCACTGTACCCACATGTAGGTGCCCCCCTTCACCCCTTAGGGCTATAGTAATGGTGTAGACTTGTGGGTGGTGGGTTTTGAGGGGGATTTGGGGGGCTCAACACCCAAGGGAAGGGTGCTATGCACCTGGGAGCTCTTTTACCTTTTGTTTTTCTTTTTGTAAAAGTGCCCCCTAGGGTGCCCGGTTGGTGTCCTGGCATGTGAGGGGGACCAGTGCACTACGACTCCTGGCCCATCCCACGAACAAATGCCTTGGATTTATTCGTTTTTGAGCCTGGCGCTTTCATTTTCCATTATCGCTGAAAAACAAAAACGCCCAACTCACAAATTGTCGAATAAAACATGGACGTCTATTTTTCCCAAAATATGGTTCGGTCCGCCCCTTCACGGACCCGTTCTTGGAGATAAACGCCCATGGAGATAGACGTTTTCGTTCAATTATGCCCCTCTATATCATACCTCAAAACAAACCAAGAGTATCATGGATGGGCATAATCAAACGGCGCTGGCCAAATAGATGGCCAGCGCCGCAAAGAGCAATCCCGAACCATATTATCAAAAAAGATGACCGGCCAACTTTCGTTTCGATAATACGGTTCGGGGCGGCCAAATGTCAGAGATGGCTGGGTTTGAGATGGCCGGCATCGGTTTTTGCCGATAATGGAAACTAATGCCGGCGATCTCAAACCCGGCCAAATCCAAGGCATTTGGTCGTGGGAGGAGCCAGCATTTGTAGTGCACTGGTCCCCCTGACATTCCAGGACACCAACCGGGCACCCTAGGGGGCACTGCAGTGGACTTCAGAAATTGCTCCCAGGTGCATAGCTCCCTTACCTTGGGTGCTGAGCCCCCAAATCCCCCCCAAAACCCACTCCCCACAACTGTACACCACTATCATAGCCCTTAGGGATGAAGGGGGGCACCTACATGTGAGTACAGTGGGTTTGGGGGGGGGGGGGTTGGAGGGATTAACATTTACAACCACAAGTGTAACAGGTAGGGGGGGATGGACCTGGGTCCACCTGCCTGAAGTACGCTGCACCCACTAAATACTGCTCCAGGGACCTGCATACTGCTGTCAGGGAGCTGGGTATGACATTTGAGCTGGCATAGAGGCTGGCAAATATATATATATATATATATATATATATATATATATATATATATATATATATATATTTTTTTTTTTTTAACGGTGGGAGGGGGTTGGTGATAACTGGGGGAGTAAGGGGGGGTCATCCCCGATTCCCTCCGGTGGTCATTTGGTCAGTTGGGGCACCTTTTTGAAGCTTGGTCCTGAAAAAAAGGGACCAAGTGAAGCCGTCGAAATGCTCGTCAGGGCTGGCTTTCTTTTTTCCGTTATTGGGGGAAGCCGGCCATCTCAAACCACGCCCCCATCCCACTCCTGTCCCGCCTTCGCTAGCCTACCGAAACGCCCCCTTGAAGTTTGGCCGACTCCGCAACGGAAAGCAGTTGGCGCCAGCCAAAATCGGCTTTCCATTATACCGATTTGGCCGGGTTCAGGAGATCGCCGGCCATCTCCCGATTTGTGTCGGAAGATGGCCGGCGATCTCCTTCGAAAATAAGCTGGATAGGGATATAGTGCCAGCACTCTGTGGCAAAAGCAGATTTTGTAATGTGATGTAATTATGTGGCACTTGTATTACACCGACTCCAGGATAGGCTCAAAGTGGATACAATTATAATTACATTGGCTTTCAGTAAAGGCCGGAACTGAATTTAAAACATTATGAATATTGTATAGAATTTTAAATGGATTCATTTCAATTGATATTAGTTATCTATTTTTGGCTTCTTTTAGGATGAAGTCAAATCATGTTTATAATCACCTGAAATTAAGTAGAACCAGGCTGCTGGCATCGGCATTTAAAAAGAAGGTACAGCAGCTTTCAAACTAGAAACTGGGGATTTAATGTGATCATGTGCAAAGTGATGCATGTGGGAAAGAGGAACCCGAATTATAGCTACGTCATGCAAGGTTCCACGTTAGGAGTCACCGACCAAGAAAGGGATCTAAGTGTCGTCGATGATACGTTGAAACCTTCTGCTCAGTGTGCTACTGCGGCTAAGAAAGCAAATAGAATGTTAGGTACTATTAAGAAAGGAATGGAAAACAAAAATGAGGATGTTATAATGCCTTTGTATCGCTCCATGGTGCGACCATACCTCGAATATTGTGTTTAATTCTGGTCGCCGCATCTCAAAAAAGATATAGTGGAATTAGGAAAGGTGCAGAGAAGGGCGACGAAAATGATAAAGGGAATGGGGGGGGGGGGGTACGGATGAAAAAATTGCCAGTTTCTCCTCAACCTGATCTAAATCTGACAGTGTTTCTTGAAAATTCTATAGAGGTTGTAACCGAAAGAACAACATTATTGGTTACGTTTGCTCTGGAACCAGATCGTAACAATATATTCAGACTTTATTTTCGCCACATGAAACTCTCTATTCCTGGGATCAAAAGTTCAGATTTTTCCAGATCTCTCACGAGATACTCAAAAAAGAAGAAAAGAATTTCTGTTGTTAAAAGCAAGGCTCCTCCAATTAGGGGGGACTTTTCTTCTTAAATTTCCATGTAAATGTAATGTTTCTTTGAGTTCTATAAATTACATATTTTTTGACCCACGGAAATTATTAGAATTTATATCCTCTAAAGAATGAAGTTGTAGTAGTCCTTAATCACTAGCGCTTATCCTCGGCTGCGTACATCTATGTTCCTTCTGCTTAAAGGTTATAATATTTTCGTAATTTACTTGAAGATTATGTTTTCCTAGATCTTGGATCAATTATTGTGGACTAAAATTTATTGACTTAATTTGCCTTTAATTTTTTTTTCCTCTTTTTTGTATTTTTCTAATATTCAATATTTATGTTTATTGTATAACTGTAAACTTTGAAAATTTCATAAATAAAAAAATTAAAATTAAAAAAAAAATGCTACAGGGGATGGGACGACTTCCCTATGAGGAAAGGCTAAAGCGGCTAGGGCTCTTCAGCTTGGAGAAAAGGCGGCTGAGGGGAGATATGATAGAGGTCTACAAAATAATGAGTGGAGTGGAAAAGGTAGACATGAAGCGTCTGTTTAGTCTTTCCAAAAATACTAGGACTAGGGGACATGCGATGAAGCTACAAAGTAGTAGATTTAAATGAATCGGAGAAAACGGTTCTTCACTCAACGTGTAATTAAATTCTGGAATTCATTGCCACAGGATGTGGGAAAGGCGGTTAGCTTAGCAGAGTTTTAAAAAGGTTTGGACGGCTTCAAAAAGGAAAAGTCCATAGACCATTATTAAATGGACTTGGGGGAAATCCACTATTTCTGGGATAAGCAGCATAAAATGTTTTGTACTTTTTTGGGATCTTGCCAGGTATTTGTGACATGGATTGGCCACTCTTGGAAACAGGATGCTGGGCTTGATGGACCTTTGGTCTGTCCCAGTCTGGCAATACTTATGTACTTCTGTATTAAATGTACAAATGCATTAAATAAATACCATATGTAATGAGTTTATCTTGTTGGATAGACTGGATGGACCGTACAGGTCTTTATCTGCCACCATCTACTATGTTACTATGACAGGGACACAAAGGGGAGATGCTGTGTGGGGATAGTATATGGACACAGGGGCATTGCAGACACAGAAGGGAGATTTTTTTCGACACAGTGAAAGAGAGGATAGGGAGAGTTGATGATGGATGTGAGGATATGAACACAGGGGAGATACTGGACAGGAAAGTATAGGAACACATAAGGGAGATGCTGAACATGGGGGGCAATAGGGACACAGAAATAGAAGATGGATGGTTGACATGGAGAGAGAAGAGATGTCAAATGCTACTACTACTACAAATCTTTTCTATAGCGCTACCAGTCGTACGCAGCGCTTCACAATTGAACATGAAGAAAAGACAGTCCGTGCTCAAAAGAGCTTACAATCTAAATCAGGACAGACAGACAGGACCAATAAGGGATAAAGGTAGGACAGACAGATAGGACACATAGGGAAAGGGACTATTGAAGAGAGGAAGACAAGATAAAGGTTACGAGCAGGTGACAAGTTAGGAATTAAAAGCAGCATCAAACAGGTAGGCCTTTAGCCCCGATTTGAAGGCGGCCAGGGATGGAGCTTGACGTAATGGCTCAGGAAGTCTATTCCAGGCATAAGGTGCGGCGAGATAAAAGGAACGGAGTCTGGAGTTAGCGATGGAGGAGAAGGGTGCAATTAGGAGAGATTTGCCTAGTGAATGGAGTTCCTGGGAAGGAGTGTAGGCAGAGATGAGGGTAGTGAGGGGCAGCAGAGTGAATGCACTTATAGGTTAATAAGAGGAGCTTGAATTGTATACGGAAACGGATAGGGAGCCAGTGAAGTGACTTCAGAAGAGGGCTGATATGGGCATAGTGACTGGCAAAATATTAATCGTGCAGCAGAATTTTGAACAGATTGAAGAGGAGAGAGATGGCTGAGTGGAAGACCTGTGAGAAGCAAGTTGCAGTAGTCCAAGCGAGAGGTGATGAGAGTGTGGATGAGGGTTCTGGTAGCGTGCTCAGAAAGGAGAGGGCGAATTTTGGCGATATTATAGAGGAAGAAACGACAGGTTTTAGCAGTCTGTTTAATATGTGCAGAGAAGGAGAGGGAGGAGTTGAAGATGACCCCAAGGTTAGGAGCAGGTGACACAGGAAGAATGAGCGAGTTGTCGACAGAAATAGAGAGTGGGAGAAGGGGAGAGGTTGGTTTAGGTGGGAAGATAAGGAGCTCAGTTTTGCACATATTGAGCTTCAGGTGGCAGTGAGACATCCAGGCAGCAATGTCAGTGGACAGGAGAACCTGGTGAATGAGTTAAGAGAAGACAGAGAGAAGCAGAAACAGAGTCTGAGACCAACCTGATTTAAAAAATAAAATGATCAGACAACAAAAGGTAGAAAATATCATTTTTTTTTCTATTTTGTGATTAGAGTATGTCAGATTTGAAATGTACATCTTGCCAGAGTTAGTGTTAGACATGGCTGGGGCCCAGGGTAGAAATTTGGAAGGGGAACCCAAAGCCCACTACCAGGCTGCATTTTCTTCAGCTTCCAGCAGGCTTGGGCATCTCCCATGTCAGGGACCAAGGGCAGTTGCCCTTGTCACACTGTCCCCTCAAACCATCCCTGGCACGTGCCATCTTTATATTTTTCACAACGCAGGAGTAAATGCATCTCTTTCTATATATCTGGTGTTGTACTACATAACTATTTGAGGCTTGTGCAGCTGACAGGGACGGGGCGGAGGCAGGGACAAACTTTGACCCTGTGTCATTCTCCATGATTTTCTGAGGGCGCCAATTTATAGGTGTGCAAGGAAGAAATCCTGAAACATGAACATTTCTGTCACAGTGTTTTATTTGAACGTGTTTAACAAAAATCCGTAAAATCTTTCACCTCTCACGATCCTGCCAGAGACTTCAGATTAAGGAAATATATCAGGAAAGAAGCTGGATTATACAAAACCATAAGGAAGGGCAGCAGAGCTTCCCAGATCTAATTGCATTTTCTGATCACTGTATATAACACTTTGGTAATCAGGGACACAGAAATAGAAGATGGAGAGAGAAGAGATGTCAAATGCTACTACTACTACAAATCTTTTCTATAGCGCTACCAGTCGTCAAATTGTCAGAGAGAAAGAGTCCGGGAATGTTAATCTGAGCTTGGCTGTTTAATTCCCAGGCTGGTACCTGGCGGATTCTCAAAGGAAATTCAGAATTAGTCCAGAAGAAAGGTCGGAGTTTCCCTGTGAAGGTGTCGGTGAAGGTGAAGAGATGAGATTTATTATCTGCATCATAAAACGAGACCTTTCCCGCCTCATAGTCCAGCAGAATCCCCACGGCCAGGAGTCTCTCACTCAGGGGGAGCTGGGTCACAGGGAAGGTGAAAACCCAGTATCTAAGTACATCCGACAACATTACTGTCCAGTATCCCTCCCCGGGTGACAGTCTGATCCCTCCCTTCCTCAACACAGAGTCTTTACACACTCCCAGTATCCAGTGAGTCACATGCACCACTTCCACCTCCCAGTAATGTCTCCCGCAGGTGAAGCCCTCGCACCCCAGCACACAGGGATCAGTATCAAATCTCTGGGGGTTATCCAGCAATTCCTGTGTTGTGTTTCTCCTCCTGACACTTTTCCGATCCTCAGACAGGACGAGATAGGGATGAGCAGTTTCAGCATCCAGAGTCACATTTACTGTATAGAGGAGACACATTAATAAACATGAGCAAACGCTTCTCATTAGCTCCCCACACACCCACTTCTAACCCTCATTGGCTTCCCGCACACCCTTATTGGCTCGTCATACAACCACCTCTAATTCTCATTGGCTGATTCTTCAGTCACTCACTTATTCTATGACAGGAGCTCTGCAATTGGTTATTTTTCACTGGATGCGTCACATCCCACCGATTGGACATCATGTTTTCAGTGCACCCTACTAGTCTATTCAAACCAGGAGGTTTAATGACAGGAGTCCGCGTGATGTAAAAAAGTTGAAGCTGCCCCTCCCCCATCACCGCCATATTGGCCAGAACAAAACAATAGCAAAAACCTCCTAGGTTTTGCATTCTCTCTGTTAGGAGGGGATCGGGGGCAGGGGATGTAATGGGAGTTTGAGGGATTTGGGAGTCCTGGAGCACTGACAAATACATTTGAATATAACCCTCCCTCCCTTCATAGACCCCCTTGAAAATGCCCCAAACCCCCCCCCCCCAAACTTCCCTTACATCCCCCACCCCCAATCCCATCCTAATTGAGAGAATGCAAAACCTAGGAGGTTTAATAAAACCTCATGTATGCTATTGTTTTCATTAGCAATTGCTAATGTTTTGTTCTGACTAATATGGTGGCAAGCTCCACCCACTGGCTTCAGCCCAGATAATAGGCCAGACAGAATCATGCCAGCTCCTGTAATTAAACCTCCTTGTTTTCAAACCATGCTTGAATGAGGTAATGAAAGGGAGACTCTAATTTATTTAATTAATTAATTAATTAATTTTATTTATTGCATTTGTATCCCACATTTTCCCACCTATTGGTAGGTTCAGTGTGGCTTACACGGTTCCGGAGAGATGGTTACAGATTCTGGAGTAATCGAATACAGGGCATAGTACAATTGGTTATGGATTGCGTAGTCCACATTAACAGTTTGAATAGGGCGGATTGGACGATAAAAGGTATATTATTGTTGTCCGTGTTCGTGATTATTTGGGTTGGGTAGTCTGGATGTTTAAATTGGTTCTGTGGGAATGAACTTCCTGAAAAGATGGGTCTTCAGGTTTTTTTTTTTCGGAAGTTTAGGTAATTGTTCTTGAGTTTCAGGTCTTTTGGCAATGCATTCCATAGCTGGGTGCATAAAAAGATGAAACTGGAGGCAAATGTTGATTTGTACTTCAGGCCCTTACATCTGGGGACGTGAAGGGTTAGGTACGATCTCGCTGATTTATTTGTATTTCTAATTGGTAAGTCAACTAGTTCAGTCATGTAGCCTCCTGCTAGGCCATAGATTATTCTGTGTGCTAAAGAACATATCTTGAAGGCTATATGTGCTTTGATCGGTAGCCAGTGTATTTTTTGGAGGAGGGTTTTCGCACTTTCAAATCATGTTTTTTCCATAGATGAGCCGTGTTTTGTGCCATTTGTAGTTTCCTTAAGATTTGATCTTTGCATCCTGCGTGGATTCCACTGCAGTAGTTCACATGGGCTACAACCATTGTTTGGATCATGTTGCGGAATATGTCCCTTGGGAAATTTTCTTTTGTTACATTTGTACCCCGCACTTTCCCACTCATGGCAGGCTCAATGCGGCTTACATGGGGCAATGGAGGGTTAAGTGACTTGCCCAGAGTCACAAGGAGCTGCCTGTGCCTGAAGTGGGAATCCAACTCAGTTCCTCAGTTCCTGAGGACCAAAGTCCACCACCCTAACCACTAGGCCATGAGTGGGAAAGCGCAGGGTACAAATGTAACAAAAATAAAATAGATACTATTGGAGATTCTACATGGAATGTTGCTACTATTGGAGATTCCACATGGAATGTTGCTATTCCACTAGCTGAAACCACTTAGGATCTCCAAACTTCAAAAAATCTTTGGTAAACTCAACCACACACTTCACAAATCCAAAGAAAAGAATTGTATGTCTGCAAACAGCCTACCTATGGGATGTTTTTTTACTTTGACTATTGCAAAATCCCAAACACCCTATATTATGTTGAAATACATATACATGTATATTGGTTTGGGAACCCTCAGAAGATACCACTTAAAGGCGACATCATAAATTCTTGCCTAGTGGCATAGTATCTCTTCATTGGGTCATCCCTTGATTAACTATTTTATGGTGCTGTTGCGAACACACTCAAAAAGTGATCAAAAATATACGTGCTATTCCACTAGCAACATTCCATGTAGAAGTCGGCCCTTGCAGATCACCAATGTGGCCGCGCAGGCTTCTGCAGGACGTCAGACTCACAGAAACAGAAGCCTGCTCAGCCTTCTACATGGAATGTTGCTAGTGGAATAGCAACATTCCATGTAGAATCTCCAATAGTAGCAACATTCCATGTAGAATCTCCAATAGTATCTATTTTATTTTTGTTACATTTGTACCCTGCGCTTTCCCACTCATGGCAGGCTCAATGCGGCTTACATGGGGCAATGGAGGGTTAAGTGACTTGCCCAGAGTCACAAGGAGCTGCCTGTGCCTGAAGTTGGAATCCAACTCACTTCCTCAGTTCCCCAGGACCAAAGTCCACCACCCTAACCACTAGGCCACTCCTCCACTCCATATTGTTTTATGCGTTTGAGTTTCCACATTGTGTAGAACATTTCCTTTGTAGTGGCCTTGGCTTGGTTTTCGAGTGATAAGTTATGGTCTAAGGAAATGCCCAGGATTTTCAGGTTGAGATTGGGAGAGATGAGCCCAAGGCATTGATGGTTGTGGGATGTTCAGTGGGATGAGAGAAGGAGGCAGTGTGTTTTTTCTCTATTGAGTTTCAGCTTGAAGACTGATGCCCAGGATTCTGTGGTGTTCATGTTGTTCGTTATTTCGGCAGTGATTTCTGATAGATTCTTTTTGAAAGGGATATAAATTGTGACATCATCCACATGTAGGAATGGGTTGAGGCCTTGTTTGGATAGGGACCTGGCTAATGGAATCATCATTAGGTTGAATAGTATAGGCGAGAGTGATGATCCCTTTGGCACTCCGCATTCTGCTTTCCAAGGTGGGGAGATTTCAGATTTTATTTGATAAGACCTGGTTGTCAGGAATCCCTTGATCCAAGTAAGTATTTTCCCTCCAATTCCTATCTTATCGAGTATTATTAGTAGCATGTGGTGGTCTGCTGCGTACGCTTTGTAGAGCTATAAACATGCTAATTAGTAGTAGTACCATGTCAAATGCACTCGACATGTCGAACTGGAGTAGGAGGATGCTTTTGCCTATTGCGATTTCCTGCTTGAATTTGGCCAGGAGTGTGATTAGTACTGTTTCTGTACTATGGTGAGGTTTGAAGCCTGATTGAGATTCGTGCAGTACGGAGAATTTGGTGATGTATTCTAGCAGTTATTTGGTCACTATGCGTTCCATAAAACTCAGCATCTTAAAATAAGTTCAAGGTTCTTTTACTGAAGATTGCAGCGCTATTCCATTACAAGAATTTCCCTCGGACCCGGGTCTTATCACTGTGTTATCTAAGTCCCCAGAACAACAAAGAGAGTCCAATTCTCCCGCAAAAACACACAAGGAAACAAGTCAAGCGGAAGATATTCAGAAGGACCAGACTGAAGTCACAGATGTTAACAGTCAAAAATGATGATTTATTAAGACCCTACATGGTTATATAAATACAAATGTAAATAAAAATATAACTATATATTTAAATAAAGATGAAACATGTGTTCCATATATAGTGCGATGTGTAAAGTTAAAAAGTGACATAAATGTAAATGACAAAAGTTACATACAGTATGATAGCAAGCAGATTATGCAAATAAATAGTAAACACATATGTATAACATCAATAGTAGCAAGATACATAATGAAGGCAAAGAACTTAAAAACAACAACAATTTATTATAAACCTAAACATAGACATTAATAAAAATAAAGATAAAACACATATGTAAATATATATGTATATATATACTGATACTTAAAGGCTTTTTATAGCTCTTATCCTGAGTCCCATCCAGATAGGTTTATCACATAAGCACTTTTGATTGGATTATCTGTGTTTGCCAATTTGAAGGTACAAAACATTTTCAATGATATCTCAGCAATGTCTTTTTATTTTGGTATCACCATTTATCGCTTATGCTTGCATTTACCAAATTTTATTATCATTTTTATAATCACATCTTGCCTTTAAGTATCAGTATATATATACATATATATTTACATATGTGTTTTATCTTTATTTTTATTAATGTCTATGTTTAGGTTTATAATAAATTGTTGCTGTTTTTAAGTTCTTTGCCTTCCGCAGATCATTGAAGACCCATCTTTTCGAAAAAATTTACGGAAAGGACAAAAACACATAAAGACCACACCTACTGTTCACGAATGCACCACACATTCACCTCTGAACTCTCATTCCTGTAACATCACATCATTCTTACCTTCAATCACAGAAAGATATATATCATATGTTCTTATGCCTTTTTATCGCCCTCTAAGCTCCCATTGTTTCCTTCCAATGTTTCAATGTTTATACTCCAGTATTACATTCCTTAACGACACCTCAACTGTTTCGCATAATTCTGAAAAATGTAATCCATAACCAATCTGTAACAAATTGAATTTCCAATATTTAACTCATATTGTAAGCCACACTGAACCCGCAAAAAGGTGGGAAAATGTGGGATACAATTGCAATAAATAAAATAAATAAAAAATAAAATTATGTATCTTGCTACTATTGATGTTATACATATGTGTTTACTATTTATTTGCATAATCTGCTTGCTATCATATGTAACTTTTGTCATTTACATTTATGTCACTTTTTAACTTTACACATCGCACTATATATGGAACACGTTTCATCTTTATTTAAATATATAGTTATATTTTTATTTACATTTGTATTTATATATTTTTGTTTTAGACCCCTGAAGAAGGCCTCTTGGCCAAAACACGGACCGTGTAGGGTCTTAATAAATCATCATTTTTGACTGTTAACATCTGTGACTTCAGTCTGATCCTTCTGAATATCTTCCGCTTGACTTGTTGTTTCCTTATCTAAGTCCCCAACACTTCTTCCTTCACAAACTGTAAACGTATTCTTCCGAGTTAGAGTCAGTGGCACCATTTCTGTAAGGGGAGGGGGAAGAGCACTCTTTGCTGGTACAGTGTGACCTTGCATTTACAGCTCTCAGCAAAAATACAGAAAGATGAAGTTTGAGCTTTTAGCTATGTAGGTCATGGGTCATGCCTGTCAGTAAGCAGAAAAGAGCAAAATCAAGTGTAGGCATCAATGAGCTCTGCACTGAGGGAAGAGTTCACCGTGGTTAGTGCCGCCACCTGCCATCGCTATCTTCTCTACTTTTCCGTATTCCAGGAGCTGCGGGCAACGGATGCCAGATCCAAGCAATTCTGGTCTGGCTGAGACATAGGGAGGCGATCGGAATTATCTTATAGTGGCTTCACCTCTGAACTGATGATTAAGACCACTTTGCTATGTTTGGTCCAGTCTAACAGACTGAAATAACAACTAATGCTAGCATCGCCATTTCAAGAGACAATTCGACATCAGATATGGAAACTCTCTACCTATTCCCATCAGAACAGAAAACAACTACCTCAACTTCAGGAAGAGGCTAAAAACCTTTCTCTTCCCAACGACTGCTTCATAGTAATCCATAATGACTTCTACTTCCTAGTATCATTAGATTGTAAGCTCTTTGAGCAGGGACTGTCTTTCTTCTATGTTTGTACAGCGCTGCGTATGCCTTGTAGCGCTATAGAAATGCTAAATAGTAGTAGTAGTAGTAGTAGTATCATCCATTATCCTTTCCTTTAATGTCTTTAGTCTCGTGCATTACACCAGTGGTCTCTAATGTTTCTCATACCTCGCACTAACACTATCTGCTTTTGTCTCACCTAGAATGTAAACCGCACTGAACCCTGGAAAGGGGGATATTAGCAGTTTAAAAGAATTGAATTGATTCCAAGATGATTCTGTGTTTTTAGAAGGCATAGCATGTAGTATGGCAAAGAGGCGCTTAAGCTATCTTTCGAGCAGTACCAAACTCCAGGCTCAAGCGGCCATCTACCTTCTTGGTTTTGGGCAGCCAGCTCTGGAACGCCTTACCTAGATCTATTCGAATAGTCAATGACTACTTACTCTTCCAGAAGCTTCTAAAAACTTACCTCTTCAAGCAAGCCTATACAAATGACTTGACTTAAATCAGGAGTCCATCTGCACTACTCAGATCAGACTATGGCAGAACCTGAAATACGCTTCCCTACTTAATCCTTTCTGAATTCATCCCTCTTCCAACCCTCATTATACTTTATTCCTTAATCAACAACACAATATCCCAATATATACCCTTCCCATTCTCTGCCTCTACCATCTTCCTCCCTTACCCATCTTAGTCATCCACATTTTGTTGTCCACCTCTTCATACACTATATTATCGCTGTAATCCAATCTGTGATATCTTGTAAACCTGTTATATTTTGTAAGCCGCAATGAACCTGCTAATAAGCGGGAAAGCATGGGGTATAAGTGTTACAAATAAATAAATAAATGATATCACTTCCTCCCACACTCTCCCCTGTCATAGCAGACAAATATTCTGTCCCCTATTCTCTCCCTAACAGAGGGATCACTCCTCGACCCTGCAGTGTATGATCAGAGAAAATGATCCCTAACACTGTCTATATTATGAAATTACAGTCACAGGTCACATTGCTCCCAATTAAAGAACGCATCACGTTCAAAATTTGCTCCCTAGTTCACAAAATCATTCATGGAGATGCACCAGCCTACATGTCAGACCTAATAGACTTACCACCCAGGAATGCCAAAAGATCATCCCGCACATTCCTAGATCTACACTTCCCTAACTGCAAAGGTCTAAAATACAAATTAACACATGCGTCAAACTTTACCTACTTGAGTGCACAGTTATGGAACGCACTACCGCGCAACTTAAAAAAGATCTACGAACTAACGAACTACTGAAGACCCATCTCTTTAACAAGGCATACCACAAAGATAATCCAATGTGAATATACACAACTCCTCCACATATATTCAGCATTGTCTTATAATATCTGATTGTTATACCACTATCATGTTTTATCATTATCATGTTCCCAAGGTCCTTCTGTATCACTAAATGTCTATTTTCTTATATAATTCCACTATTCATGATGTATTGTAAACCACATTGAGCCTGCAAAGAGGTGGGAAAATGTGGGATACAAATGCAATAAATAAATATAAATAAAATAAATTACTAGATTTGATTCTTGGATATAATTAGTTACCTATATATCTGCTGCACTTCATCCACCAATCTGCATTAACAGAAAGAAAAGTGATCAGATCTCAGAAAAGAGAAATAAGTATATTGTTGTAACTTTGAATGAAACTTACCAAGTCCTGCAGGATGTGATATTTTTTTGTAGAGAAAAAAAAATGTAGAAATAGAGAAATGTTAGAAATTTTGGTTTACAAAAATGTCATAGTAACAAAAAATATCAATAAAGGGTAGTAAAAGACCGTCTGTAATTCTCAAATGTAACTCTTTCAGTTTTTCAGCTCTAGTACTAAAACAATCTCACAATGGAGCATGATGAAATTTTTTTTTTTTTTGGGGGGGGGAAGCCTCAGAACCCTTCCTCCACCGCTCTTTACTTTGTAGGTGGCAGGAGTTTCCAGGGTAAATGATATCACTGGCATAAAAAAATACCCCAATGTTCTTTATTTATTTATGCATTTGTACCCCAGGGGCATAGCCAGACCTCACGGTGGGGCCAGAGCCCGAGGTGGGGGGGGGGGGGGCAATTTTGGTTTGCTGCCCTGCCGCTCCCCACCCACTGCTACAGCAAATACCTTGGCTGGCGGAGGTCCCCAACCCCCGCCAGCTGAAGCCTTGCTCCGGCGCCGCCTGCCCTGCTTTCTCTTCTCCCTCACGTCCTGTACGCTCCTTTTAGTAAAACTGAATTTTGCTAAAAGGAGCGTGCAGGACGTAAGGGGGAAGACAGAGCAGGGCAGGCAACACGCCAGAGACCGGCTTGGAGACCCCCACCAGCAAAACCAGGGGTCCAGAAGAAATTTGAGGGAGGCCCAGGCCCCCGTGACCCCACGTAGCTACGCTACTGTTGTACCCCACATTTTCCAATATGGAATCAGCTCATAGTTGTTATGTGTTTGTGCTTGTCTAGTTCAGTTCTTGTTCGAGATCTTGCGTGTCGTCTTTGTTTACGAGGGGTCATATATTTTCTGAATGCCAAGTAGTTGTTCATACCTTTGAGGGCCTTTGGTAACGTGTTCCATGATTTGGGACAGATGTATGTGAAGTTGCTTCAGTACGAAGATTTAAGAACATAAGAACATAAGCATTGCCATACTGGGATAGACCAAAGGTCCATCAAACCCAGTATCCTGTTTCCAACAGTGGCTAATCCAAGGTCACAAGTACCTGGCAAGATCCCAAAACAGATTTAATGCTGCTTATCCTAGAAATGACCAACCAAATGGTAGAAATGAAGTCAACTGGTCACCAAATAAATGTGATATGGGGGAGTCTCATACAGTCACCAAGGCAAGTAGGTTATCAACCAATCTGATATGCCTGATCAACGTGACAATTATAATCATAGACGGCCCCCTGCCATCCATACCAATTTTTATATATTTTAATTGCTTATAGTGTCCTTTTTACTTCTTTTGTATCAATCTTTAAATTTCACCTTATTCAATAATGTGACCAATGTACTCTCAGTAAGAGCGAAACAGGCACCTGTTGGGATAGTAAGGATTCCTGGAATGGCTTGAGGACATGCACACAGATAAGTGTCTAATATCTCCACTACAGTAAATGAGAAAATTCCTACTGAGAGTAACATCATAGGGGGTCGATAATCTGGACTGGGTCTGAACATGGGTAGAGTCAGAAGTTACCTTATTATTGGCAATACCAGTGGTGTAGCTACGTGGGGCCACGGACCCCCGTAGACTTGGCCCTGGACCCCCCTGCCGACGACCCTCTCGACTCCCCTTCCCACCGCCAACCCTTCCCCGCCGTCGCCTTGGGCTACCTTTGCTGGCGGGGGACCCCAACCCCCGCCAGCCGAGGTCCTCTTCTTCCGGCGCAAGGCTTCGTTCTATTTCTGAGTCTGACGTCCTGCACGTTGTACGTGCAGGACGTCAGACTCACAGAAACAGAACGAAGCCTTGCAGATCAGCCAGCGAGGTCCTCTTCTTCCGGCGCAAGGTTTAGTTCTGTTTCTGTGAGTCTGACATCCTGCACGTACAACGTGCAGGACGTCAGAAACAGAACGAAGCCTTCACAGGAAGAAGAGGACCTCCTCGGCTGGCGGGGATTGGGATCCCCCGCCAGCAAAGGTAGGCGACGGCGGGGGAGGGTTGGCGGCGGTAGGGGGGTCAAGAGGGTCGTTGGCAGGGGTCATCAAAGTTGGCGGCGGCGCCGGGGGGGGGGCTAAAATGTGCCCCCTCACCTCGGGCTCTGGACCCCCTCCCACCGAAGTCTGGCTATGCCCCTGATTACTCAGTCCATTAACCGCATAACTATCTGCATAAAATCAGGACCAAAAAGAGGATGTTGTACCTTTGTCTGAGCAATTATCTGGTATCAGTCAGAATCTCGCTGGTACCCAGATTAGTGCTGGTGTACCCAGGTGTAAATGTGCATTAAGGTTCTGGATTAGGGGGGTTTATTTCCTTAGGCATTCAATTTCTGAGGTTCTGGAGTAAGTTTCCTGTAAGGGGACTTTCCTTTTTTGAAATATAAGATGAAGGGTCCTTGTTAGGCTGAGTATTGGGGTTTACTCCTTGGAAAGCAGTTGTGGTGGGTGAACAGTGTAACAGTATCTTATTGGGGGTCAACAATGTGATACTGTATTTCACTGTGGTGTCTGTATCTCTGATATGATTACGATCTACAAAATCCTAAGTGGTATAAAACAGGTAAAAGCGGAGTGGAGGAGTAGCCTAGTGGTTAGTGCGGAAGTGGGATTGATTCCCACTGCAGCTCCTTGTGACTCACGGCAAGTCACTGTTACCCTCCATTGCTTCAGGTACAAAATTAGTACCTGTATATAATATGTAAACCACTTTGATTGTAACCACAGAAAGACAGTATATCAAGTCCCATTGCCCCCTAAAAGTAAATCCATTTTTTACTCTTTTAAAAAAGTACAAAGAGCAGGGGACACTCAATGAAGTTACATGGAAATATTTTTAAAACAAATAGGAGGAAATATTTTTTCACTCAATCAATAGTTAAGCTCTGGAACTTGTTGCCTGAGGATGTAGTAACAGCGGTTAGCATGTCTGGGTTTAAAAAAGGTTTGGACAAGTTCCTAGAGGAAAAGTCCATAGTGTACTATTGCAATAGACACTGGGAAGCACTGGTTGCCCTGGGATTGGTAGCATGGAATGTTGTTGCTCTTTGGGGTTCTACATGGAATGAGTTTCTGCATGGAATCTTGTCACTCTTTTTAGGGTTCCAGAATCTTGCTATTCTTTGGGGTTCTACATGGAATGTGGCTACTCTTTGAGATTCTGCATGGAATCTTGTTACTCTTTAGGATTCCAGAATCTTGCTTTTCTTTGGGGTTCTACATGGAATGTTGCTACTCTTTGAGATTCTGCACGTAATCTTGTTACTCTTTAGGATTCCAGAATCTTGCTATTCTTTGGGGTTCTACATGGAATGTGGCTACTCTTTGAGATTCTGCACGTAATCTTGTTACTCTTTAGGATTCCAGAATCATGCTATTCTTTGGGGTTCTACATGGAATGTTGATACTCTTTGAGTTTCTGCATGGAATCTTGTCACTCTTTAGGATTCCAGAATCTTGCTATTCTTTGGGGTTCTACATGGAATATGGCTACTCTTTGAGATTCTGCACGGAATCTTGTCACTCTTTAGGATTCCAGAATCTTGCTATTCTTTGGGGTTCTACATGGAATGTTGCTACTGTTTGAGATTCTGCATGGAATCTTGTTACTCTTTAGGATTCCAGAATATTGCTATTATTTGGGGTTCTACAAGGAATGGTGATACGTTTTGAGTTTCTGCATGGAATCTTGTCACTCTTTTTAGGGTTCCAGAATCTTGCTATTCTTTGGGGTTCTACATGGAACGTTGCCACGATTTGGGTTTCTGCTGGGTACTTGTGACCTGGTTTGGCCATTATTGGAAACAGGATACTGGGCTAGATGGACCATTGGTCTGAAACAGTATGGCTATTTGTATGTACTTTTATTTCTGCACATTTTTTATTACAATGCATCTAGAGTATTTGAAAAGACAGGAATACAAATCTGCTAATGATTTAAAAATATACAAGAGAAACCAAATTAAAAAGAAAACAATTCCTCACCTCCAAATTTTGTGATCAGTTTCTTCAGCTGCTTAGGGTAGCTCAAATCAAAATCCATTTTCAGATCAGTTGAAACAGCCTCTGGGTTTGGAAATTTCATTTCCTGACACCTAGGGGTAAGAGAATTACTGGGATTACTTTGGGAGATGTTCACCCTCAAGGGACAGAGATGAGAGAGGTGGAGGGGAGGAGATATGCCATGAGGCCTTTTCTTTCTGTGATTATGTGACTGAAGTAAGGTCTGAAACTCTGGTTATTATCAAAGAATTTGCAGGTCCTCAGAGAACTGCCTGGCCTTGACCCAACCCAACTTGCTACTCCTTATATCTGATGTCATAAACCTTTTTGCTCCACATTAATCCCTTTAGAGTGGGGAGAATGTGGGGCCAACCTCTTTTCTCCCAGTGGGGGGAGGTGTTTTGACTGGTCTCTTTGCCAGTAAGGGGAGAAGTTGGGACTAGGCCCAATTGCTCACGTACATGTTTAGACTAATGGCGCTCACACATACACACGTGCATAAATGCCAAAAGTGTTATACTGTAAATAAATATGTGTGTATTGTTTATCATTTATTGCTATATCGCTTCTCTTGAACCCAAATCAAAACGGTTTACATTGCAAAAAAAATAAATAAAAACAAAGTTAAAATTGGAAAAGGAACGTCATAAAATAAATCGGAAAGCACAATCACTCAAGACCTATCAGACAGTTAACCAATACAACCTGCGGGAAGCAGTCTATTATAAATTGAGTTTCTTCCCCTTGCCACAGGAAATCTAACCAGAATGAACATCAAAGGCCAAAGGCTGTTTTAAAGAAATAAGCTTTCAGTGAAGTTTGAAAGGAGCTATAGGAGTCATCAACTTGCAAATATTGGGAAGAAAGTTCCAGAAGATGGGGGCAAGAAAGAAGAAAGCAGATGACCAGGCGGACTCCCATCGTGCCTTTGAGGGAGGAGGTAAAACAAGCCAATTATCAGTAAGTGAACAAAGGGTACGAGAGGATGTTTAAGGGATGATCAAAGAAGCCAAATAGGAAGGAGTGGCAGTGTATAGTATTTTATGTGTTAATACAAGGATTTTGTATTTTACTCGAAACTCGATAGGTAGCTAGTGAAGATGTTGTAGAAGCAGAGAAACATGATCGTAGCGTTTTGCATAACAGATTATATGGGCAGCAGTATTTTGAAGTGCTTCAAATTAGCTTTAGTAATACCTGCATAGATGTAATTGCAATAATCATAATGAGAATTGATGTATGCATAAAATAGAGAGCAAAGTAAAGTTGAATCTACCAATCTAAAATATATCTGAGATACGGAGAAAATAGAAACCAGTTTTCATGACCTGTGATATGAGGTGTAAAGAATAAAGCTGAGTCAAGAATTATTCCAAGATATCTGAAGGAAATGACAGGAGTGAGCTGTCTATTGAAAAGCATGGGCATCATACAAGGAGTAGAAAAGGAACCCGTGATCCAGCTGGCTGCCATCTTCTCGGGATTAAGAATTAAATGATGCTCCTCCAGCCAAATTGCTACTTCCTGCAGGCAATCCTGAAGGGGGTGTACATTGATAGACATTGCATCAGTGTAATAAACTAAGAGGAAATCATTGGCACATGAGTAGGTACTAATGTCGAAAATCTGGATAAGTAATGCCAAAGGGCTAACAAAGAGGTTAAAAAGAGTTGGCAAAAGGACCGAACAAGAAAGTGTGTGAGAGGTAGAGGTAGATTGGACAACCATGAAGGAGTGATGTTCCAGGAAAGAAGTGAACCATTTCAGAAATGTTCCTGAGATTCCTAAGGAGATTAAGTGTTGAAGGAGAGTGTAATCAATAAGGTCGAAAGTAGCCGAGAGATCTACAGATACCACTAGTGCAATTCTACCTTACTCAAGATTGCAGTGAAGTTTGCTTAAGAGTGAATTAATGACAGTTTTGATACTGTAGCCTGCCCTGAAGCCTGACTGGTGGGGGTGTAAGGCATTTATTGACTCGATGTAAGCTTGAATTGCTGGAAGACTACAGTTGAGTATCTTTGAAACAAAGAGAGATTAGAAACAGGGCGGTAGTTATTTGGCTGTAGTGGATCTAGAGTAAATTATTTCAAAATGGGTTTGATGAGTGCATCTTTGAATGATGTTGGAACTATACCCAAGGTCAAACTGTGAGATATCAGGGAAAGGAGAAATGGAGATAGTCCTAAGGAAGGCTATCTTAGCCAGGTTGATGGAAAGGGATCAAGGGAACAGAAAGTCACATTGAGATGGGATAACAGATCAAAGAGAGATTTGGGAGATGGGATATTGAATACTGTCCATGATGCTGTATTGGACGAAGGGGGAGATGTACAAGATGGGAGAGCAGGAGAGGGGATAAAACTAGATGGCAGCAAAAATGCCGCCTGAAGCCTCTCAATTCTGAAGGTGAAATATGAGGCCAACGTTTCAGAAGTGAGATGGACAGTTGGAGAACCATCAGATGGAGGGGAGATAAGAG
The DNA here is from genome assembly GCF_901765095.1 of Microcaecilia unicolor. Lineage (NCBI taxonomy): Eukaryota > Metazoa > Chordata > Amphibia > Gymnophiona > Siphonopidae > Microcaecilia > Microcaecilia unicolor. The sequence goes on from NC_044034.1 coordinate 5,395,819, forward strand.
TATTAAAGATCTGGAAAGCTGCTTGGTAGAATTTTCTGCATCTTGAATCTGCTTAGATAAGTTTTTCTTAGCCGCATGGGTCTGGACAATAATATCGCTGAGTCTGTTGGCTTTTTCTTACGCCATAAGCGTTGAGCCCTTCTTGCCTGATGTTTGGATAGATGTAGATCAGGATGAAATCAAGGCTGTTGATTTTTCACATGCTTCTGAACAAAAGTTAAGGGTGCTACCTGGTCAAAGACCTGTTGTAAAGAAGAGTTCCAGGTGGAAACTTGCTCAACAACTTGGATTTCAAAGAAATCAGCAGGAAAGGAATCTTGGAGTCGTGGGAGAGAAAAAGCGTCAATACGACCTACGGTCATATTGACCCTTGAATAATACCTTGCAGAAGCTGAAGGTGAGAGAAGAGGAATTAGGGAGATCTGAAACAATAAACAAAGGTGATCTGACCATGAAAGTGGAAAAGTCCTTAAATGAAGAGACCTGAATGGAAGAATTGAGATCCATCATAACTAGATCAAGAGTATGACTGGCGGAATAAATCGCAATGGTGACATGCTGTGTAAGACCCAGATCTGCCAATAAAGAAGTAAAACATCTGGTACGCGGATGAGATGGGTTATCTACATGAGTGTTAAAGTCTCCAAGAATAAGAAGATTTGGAAATTTCGTTGAGGCACCTGCTAAGGACTGGTAGGCCCTATCCCAGTATTCAGATTTTAAAGAGGGGGAGCAGTAGAAAAGAAGAAGATGCACATGGGGATTGGCTACCACCTCTAATAAGAGGAGTTCGGAGAAAGGTAGGCCATGGGAGAGCGTCTCTTTAACCTGGAGAAATGAAAGAAAGATAACCGCCAGGCCTCCCACACGCTTGCCTACCCGAGATGAATAGTATACAAAGAAATTCGCTGGAAGACTTGAAAATAAATGGGCTACTTCTCCAGAGAGGAGCCATGTTTCTGTTAGGAGAAAAAAATCACTGCAATTGGAGAGAAGTAAATCCCGAATGAGAGTAGATTCGTGCTTCATCAAGCAGCAATTAAGAAGAGCAAAGGATAATTCCAGAGCAGAATCAATTACCAGGGTGTGGCTTTGACATGGAATAAAATTTCTAACCTGGGCGGGATGGGCATGAATTCTAGGGGGAGGACAGTGGCCCCATCAAGGGAGCGAGTCAGGTGGCATAATAGAGGAAGGGGCCAACAAACCCACAGGAGTGAAGAAAGCAGATGGACAATCACAATAGAGGGGACAAGAAAGGATATCAAGTGCTCCCAGTGCCAAGACCATAACAGTAAGAGAAAAGAACTTACCAAACCGGTCAGAAATGAGTCAACCGCCCATCACACCGTACCCCCCTCCTCCTCATCGCTCACTCCAAGGAGCTGGTCTAAGCAGTAGGACATGCTCCTTATTCGTGCTCCGTTGGCATGCGCCCCAGGCACAAACACCACTAAAGAACAGCTTTAAATAACACTCGCGTTTTGTGGTAATTTGGGGACGCATGGGTCACTTGACTCTGCATACAGAGAGAGAGTATCTGGTGAGGTCCTCAAAGGTCTTCCATGGGCGAGCAGTGTATTTTACAGGTAGGTGTACACAGAGGAAGAGTCCGTGTGGGCAGGACTCACAAGTGTGTAAGTTACGCACATATCCAGCATTTTTGTCACAAACACTTGCATCCGCTCTAGGACTGAAAAATGTGCTCGCACTACTTGCATATGTACCTATGCACCCAGTTATGCCAGTCTACTATAATAAAACGCAGCCTCAATGTTCTGAGGACACTGACGTCACTGAAGTCACTCACACACCGGTTCGTGGTTTCATGGTGGTGAAGCCACCACACCATCTTCATGCCCCGCCCTCGTGTCACACGTGATGACGTCGAGGGCGGAACACGAAAACAAATTAACGCACGGGGAGCAGTAGTCGTGTTTCCCTACTCCTCCCCTTCCAAGAAATCCCAGCCGCCCCTGACGTGCACATCAACCTCGCCCCTTTCGCCACATAGCCCCGCCCACGGTTGCACACGCTTAACCTCACCAACCTCCCTCCCTTCCTGTCACCTCCCCTCCCCTTACGCGTGTCTCCCTGGTGGTCTAGAGGTACCTGTTCCATCGACCCAGGAAAGAAAGAGCCCCCTCTTTCCTCCCGTAGCGGTGGCTTCCTTGCTGCATGGTGTGGGAGTCCGGCTCTCGGCGTTTCAAAATGGCCGCCAAGAGTTCAAGCTGCCTCGCGAGACTTCAACTCTCGGCGGCCATTTTGAAACGCCAAGAGCCCGACTCCCACACCATGCAGCAAGGAAGCCACCGCTACGGGAGGAAAGAGGGGGCTCTTTCTTTCCTGGGCCGACGGAACAGGTACCGGAAGGGGAGGGGAAGGGAGTCCCGTGCCCGCTAGCGCCCGTTTCATCAGCACCAGAAACGGGCCATTTTTACTAGTATTAAATAAAGAAAAGGAGGTGCCTACTTTTCCTGTATAGAACAGACGCCACACAGGCCCCCTACGGGCATCTAAACATAAACATCCTGTTATAGAATTACCCCTTTATGGTCAGTAACAGACGGAGACCATTACCAACTCCTCCCTCTGCACTAGGGTTGAGGGGACAGCAACACTGGTAGGGCAGGGGCGTAGCCAGACAACAGATTTTGGGTGGGCCTAGTCAAGAAGTGGGTGGGTACCAAGTGTTCTCCCCCCCTCCCCTCGCCACCACCAAAAAAATATCTCAGCTAGTGGGAAAACGCTTCTTTCCACCTTGGCAGTCTGCAGCAGGCATGCACTGAAAACTGAGCATGTGCACGTGCTAGTTTCATGGAGAGTAGCATTTTCGTTAACATCAGGGGAAACTCTTCAGCTGGTGGAGCTTGGGATCCCCACCAGCTACTGCTAAACATGTGCTATTGTTGGGTGGGCCTGAGCCCTAATAGAGTGGGCCCTGGCCCACCCAGGCCCACCTGTGGCTACGCCACTGTGGTAGGGTAGAAGTGGAAAAAAGACTCACAGGGAGGGGTTTGGTGATGATGAAGAGAGAATTCATGGAGGGACAAATAGAAAGTGAGGAGAGAAGAAATCAGAGGAGTTGGTGGGAGAGAAGTTCTTCCAGTACAGGGAGATGTGGGGCTAAAAGCCCGACACAGCACTATTCAGAACTATCAACATAACATCACAAATACAGACTGTGGCTAACTTCAACGGTCTGTGCCCTACTAGGCCTCAGATTTGTGTGCAGTCAGGAGGATGGACACTGCTAAGAGGTGCCACAGTGGCAGGTGGACAAAAAGAATAACAACTGGTCATTGTTTGTTGGAACAATAACTTCACAGACAGAATGACCCTGCCGTATGACGCACCAAATCACAACATTTGGGAATCTTGTTCCAGGCTCATTTTTACCCAAGAAATGGTATAAGAAGCCTCTGCAAAAAAACATGAAGTTATCTGGACGTTATCTGGAGCAGTTATCTGAAGAACTGCCGATAGGGGAACAGATGATAGCTAGGTCTGAGCCTGCCATACCAACAAAACATAGTAACATAGTAGATGACGGCAGAAAAAGACCTGCACGGTCCATCCAGTCTGCCCAAGAAGAAAAATTCATATGTGCTACTTTTTTATTTGTACTGTCCTCTTCAGTGCACAGACCGTATAAGTCTGGCCAGCCCTATCCCCACCTCCCAACCCCGCCTCCCAACCACCAGCTCTGGCACAGACCCTATAAGTCTGCCCAGCACTATCCCTGCCTCCCACCACCGGCTCTGGCACAGACCCTATAAGTCTGCCCAGCACTATCCCCTGCCTCCCACCACCGGCTCTGGCACAGACCGTATAAGTCTGCCCAGCACTATCCCCGCCGCCCAACCACCAGCCCCGGCACAGACCGTATAAGTCTGCCCAGCACTAGTCCCGCCTCCCCACCACCAGCCCCAGCACAGACCGTATATGTCTGCCCAGCATCCTGAACTCATAAATTACGGCCTGCCTGCCTGTGGCCTACTCCTGTCTGCATCATCATCCAGAGAGACAGAACTAGACAGCTCCCTGCTGACCTCCAGCTCCGGTATCTGTGAAGGAGAGAGGCCCCTTCATCTTTAATCAGGTTGTACACTGTCTTATCATAGTGCTGGGAAGTCAGTAGTCATAAGTACATAAGTATTGCCATACTGGGAAAGACCAAAGGCCCATCGAGCCCAGCATCCTGTTTCCAACAGTAGCCAATCCAGGTCACAAATAGCTGGCAAGATCCCCAAAAAGTACAAAACATTTTATATTGCTTATCCCAGAAATAATGGATTTTCCCCAACTGCATTTAATAACGGTCTATGGACTTTTCCTTTAGGAAGCCGTCCAAACCTTTTTTAAACTCCGCTAAGCTAACCGCCTTTACCACATTCTCTGGCAACGAATTCCAGAGTTTAATTACACGCTGAGTGAAGAAACATTTTCTCCGATTCGTTTTAAATTGACTAAATTGTAGCTTCATCGCATGCCCCTAGTCCTAGAATTTTTGGAAAGCGTGAACAGACGCTTCACATCTACTTTAGGTCTTAGGGTATAAAGTGTGTGTTCTCTTTACCATGTCTTGACAGGTATATAGACTTATTCATTACTCTACCATCAATTTAGCTAATTCAGGTTTGGTATATTGTCACTGGCATATTCTTTTTCCTGTTGCCGATAATAAATTGCCTTCCATTTTTATAATAATATTTGAGCCTTGTGTCAGTTGTTATCAGTATTTCAGGCTGTAGCATTTGGATCTAATTAAACCTAATCTACATTCCAGAGTGCTACGTTTTCATACTTTCCCATCATTTATACTTAGAGTATACGTCCCCTAATTGCCTGTCCTCTACCAGAGGTGAGGTAACTGTATCAGCCTTAAAGAGAGAAAGAGAGAGGGAAGGTCTGTGATTCTCCTCCATCTCTTCCCCTTCGTTCCTCAGTGCTTCCTCCACTCTCATCGTTCAATCCCACCTCCCTCTCTTCTCAATCCCACTTTTCTCTCCTTCTCACCTTCTACCCCACTCAAAAGCAAGCAATCATCCAGCCACGTGAGAAAACTAACTTGTACCTGCTCAGGGAGTCCTTCACATCCTAGAGGAGAAAAGAGAAACAGAGAATATTTCTAGTTAGATTTCACAGTTTCTGAGAACACGTTATACACTTCAGGATTTTCCACTCACAGCTCTGTGCGGTCACATAACAGCCTGTGTAGGGAGAAAAGACACTTTAAGCAGCGGAACAGGATTATCCCTCCTGCTTCCCACAGTCAGGGAGCAGTTTGCTACGGCACTGCCAGGACCCTTGAGATCAGGTTGCCAAAATAGGGAATGGACAGCATTACCCCTAGCAGCATTGGGGGGGGGGGGGAAGTTTACAGGTGTTGCCTGATTCTTCACAAGGGCTGGAGGGTGGTCGGAGATCTGATAGGGGCAGATATTTACAAAATACTCAGCTCAGACTCCTTCCTCATATTCTCTCAGTAATAAATGCTAGTTTGGCAGAGGATTGTTTCCATGATTGCTGGAAGGAGACAGGGGTTCACCCACTTCTTAACAAACCTAATCTAGACCCATTAAATGTGACTCACTATCAGCCTATTTAAAACCATAAAATCTTTTATCTACGAAGCTGTGGAAAAACGGTTACTTTGCAATCTTCCAAGTATTTAGATAAAACACCGGCCCTTCATCCCAATCACTCAACCTTTCGGATAGGGTAGACCACTGAAACCTCCTTAGTGGCTCTGGTCGATGATCTGCATGTAGACATTCCCATGGGCCTGGTCTAGGTGGAGTGAAGGTGGAGTTGTGATGCGTGTAGTCAGAGCACACGCACAAATTTACTGCTTCTTCAGAGCAGGCGTAAATGTGGCCATCAGCATTTGAGCCATTTCAGATTTCTCACATAGACATCCAGTTATAAAATCAGGCCCTAAAAGAACAAGTAGGCAAGAACCGCATCTTCCATGAGACGAACAAAAACTCAACACTTAACACCAGTGGTCACCAGCTTATTCAGACACAGACAGAACCATTGAACCGTCTCAGAAGAGGAGGAAGCGGCAAAATAGTTCTCAACTCTTTACTAGGATGGATGGTTTGGTCTTGCTATCGGGAAGATTAAGACGTGTAAGCTCCAGGAAATTTTTTAAAAAGTCCTGATGCAGTCTGGGCAGCTTCAGGATGCTTTGACAAATCAACCCCCCATTATTTTAAGATACTTTTAATCTGCTTCTCGATTCCCTGATGGAAGATCTGTAATCTCCTTCGAAATATATCTGTTAATCTCACCTTCAGTAACTCTGCAGCCGGCTGCTGACTCTTCTCCTCTAGCTCGGAAATCAACTGCGTGAGGGAGGAGCTTTGCTGTTCTAGTTGGGTCACATTTTCCCTGATTCTCTGGAGAATCTTCTTCTCTTCTTCCTCCAGTCTAGAGAGAAGGATCTGCTTCTCCTTATTCAGAAACTGGTGCAGCTCCTCAAACTCAGACTCTACTTTCTGTCTTTTGATCTCTGTCTCACTCTGGATTAAACAAGGAGAGATAATTCTCAGTAACACCAGAGAGGCTGTGTTGCACATAAATCTCTTCTACTATCAGCAGGGCCAGTACAAGAGTAGTGAGCACCCCAAACCAGAGGCATAGCCATGAGTAGACCCGTATGGGTACAAGCACACTCACTTTGGATTCAGGCCCACCCAGCTGACATAGTACAATTGATACATTCAGAGTATCTAGTGTCTCTCTTCTGCTTTTTTCTTAACTCTTTTCCAGGGTCTCCTGTCCTTTTGACATTTCTGATGTCCACCGTCCATCTTTCTCATGTGTCTCTATCTATCCTGTTCAGTATCTCCCCTCTGTGTCTGTATTCTTGTCCCTATGGTCCCTCCAGAGCCAGCATCACTTTTGTATCCCTGTCCCTCCTCATGACCGGCTTCTCTCTTCCTTCCTTCTTTCTTTCCATCCTCCTGCCCACCCCACACACCTTTTGTAGTCTGACATTTCTCTGTCTCCCCCCTTCTCTCTCTCCCTCCTGTTGGGCCAGTGTCTCTCCCAGTCCAGTATCTGCCTCTGTTCCCTCTTCCCTTTGCTCCAGGTCCCTCTTTCTTTCCCCAGCCCCCACTCCCACCCCAGGTCCAGCATATATCTCCCTCTCTACCTCCTTCCCTTTGTTCCAGGTCTCTCTCTTCCCTCAGGCCCCACCCCACCCCAGGTTCAACATCTCTTATCTTCTCGTCCTCCTCCCCATTACTCCAAGTCCCTCTGTCTTTCCACAGCCCCCCCACCCCATGTCCATCATATCTCTTCCAGCTCCCCTTTGCTCCAGGTCTCTCTCTCTCTCTTTTTTTTCCTTCAGCCCCCCACCCCACCCCACTCCACCCCACCCCAGGATCAACATCTCTCACTCTCTCTTTCCCTTTGCTCCAGGTCTCTTTCTCTTTCCTCAGCCCCCACTCCACTCCATGTCCAGCACTCTCTCCCTCTCTTCCCCTTCTTTCATCCAGGCTCTCTCCACTCCCCCCACCCATGTGCCCAGGTCTGGCATCTCCCTCCCATGCACCCGCGTGGGTCCGGCATCTGTGTATCTTGATCCCCCCTGTCCTCCAAACACTGGTGCAGTAGAGGTAGCACTGAAGGTTTCCCTCTGTCCAGCGGGGCCTTTCCACTGCCAAGTCCCCCCTCTCTGATGCAACTTCATGTGGGCAGGATGCAGCAGAGAAAGCTTCTGCACTGCCTCTGCAATGACCCACCAGCGTTTGGAGGACAGGGGAATGCAGGTAGGCAGATGCTGGACCTGTGTGGGTGACCAGGGGGGATACACCAGACCTGGGGAGGAAAGGGGTTCTATTTTCAGGCGACCCTGGGTATTTTGTAGGGCTCGTTCAATGGTAGCTATGCCCCTGTTGGCAACCATAAATGATTTGTCTATCAACTTTTGGTAGTTTACCAAACGACCATCAGGCTTCAGATATTCTGGCCTTTAGTATATTGTTGAGTTACCAGAGAAGCCAGGATTCAAATTGTCTCAGGTACAACCAGATTAAACTCAAAGAAGCAAAAAGGGAGAAATATAACTAGCAAAAGTGCAGGCGGAAGAAAAATGGCTAAAGGTGTAAAGAGAGGTGACAAGATGTTTTTCAGATCTTTTGGGGAAAGGAGAAAAGCTAGGAATGGAATTGTAAGGCTGAAGGATGCTGAAAATAGCTATGTGGACTCTGTGATTCAGAGGATTGATGTAGCGAGAGGAACAAATCCCTGCAGAAACTGGCTCAGAAGGAGACACAGACACCCACCTTCAGCTCTTCAGCTTTCTTCTCTTCAGTAGATGTAAACTTCAGAAGATCTTCCAGATCCTTTCTCAGAGGCTCCAGGTGTATTTTAAGCTTTTCCTGTGAATATTAAAACATCCTTGATTAGCATGTGATTATTTTTATAACCACAATTTCAGCTTCAATGGTAAAAGTGAGGTATAGTTTCCACTTTAGATCATTTCTTCAAGATGATTACATTCTGAAAATTGTAAAAAAAAATAGATCTTCCTGAAGCTGCGAGCTCCAGCGAGACAAGGCACTCTTGTAGAAGATCGGATTAAGAATTTGTAAAGAAATTAATGAGTGGCTACACATCGGGCGGTGACTGTACTCTATAACACCGTTGATGGACATGCAATGAGGGAGCAGGAACCGAAGAGAGTGGATGGAAATTGCGTTACAACAGAGAGAAGACAGTGAAGCGAGAACAGAACAGGGAAAGATCCATTTGTCGTCTTACAGATAGGACTCTCATTTCTGTACATTAGCTTATAGGGTAGCGATTGAATTACAGTTTTTCCTTTTTCACTTTTTAAGCACTCCTTCTTGCAATCACTATATTTAACTATATAGAGGAGTTTTTTGGAAGCCAATGTTTTTGCTCTCCATTTACTACTACTACTTATCATTTCTATAGCGCTACAAGGCATACGCAGCGCTGTACACCATACATGAAAAGACAGTCCCTGCTCAAAGAGCTTACAATCTAAATATAGAATGTTGCTAGTGGAATAGCAACATTCCATGTAGAATCTCAAATAGGAGCAACAGAATGTCCAATAGTAGCAACATTCCATGTAGAATCTCAAATAGTAGCAACAGAATCTTCAATAGTTGCAACATTCCATGTAGAATCTCAAGTAATAGCAACATTCCAGAATCTCAAATAGTAACAACATCCCATGTTCCGCTGCACTAACCACTAGGCTACTCCTCCACTAGCAACATTCCATGTAGAAGCCTGCCCTTGCAGATCAGCAATGCGGCCGCGCAGCCTTCTGTTTCTGTGAGTCTGACGTCCTGCACGTACGTGCAGGACGTCAGACTCACAGAAACAGAAGCCTGTGCGGCCGTGTTGCTGATCTGCAAGGGTAGGCTTCTACATTACTACTACTACTACTTATCATTTCTATAGCGCTACAAGGCATACGCAGCGCTGTACACCATACACGAAAAGACAGTCCCTGCTCAAAGAGCTTACAATCTAGATAAGACAGGTAAACAGACAGAACAATTAAGGGCAAGGGAAAAAGAGGTGAGGATAAAGGACAGGGCAAGTGAGTTACGAATCAAAAGCAGAGGTAAAGAGGTGGGTTTTGAGTTTGGACTTGAAAACGACTAAAGACGGGGCTAGACGTACAGGCTCGGGAAGTCTATTCCAGGCGTGAGGTGCAGCGAGATAAAAGGAACGGAGTCTTGAATTAACAGTAGAGGAGAAAGGGACGGATAAGAGAGATTTATCTACAGAACAGAGTACTCGAGGGGGGACATAGGGAGAGACAAGAGTGGAGAGGTATTGGGGAGCTGCAGAGTGAATGCACTTATAGGTTAACTAGTAAAAAAGGACCGTTTCTGGAACGAATGAAACGGGCACTAGCAAGGTTTTCCTGGGAGTGTGTATGTTTGAGTGAGAGAGCCAGAGTGAATGTGCGGGTGTGTGACAGAGTGAGACTGTCTGTGTGACAGTGTGTGTGTGAGAATGAGAGTGTGTGACAGGGCCCCCTCCCCTGTTCCTAATGCCCCTCACCCCGTTCCCTCCCCTCCTTTTCCTCCTCCTTCTCACACTTTGGGTTCCTTAAGGCTTTCAAAAGTCTATGTACCCCCGTGGCCCTAACGCCCAGTATCCAGATACCCCACCGCTTTCCTCCTCACCCCTCCTCCAAGATGTAATACTTTCACATCCTTCATTTAAAAAAAAAAAAGTGTCCTATCTACCCTGTGTCCAAATGCCCAGCATTCAGATTGTGTTCCTCTTGTAAATTTTCATTTCTTTCATTCATTCAGAACTTCCCTCCCCCCCCCCCCCCCCCCCCCGAACATTTTTGGTTTCTTCAGTCTTTTAAAACTGTCCTATGTACCCTGTGTGCTAATGGCCAGCATTCAGATTGTTTTCCTTTCCCAAATCTTCATGTCTTTCAGTCATTCAGAACTCCCCCCTCCCCCCATTTAACACTTTCGGTTCCTTCAGTCTTTTAAAACTCTCCTATCAACCCTGTGTCCTAATGGCCAGCACTCAGATTGTTTTGCTTTGCCAAATTGTCTGTCACTGATGTCACTGAGGTCAGTGCGTGCCTGCCTAGCAGACCACTTCCGGCAGGCACGGTCCCAGGCACATCCTGTTGGAGGTGAGAATTATTATATAGGATAGGAGAAGTTTGAATTGAATACGGAAACGGATAAGGAGCCAGTGAAGTGACTTAAGGAGAGGGCTAATGTGGGCATAGCGACTTTGGCGGAAGATGAGTCGCCCAGCAGAGTTTTGGATTGATTGAGAGTTTTTTTTTTACATTGATTTCATTTTTTAGCCTCTTTATTTATATAAGGACCAGTGATAGAAATTTGCCCCGACTATAGTTGAGAAGCACCCATTTCGGGGGCAAGAATTCTATCTGGAATTATCTCACTAGGAGGCTTTGGAGGCCCATTTGAATTAAATACATACATTTATATTAGGACTGCAAGACAAATTGCTCGTTTTCAAACTGGCTTAGGTGGTAGCACTGAATTATCTGCCATACCCTCTGCTCACCAAGCTGGAGCCCTGGGCATGGACTGGCATCGAGGAGCTGGGTTTAAACCAGCCCACAGCTGTCAGCGGATAAAAACACACAGACTGCTGGGGGCTCAATGTTGACCCTTGAATATATATGGCCAAAATATATAATTCTAGGTTCAAAAACTAGTTGTATGAATTAAATATGCAAAATGAGCAAGAACTGTCTATATTGCAAAACATATAAATTTTATTTTATTCCTTAGAAATACCTTACATATATATACCTATTAAAACACAATGTTCTAAAATAAATGCGTTACGGTGGACGTCCTACGGGGTAGCCTCACCGGCAGACTGCAAAATGTTGAGCACCCAACTCTCTGGAAAAGCTGATATAAAAGACCCCTGAGGACGCTTTTTGATAGCGAAACATGATCACGTCGGGTCCTTTTGAGGCCAATTGATTCTACATTGGATATTACTCTGTTTTGGGACTCTCATGGACTGAGTATTAACAGTTGACATTATCTGGAAAGTGGAGCTTCTAATCCGACGGTGTATCAGAGGATTGGTGATTTAAGATACTTTACCAGTACAGAACTGTTATTTGAGAGACTTTCACTTCAATTGACTGAGAAACACGAGATCCAAACCGAGATGCAGTTGCTACTTGGAAGGATTCCAAGCTTTGGGAGAAATATGATGTTCTAATCAAGTAGGACACTATCGGGCTTATTTTCGAAAGTGATCGCCGGCGATCTTCCGACATAAATCGGGAGATGGCCGGCGATCTCTCAAAAGCGGTGAAATTGGTATAATCAAAAGCTGCTTTTTTGACACCATCACCGCTTTCTCGTCGCCGAGCCAGCAATAGTTCAAGGGGGCGTGTCGGCGGCATAGCGAAGGCGGGACATGGGTGGGCATGGGCGTGGCTACCAGATGGCTGGCTTTCGCGGATAATGGAAAAAAAAAAAGCAGCGTTAATGAGTATTTCGCCGGGTTTACTTGGTCCTTTTATTTTCTCGACCAAGCCTCAAAAAGGTGCCCCAACTGACCAGATGACCACTGGAGGGAATGGGGGATGACCTCCCCATACTCCCCCAGTGGTCACCAACCCCCTCCCACACTAAAAAAATAAAAATAAAAACTTTTTTTGCCAGCCTGTATGCCAGCCTCAAATGCCATACCCAGCTCCCTGACAGCAGTATGCAGGTCCCTGGAACAGTTGTTGTTGGTTGCAGTGGACTTCAGGCAGGCGGACCCAGGCCCACCCCCCCTCCTCACCTGTTACACTTGTGGTAGTAAGTGTTGAGCCCTCCACCCCCCCCCAAAAAAACCCCACTGTACCCACATGTAGGTGCCCCCCTTCACCCATAAGGACTATGGTAGTGGTGTAGAGTTGTGGGGAGTGGGTTTTGGGGGGGGGGGATTTGGGGGGCTCAGCACCCAAGGTAAGGGAGCTGTGCACCTGGGAGGTATTTGTATATTTTAAAAAACTTTTTAGAAGTGCCCCCTAGGGTGCCCGGTTGGTGTCCTGGCATGTGAGGGGGACCAGTGCACTACAAATGCTGGCTCCTCCCACGACCAAATGCCTTGGATTTCGCCGGGTTTGAGATCGCCGGCATTAGTTTCCATTATCGCCGAAAAACAAAACCGGCAAACTCTGGCATTTGGCCGGGCCAAACCGTATTATCGAAAGAAAAGATGGCCGGCCATCTTTTTCGATAATACGGTTCGGCCAGCTGTTTGCGGCGCCGCCAAAATAGATCGCCAGCAATCTATTTCGCCGGCGCCATTCGATTATTCCCCCTCAATGTGATAGTCGTTTATTGGAATACAGTGTATTGTTCCATTTTTATTACCGTTGTTGAAATAAGAATTAGCATATATCCACCAGGATAATAGTCCTGTTATATGAGAATAAGGTTTGAATGAATGGTATGGATGAGTGAAGATGGATAGTATGTGTATTTATATATTTTAGAACATCCCTATATGTAATTAAACTCTGGAATTCGTTGCCGGAGAAAGTGGTGAAGGCGGTTAGCTTAGCAGAGTTTAAAAAGGGGTTGGACGGTTTCCTAAAGGACAAGTCCATAAACTGCTACTAAACGGACTTGGAAAACTCCAAAATTCCAGGAATAACATGTATAGAATGTTTGTACGTTTGGGAAGCTCGCCAGGTGCCCTTGGCCTGGATTGGCCGCTGTCGTGGACAGGATGCTGGGCTCGATGGACCCTTGGTCTTTTCCCAGTATGGCATTACTTATGTACTTATGTAAGGAATAAAATAAAATTTATATGTTTTGCAATATATACAGTTGTTAATTTTGAATATATATGGAAGATGCCTGAACAGAGAGCAGCCAGGGTTCAAGCCTTGTTATAAGTACATAAGTAATGCCACACTGGGAAAAGACCAAGGGTCCATCGAGCCCAGCATCCTGTCCACGACAGCGGCCAATCCAGGCCAAGGGCACCTGGCGAGCTTCCCAAACGTACAAACATTCTATACATGTTATTCCTGGAATTGTGGTTTATGGACTTGTCCTTTAGGAAACCTTCTAACCCCTTTTTAAACTCTGCCAAGCTAACCGCCTTCACCACGTTCTCCGGCAACAAATTCCAGAGTTTAATTACGCGTTGGGTGAAGAAACATTTTCTCCAATTTGTTTTAAATTTACTACACTGTAGTTTCATCGCATGCCCCCTAGTCTTAGTATTTTTGGAAAGCGTGAACAGACGCTTCACATCCACCTGTTCCACTCCACTCATTATTTTATATTGACATGTCTGCTCAAAAGTTTCAAAGCTCTGCTAATTCAACCCCCCCCCCTTTTTTTTTTAGTAACTTCATTAAACACACACACTGCTATTAATACACAGCTTCCTCTATGGCAGGGGTGGACAACCATGGTCCTCAAGGGGCCACGACCTAGTAAGGGTTTCAAGATCGCCATAATGCATATGCATGGCATTTATTTGTATACAATGGAAGCAGTACTTGCAAATCAATCTCATGCATATTCATTGTGGAAATCTTCAAATCTCAACTGGGTTGTGGCTCACAAGGACTGTGGTTACCCACCCGTACTCTTTGGGGATCACAGTATGAGATCTGTGACCATAGGCGTAGACTGGGGGGGGGGGCAAGGGGGGGCAGTGCCCCCCCAAACGAAATGAAACGACTTATGACTTTTATTTAATTTTCACCCGAAGTCGCAGTAAAAGCACCGACAAACAGGTAGGCTCGACTCCGTCCTTCACTTCTCTGCCCTCTCTGCGTCCCGCCTTCCTCTGACGTCATTTCCTTTCGGGCGGGCGGGACGTTGAGAGGGCAGAGAAGTGAAGGACGGAGTCGAGCCTACCTGTTTGTCGGTGCTTTTACTGACTGACTAGTTCGCCGCTGCAACCCTTGTCCGTAGTGGAAGTGAAGTGACTGAGCCTGAGCGTCCTGAGTCCAGAGAAGGAAGAAGACATCATTTGGTAAATCTCATTTTTTCCACTCCCCCGCGCAGCTGTCGCCATTCACTCAAAACAAAGCAAGCAAACCTGTAAGGAATTTGTTTTCATTGTGCAGCATAATAGAGTACAGGCTTATAGTGTTATTTTTTATTGATCTTCCCTGGATTTTTTTTCTATCACAGCTCTTTTTTCCTTCCTCCATATTAGCATATTCATTTGCATATGTATATATGCAAATGATATGTTAATATGCTCCGCCCATTCTTTGCCCCCCCAAATGAAACAGTCAAACTACGCCTATGTCTGTGACCCTGGGACCCAGTGTGATAATAAAGACACTGAAACACACCTTGTATTCCTGCACAACCTCCTCTATAGGGACCACGGTGTGAGATTTGTGATCTCTGGATTCTCTACAAATAAGGCAGATCATTTTCTGATCCTCTTCACAAAACAGCTTCAGCTTCTCTTCATGCTTCTCGCACAGATTTTCCTCTTTTGGTTTCACTGAGAACTGATTGAGCTTTTTTGCTATTTCTGTCACATTTGCCAGCTGCCTGTTAGATCTGAGGTTTCTCTGCGGAGACATTGCCCTGCACTGGGGACAGGGGAAGTCTGTGTCTGTCTCCTCCCAGGTCTGAGTGATACAGGAGCGACAGAAGTTGTGTCCACAGTCCGTAGTTACTGGATCTGTGAAATAATCCAGACAGATAGAACAAGAAGCTTCATCTCGCAGACTCTCAGCAGGGTTTGCAGCAGCCATGATTCTCATAGGAAATGAAAGCAAGAATTGAGTTTCTGTTTCACACTGTGAGTCATACTGACTTTAAAAATAAAGAACCTAAGAACTTAAGTATTGCCAAACTGAGACTGACTGAAGGGATTTGACAAGAAAAATATTAAATATTTATTAGTAAATATAAACACTTGGCTATGTTTCTTTAAGTCGGTACCAATTATTAAAGTTTGATAGAATTAAATAAAAATAGTACAAGGTGTCAAGCCTCTTAAGACTTGTTAACTGTAAAGTCTCAATATCTTGAAGTATAACCTTGACACACCAGCACACACCTGAAATCTCTTTATTTTCTGAAGTTTCTTTTATTGAATAAAGACAGATTTACTCACAGTCAGATGTTCAGAAGTGTTGCCCCAGGGCACAGAGACTCCGTAATTCTGAGAGCTGCATCAGTGGTTGGAGATAGAAATCTGAAGAGAGGCAGCTTTATTGCAGAGGTGAGAAAATAGTTGAACGAGTAGAAGTAGCTCAGAGCTGGGTGACTGGAGAGTGCAATATCTCATTAGGAAGACATATTCAAGGTAAAAAACCAAGTTCGTTCCAAGGAGTGAAGCAGGACAAGTGCTGTCTGAAGCAAGATGGAGAATGCCTCATGGCGAGAGAGAGGCCGAGAAGGGTTCACACAGGCCCAGGGAGGAGGGGGTAAAGAGACCAATGGGGACAGAGCCTGTCATCAGGTGGCAAGGGTGGTCCTAGAGGCAGTGGCGTACCAAAGGGGGGGGGGGCAGTGGGGGCGGTCCGCCCCGGGTGCACGCCGCTGAGGGGGTGCCGCAGCGCGCGCCTCTCTGCTCCCAGTTCGTTACGCTCGCTAAATTCTCTCGTTCGCTGCAGCAGCTCCCTCCTTCTGCCCCGGAACAGGTTACTTCCTGTTCCGGGCAGAGGGAGGGAGCTGCAGCGAACGAGAGAATTTAGCAAGCGTAGCGAACTGGGAGAAGACAGGCGTGTGCTTCGGCACCCCCCCCCCCAGCAGCGTGCACCCAGGGGGGTGTCATTTCGCAGGGGGGGCGCGCTGCACCCGGGGGGTGGGGCGCATCGGCGATCCGCCCCGGGTGCCGTCGAGGCTAGGAACGCCACTGCCTAGAGGATGGCCCTCGATCGGAGGGAAAGGTCATACCTGGCTGACCTCTCAGGACAGAGATAGTAAGAATGACCAGGAAATGATAGCAGGTAGACAAAGGATCCAAGCTTGGCTGAGAAAGAGAAGAGGTCTTGACAGCAGTATGGGCCAATAGTAACAGCCCTTATACAGACAGGCAGGTGTGGCTGCATTACCTGTGAGACTACATTACGCACAATGCATTGCTCACATATCTTTGCAGTGAGAACTGCAGCAGTGAAAATCCTTAGAAGTGAGAATAACAGTAAAGGCATTAAACACATTTTAGGGTCACACTATAAATGGATCCACAGAAGCTTAGCTGAAATTGGGTGGCGGGGGGAAGAGGGGTTGGTGGTTGAGAGGCTAGGATGGGGGAGGGCGGACTTATACGGGGTCTGTGCCGGAGCCGGTGATGGGAGGCGGGACTGGTGGTTGGGAGGCGGGAAATACTGCTGCACAGACTTATATGGTCTGTGCCCTGAAAAAGACAGGTACAAATCAAGGTAAGGTATACACATATGAGTTTATCGTGGGCAGACTAGATGGACCGTGCAGGTCTTTTTCTGCCGTCATCTACTATGTTACTATGTTAGTGCAAGGCTGTCAAAGGACAGAACACAAGGTGTTAAATACTTTGCAATAAGTTACAAAGGCAATAAGATGTACAAAATTACAATTACAGTTACCAAGACCCTGACCCTACTTCTGCAATAACACAAAACATCCCAAACATGTACACAACCTCCAATTGTTACTTCGCGTCCCTGCTGCTAAAACTTAATTGCCCTACTACTTGCATTTTCACGGATTACAGCACCAAATAAATACACACCACTACCTTTTCCCTTTAATGCAGGAG
Source organism: Microcaecilia unicolor (assembly GCF_901765095.1). Classification (NCBI taxonomy): domain Eukaryota; kingdom Metazoa; phylum Chordata; class Amphibia; order Gymnophiona; family Siphonopidae; genus Microcaecilia; species Microcaecilia unicolor. The sequence goes on from NC_044034.1 coordinate 5,413,075, forward strand.
CGTAGCTGCTATGGGGCCACGGGGGCCTGGGCCCCGTAAATTTGCCCTGGACCCCTCTGCCGATGCCCCTCTCAACCCCCCGCCAACCCGCCGTACCCGTCTGTACCTTTGCTGGCGGGGGACCCAACCCCCGCCAGCCGAAGTCTTCTTCCTCCATCCATGTACATCTCCTCCTCAGTCTTCCCTCCCCTCCATCCATGTCCAGCATTTCTCCTCTCCCCTCCATCCATGTGCACCTACTTCCTCTGTCTTCCCTCCCCTCCATCCATGTCCAGCATTTCTCCCTTCCCCTCCGTGTGCAACTCTCCTCTCTCCTCCATCCATATCCAGCAATTCTCCTCCCTCCCCTGCCCTCTCCATCCATGTCCAGCGATTTTTCCTCTCTCCCCTCCCATCCATGTCCAGCAATTTCTCCTCTCTCCCCTGCCCTCCCCTCCCATCTATGTCCAGCAACTTGCTCCAGCCCCCACCTGCCTCCCTTTTCAGCCCCCAAGCTCCAGTTCCAACCCCAGTCCCACCTGCCCGCCCTCTTCTCCCACAACATCCCCCTTTTCCTTCCTGCCGCCTTGTGTTTAAATCTTTTATTTTACCTCAAGTCGTAGCGACGGTGGCAGTGAAAACAGCAGGCTCGCCTCCAGCCTTCCCTTCCCTCTCAGTGTCCCGCCCTCGTGGAAACAGGAAATTACATCAGGGGAGGGTGGGACACTGAGAGGGAAGGGAAGGCTGGAGGTGAGCCTGCTGCTTTCACTGCTGCCGCCGCTGCTGCGGCTTGAGATAAAATAAAAGTTTTAAATGCAGGATGGCAGGTAACCCTAGTAATGCCTTTGTATCATTCCATGGCGCAACCTCACTTTGAATACTGTATGCAGTTCTGGTCACTGCATCTCAAAAACGATGGTGGAGGGGGGAGAGGAAAAATGCTGGACATGTATGGAGGAGAGGGAAGAGAGAGGAAGGAGATATATACGGATGGAAGGGAGGGAAGAAAGAGGAAGGCGATGCATATTGACGGAAATGAGGGAAAGGGAAAAGTAAAGAAAAACTGCACATGGATAGAGAAAATAGGCAAAAACTGGATTTACTCTATACATCCTCCAGTCATGTCTGCGGAGTACCCAGCTTTTACCTACGGATGTAGAACAAGAAATGAAGAAGAAAGGAGGAAAGTAAAGAAATGAATGGAAAGGAATCCCTGGAAACGGAGTTAAGGGAACAGATAGAGAGCAGCAGAATCAGAGACTGGGACGACATGATCAGGGAAAACAAAGTCACCAGAAAACAAAGATAGAAAAAAATCATTTTATTTTCATTTTAGTGTTTGGAATATTTACATCTGCTGTCTTATTTTGCACTGGGTATACTGGAGCTGTAACATCTTACAGAAATTATTTATAATGAAAAAATTCAAGTTATTTTTTTCTTGTGATTTGAACACACTTCTGACGGACTTCATAGAAAAATGTCTAAAAAGTACTTTTGAAAATACTTATTTGGACATTTTTTGTGAGAAAAACATCCAAATGCAGATTTGCCACTTTTTGGATGTTTTTCTCTTAAAAATGAGCTCCAAAGTATATTATCTTTATTTCCAATAGTTCTTTATTTTTATTTAATAAAACTTATAGCCCGCCCATACAACCATCTGAACAGGTTACTATAAAATAAACAAAACAAGCAATCAATAACAAACATACAGCAATAACATAAACACCCACAATAAAACCAAAACCTAACCCTCAACCCAATGATCCAGCAAATGCTCTGCAAAACAACAAAGCCTTCAACTGCTTTCTAAACGATAAAAAAGAAACAATTTGGCGCAAAGTGGAAGGAAGGGCTTTCCACAAACTCGGGTCAACAGAAAAACCCAGAGAATGAACCACCTGTAAACAAACACGATGGAACAAAGGGACATCCAACAGTCCCTGACTCTGAAACCAAAGAGGCCATGCTGGACAATACTGCTGATATTTCATGGAGTGTATATTTGGAAATTATTATAAGTAAAAAATGTTTTTAAAACACTGGGGTTGATATTCAAAATGATTTAACTGGCCAGAAATGGCTTCTGGATGGTTAAGAGGGGCATAATTGAATGGGGCGCCCAAGTTTTCCTGAGGGCGTCCTCGGGAAGGGGCAAGGAAACCCATATTATCGAAACAAGATGGGCGTCCATCTTTCGTTTCGATAATACGGTTGGGGATGCCCAAATCTTAACATTTAGGTCAACCTTAGAGATGGTCGTCCCCGGTTTTCAGCGATAATGGAAACTGAGGACGCCCATCTTAGAAATGACTAAATCCAAGCCATTTGGTCATGGAAGGAGCCAGTATTCGTAGTGCACTGGTCCCCCTCACATGCCAGGACACCAACCGGGCACCCTAGGGGGCACTGCAGTGGACTTCAGAAATTGCTCCCAGGTCCAGCTCCCTTACCTTGGGTGCTGAGCCCCCCAAATCCCACTACCCACAACTGTACAACACTACCATAGCCCTAAGGGGTGAAGGGGGGCACCTACATGTGGGTACAGTGGGTTTGTGGTGGGTTTTGAAGGGCTCACATTTACCACCACAAGTGTAACAGGTAGGTGGGATGGGCCTGGGTCCGCCTGCCTGAAGAGCACTGCACCCACTAAAAACTGCTCCAGGGACCTGCATACTGCCGTCAGGTAGCTTGGTATGACATTTGAGGCTGGCATAGAGGCTGTCAAAAAATATTTTTAAAGTTTTTTTTTAGGGTGGGAGGGGGTTAGTGACCACTGGAGGAGTAAAGGGAGGTCATCCCTGATTCCCTCTGGTGGTCATCTGGTCAGTTTGGGCATCTTTTTGAGGCTTGGTCGCAAGAAAAAATGGACCAAGTAAAGTCGGCCAAGTGCTCGTCAGGGACCCCCTTCTTTTTTTCCATTATCAGCCGAGGACGCCCATGTGTTAAGCGTGCCCCAGTCCCACCTTCGCTATGCTTCCTACATGCCCCCATGAACTTTGGTCGTCCCCGCGATGGAAATCAGTTGAGGACGCCCAAAATCGGCTTTCGATTATGCCGATTTGGGCGACCCTGGGAGAAGGACGCCCATCTCCTGATTTGTGTCGAAAGATGGGCGCCCTTCTCGTTCGAAAATAAGCCTGTAAATCAGTTAGTGCCGCTGCGTATCACCACAGACTGCTAAAGTGAAAGTTGGCCAGTTTGTGGGTGGAGTCAGCACTTGTGTGGTTAAGCACTGATATTCACCACTTAACCACCTAAGTTAAGTGGCTGTATCAGACCGCATAAAGCACAGTGCTATCTTTATGTGGTGTGGTGTAAATGGTGAAGTGCCTGACAATAAATATCCAGGAATAACACCAGTGACAGATAAAGAAGCCACCTACTGCCACCAGATCTGCTCTACATTTTAAACTTCTGCAGCATTAACAGGAAATTCAAACAAAACATAGGTAAAGGGTAATCTTACAACAATTCACCTAGGTTTGGAGGGTAATCAGGCATCTATTTTCAGCCTCTTTTAGAAAGTTACATGGCTGCCCTATGTGTCTTTGTAAAATAAAGGTAAATGCAATCCCCTGTACGCACTTACAAGTCACGAATGACTTATAGGGATCGCCACATACAAGATGGTTTCTTAACAGACTTTTAATGAGGTGATTTGCCATTACCTTTCCCCCCCCCCCCCCTGAAACTAAGGGCCCTGCTTGCAAAGGCATGGTAGCGTTTTTGACAAGTGCAAAAAATTAGTTTGCATTAACCTGTTCATGCCCATAATATTCCTATGGGCGTCTACATGCACTAAAATCGTTAATGTGCCTTTTTAAACAGGGCCCTAAAGATTGTCTATTCATTTACCAACTGAAAGTGTATGGACGACTGAGTTGGCCAGAGCCAACCAGCTAACAGAAATCTCAGTGTGGAATCTGAATTCAGGTCATTGGCGTAGTAGGCAAAGTAATCTACTGATTGCAATGCAAGGCCAGTTGTTCATAAAATACCGAGGATAAAGTGGCAGAAATCATGGCTAGATTGAAATCACATTTATACCAGCTCAGGAAAAGGTATAAGTGCATACACACGTCATTTATAAAGAATACATACACTTTGTGACTCCGCCCACTTTCCTCCCAAACTCCACCTCAGAACATACCAATATGCAAGGCTGCTTTGTCACCATGCAAGCTTTTCTGAGGACAATATTGGGCAATTTTATAAAAGTAGTTTTTCATATGGGAGGAGAAGCCCTATTGGTTAGTGCTGTGGCCTGAGAATCTGGGGAACTGGGTTTGATTCCCACTGGAGTTCCTTGTGACCCCGTGCAAGTCACTTAACCTTCCATTGCCCCAGGTATAAAACCTAGACTGTGAGCCCACTAGGGACTGAGAAAGTACCTGCCTATAATATATATATGGAAACCACTTTGGTTGTACCACAAAAAGGCAGAACCCTTTACCACCTTAGGTAAATGAATACTTCTACCTGTATCTTTTAGCTATCCGAATTAGGTGCTCTAAAGCCAGGGCTTTTTTTGAGGGGGTACTTGAGGGTACTGAGTACCGGCACCTTTTTCATTGTCTGCTAAAATTGACTCATGGTCCCCAAGTTTTAATGAAAGAGCTCAGGCTCTACCAGTGACGTAGCCACAGGTGGGCCTGGGCCCACCCACTTAGGGTTCAGGCCCGCCCAACAGTAGCACACGTTTAGCGGTAGCTGGTGGGGATCCCAAGCTCAGCCAGCTCAAGATTTCCCCCTGATGGTAACGAAAACGCTACTTTCCACAATAACGGCACCTGCGCATGCTCAGTTTTCAGTGCATGCCTGCTGCAGACTGCCAAGATGGAAAGAAGCGTTTTCTCACCAGCTGAGATATTTTTTGGGTGGTGGTTGCGGGGGGGGAGGAGAACACTTAGTGCCCACCCACGTCTTCCCTAGGCCCACCCAAAATCTGTTGTCTGGCTACGCCCCTGGGCTCTACACACCAATTCTGCCTTATCGTAGATTCTGTGACTGGTTGCAGGGAGCCTGGCTACTGTGGGGTGGGTCCCTCAGTGATCACCCCACCCCTGAAGGGTGACCTGGCATTTGAGTACCGGCACCTTTTCCACTAGAAAAAATGCACTGTCTAAAGCTATGTACCATTGGCAATCTTGAGAATATTTAGCTAAAGCAGTGGTTTCCAAACCTGGTCCAGTCAGGTTTTCAGGATACCCACAATGACTATTCATGAGAGAGATTAGCATACACTGCCTCCACTGCATGCACATCTATCTCATGAATATTCATTGTGGATATCCTGAAAAGCTGACTGGCTGGGGTGCCTCCAGGACCAGGTTTCGGAACCACTGAGCCAGTTTGTTGCACCACATTCTTACAGTGACCCCATCTAGGACTAGTGCAAGAATGTGGTTGTTGCTTTTCTCCTACCCCCCTCCTGGTACAGTTTGATCTGAGCACAAATGGTACTAATGAGGGCACTAATTGACCCCTCCCCCATACAGTTCATTTTGCCATTCATCCAAAAACAAATGTACATCCCTCCCTTATTAAAAAAATATACAATCAAGTTTTTGGATGACATTTTTTTTTTGCTAGTGAAACTACTGTATTGTTATCCAGAATCCTGAAACCCACTGGGTCTCAAAGTTGGCTCTCATCAGGGCTTCCATTACTTCGCTCACCATTGATGTTAAGCCAACAGGTCTATACTCTTCTGCATTTTGTAGATTTTCTGTGCCAACCTCCAGCTGGTTCCCTTGAAGCCAATGAGGTTGAATTAAGTTTCTGCAGAAACCCCTGTTTATGAATTGTTAGATATTGACTTACAACACTCACTGCCACTGGGTAAATTAGAGCTGGACATTCAATGATGAGCCACGTCTGGGTCATCAATGCCCTTGGAAGCTAGGCAGTATCCACATAACTTACCAGACAAAGGAAGGACTGCAGGAACCAACACTGACTATCGCTGGTGCTCACGTATCTTCTGGGGCTGCCCCAGACCACTCCAGCACTGCCCAGAATGTACCAGAGCGATGATGAGTAACGAGTGTAGTATGGAGTGTTGCCATGATTTGGGTTTCTGCCAGGTACTTGTGACCTGGCTTTGGCCACCGTTTGGTCAGACCCAGTATGGCTACACTTATGTTCTTCTGATATTCAGCAGCACTCCCCCATTAACTGCCACTAAATATCAGTGGACAGTGTGGTTTAAGCAGGCAGAAGCCGCTCCTTGACCCCTTGTACAACATGCATACCTACCAGTCCAGCCTCATTGCAAGCTCAGGACTGGAGCAGGAAATAGCCCTAGTCCATCTGGCTGCAAGAAGTGGGGCTAGATGGGCTAGGACAAGATGTGATGGCATTGAAGGGTCTGGGAAGGAGCTCATGGCAGAGTCTAGGGTACCATGGGGCGTTCAAGTTCTCCGCTTGCCAGCGGATTTCCTCTCAGAGTCTAGGGTAGGGAAGATTCTCTTCAACAGTGGGATGTCAGAGAAAGGAGGGGGTTCACTTCTAGTCTTTGTTGTTCTCTTCAATATTGGAATGTCAGGAGTGAGAGTTATTGTGTCTTATTACAGCCTGCCTCACTTAAGAATTTAGGCAGGAGATCTCTGTATATGTAATTCATCTAGACTAAGCCAGCTATATCTCACCACTGTATGGATCGCTACACCTTTAATTCTCAGGAACTGTACTAGTGAGTAGGAGAAATGATCACATCCAGAGGGAGAGTACATCATGACTGCTCTCTTGGAGACATCAGTATTACTGAGTCTATGGTAGTCTCCACTTTATTTCAGCACAAACCTCTAAAAATCCTCTCTCGAATCTGCTTTGTCCTCACGGCGTAAACAACTGGGTTCAAGACAGGGGGCACCAGGAGGTAGAAATTGGCCAGAAGAATGTGCACAGAAGGAGCAACATTGTGACCAAACCTGTGAGTTAAAGATGAAATAGTAATCGGTGTGTAAAAGGCCAAGATGGCACAGATATGGGAGCTGCACGTTTTGAAAGATTTAAGCCGAGCTTCCAAGGATGTGAGGCTTAAAACCACTCGAACAATCTTAAAATAAGACACGATAATGAGAATTGAGTCCAGTATTAATACAAAGAGCCCAATAGTGAAGCCATAGAAGTTACTGATGGAGATGTCATCACATGAGAGCTTCACCACAGCCATATGCTCACAGTAGGAATGAGAAATGACATTAGTTTTGTAGCGCGTTAACCTTGTAATAATTAAGAGCGGCAAAGGTAGAATATAGACCACGCCCCTCAACACAGCCATTAATCCCATTTTGGCTACAACAGGATTGGTCAAGATTGTTGTATGTCGCAGAGGGTCACATATAGCAACATAACGATCGAAGGCCATAGCCAAGAAAATTCCAGATTCCATGGTAGCCAAAGAATGAATGAAGAACATCTGGACCAGGCAGCTTTTGACAGCAATTTCTCTAGAACTGAACCAAAAGATGCTGAGCATTTTAGGGATGGTGGTAGTGGACAGAACCATATCAATGGTCGCAAGCATAGCGAGGAACATGTACATAGGTTCCTGAAGACAGGATTCAGTTTTGATAATAATTATAATGGCAGAGTTCCCCACAAGGGCCATAACGTACATCAAAAAGAAAGGGATGGACATCCAGATGTGTGCATCTTCCAGGCCAGGAATGCCGCTCAGAATGAAGGTTGACAAAGTGAAGCAGCTACTGTTGTTCATTGTTAATGACTCGCTGCGATATGACTCATCTTCTGAGGAGCTTCATCCCCTGAAAGAGTAAAAGAAACGAGTTATATATAGGAGTTCGTTTACTAAGCTGCAGAAAGCACTAATGTGTTCTTACCATAGCTAAAAAGGGCTTACCGTGGGGTGCGCTCAGGCATCCTGCAATAATTTTTGTATGTGCATTCTGTTGTTTCCCAATCCCTTTGCACCCACAGGGAGGGGAAACACTACAGCCTCATAGGCTGAATAATAATAAGAGAGAGACAACCAGACTCAGATATAGACGCAACCAGCAAACATCTTTATTATGGTATATCACTAAGCCAAATACAAATAATTGTTCTCTCTCTCTCTGGAGCAGGTTCTCAGACAGAAATGCCAGACGCGAATCCTGAATAACAAAGACTGCTCAGCTAACACTGTCCCAGCAATTACATATATAGCCTTAGTAAGTTGCGTTTCTCATAAATCATGTGATTTCTCCCAAACTAGAAATCAGAAACTAGCCTGTGCCATATATGGATATTCCTTTATTATATCACTCTCTCCTGATGTGGGTTCACGTGGACAGGTGGTGGCCATTGGCTAATTAGCTATCAGTTCTGCGTGCACAGCGTGTAGGTAGTCACAGAGCAAAAAATTACATAGAACAATACCCTTGTGTCCTCTCACCCCAAGTCAGTCTATCAGCAGCTCCCAAAGTTATATCCATATTATATGAAAGGCATACTCATCTGCAGCCAAATGTGCATCTGTGAAGTGTCTGTTCTCAGCTCCAGAGAAAAGCACTGTATGTTAAAAAAAGATGCTAACTTGTTAGGCCAACTTGTGAGAACCAAACTGAGCAAGGTACGGGCCTAGCCCTTAGTAACAGGCCTAGCATAGGAAGGAATATACAATTCGCTACCAACAAATGTATTTTTTAGCACTGGGTGCATGTTCTGTGCCACACTCTGATTATCACATGCTTAGCGCGTGAGCCCTTACCACCTACATAATGGGAAAAGTAGAACATGGCCATTAATGGGAAAAATAGAAAAATCGGCAGTTTTACCCAAGCAGTAAAAATGGCCTCAGCATGCGGGAATGACCTGCGTAAGGATGCACAGTTTGATGAAAGGGCCCCTTACTGTTATCAATCATCACAGCATTCTATAAAATAACTGTCATGACTATAATTTTATTTATTTACAAATTTATATTCTGCTCTATTGCCAAAGGTTCTAGGCGGATTTACATAATCACATGCACAACAGTAAAAGCTCATACATATTATACAACAATACAGACATACTCAATACACACAAAATTTATCTTCATAGATCATTATTCTAAGTGCTCCAATTACATATATATCATCAAGCTCTGCTCATAATTTTATTTCTTTGGATTTGCTCACATCTTTTTCAGACTCCAGTAGAAGCCACAATAAATAGCAAGGTTTTTTATTCCTTTCATGAATTCCATTAGATTCTGAAGCTCTCTTAACCGCTTCGGAATAGGACTTGATATGATGCAATATCAAATAAACATTGGCCACCAGATCTCAATAATTGTCTAACAATATGTGTAACTTTGATGCCAATACAGAAGAAACCTGTCTATATTGTACCTCAAACAGGCTCAAAATCTTAAGTTTAATCCTCTGTTCTATCAGAAGCCAATATAACTCTCTCAATACTGAAGTAATATGATCAAATTTAGATTTACCAGTCAAAACTCTTGCCATCGCATTTTGTGCTACTCGCAATGCCCGTCCATATTTTTTCTTCAAACCAAGCATCAGCCCATTACAGTAGTCAAAACATGGTGTAATGATAACTCTGAATTACTTTTCTGAAAAGGTGGATGTGAAGCGTCTGTTCACGCTTTCCAAAAATACTAGGACTAGGGGGCATGCGATGAAACTACAGTGTAGTAAATTTAAAACAAATCGGAGAAAACGTTTCTTCACCCAACGCATAATTAAACTCTGGAATTCATTGCCAGAGAACGTGGTGAAGGCGGTTGGCTTAGCAGAGTTTAAAAAGGGGTTAGACATTTTCCTAAAGGACAAGTCCATAAACCACTACTAAATGGACTTGGGAAAAATCCACAATTCCAGGAATAACATGTATAGAATGTTTGTACGTTTGGGAAGCTTGCCAGGTGCCCTTGGCCTGGATTGGCCGCTGTCGTGGACAGGATGCTGGGCTCGATGGACCCTTGGTCTTTTCCCAGTGTGGTATTACTTATGTACTTATGAAACATGCATGTCGGACAGCGTTGAGCCCCTGGTCCGAATAATCTTAAGATAAGTGTTTTGAATATACTAAAATGAATATATACTGTAGAAGCCGATGACAAGTTTGGTGCTAATGAAATTGCCAAAAAATCATTATTGGACAATTAAGCACCACTGAGGCAAAATGATAGAATTGAAAAATTGAACAATCAAATAATTGTATTTTGACAACTTTTAAAAGTTGTGGAGGTTGGTGGAGAAATATATAGGAGAGAATATCTGGGACCAATAAGATTCAAAGGTATTTTAAAGTTAAAGCAGAATCCATCACCACCCCTAGGTTTCAAATTTTATTCGAAATACTAATCGTAATAGAACCAAAAACAAATTCAGAAGGCACATCGTTACTCTCAAAGCTTGATAAGAAAAGTATCTGCGTTTTGGCCATATTTAGTTTCAGATGATTTGCCTTCATCCAGCTCTGAATAGATTGTAAAATAATACCCTGAGCCAAAGGTTTAAGGGGTAAAGGGTCATGGAGTTCATATATCGTACTTTCACCTTCAGGAGTTATCTTTGGGCACTCTTTGCTTAGAACATCATGTGTTCTCTGCTGCAACAGGCACACAACGACCATCACATGAGAAAAGTAGATCATTTTGAAAGTGCAGAAATGCTTGAGTAGTTGCAACTGTACTCAGATCCTCCCTCCCTCCCACTCACCCAGACTCCAACTCCCATGCCAGTGTTTTGGTTTCATTAGGTCACTTCCATATTTTTCTCGATGTGTTAACCAATACAAAAAAAAAGTTCCCTAAAATGGCAAATACAAGACCAAAAAGAGATTAATTTTCTGACAATATACAAATATTTTTGGTATGTGTTCAATGGGAAAAGCAGATTATTTTCACTTGGATCACAGAGATGCAGGAAAAAGGATGATTATCCCAGGATCAGAGAGAATTAGTGATAGAGCAGAACTTGGCTCAAAAATATGTACTCTAGAATGAAGAAGATATGATACATCCAGGGCCTTCCCGGTGACTCAGTGACACTGCTACAAACTACCATGTAGAGGGTTGGGCTTGAGTCCCTGGTCTGCTTTTTTGCTTCATGGGCTGACTATTCAGAAATTCTGCAGAGGGAGTACCAGTCATGGAGCAACAGTGGCAGCTAGTGGTCAGATTCAGGACTAATGAATGCAGGGCTCCAAAAAGAGCCTTAGTACAACTTATTGCTTCTAATTGCTGCTAAGGGTATAAACTTTGAGGTACACTGACCAATAGCAGAGTAGTAATAGAGGAAGGACCAGAGAATCCACTGAAGCCATGATGGAAGAGATAACGATAAACACCAAGACAGAGCAAAGACTCAAAAGTCAATTGAGTATAGTATGTCAAGGAGTAGCTGGTAATGTGGATAGGTCAAGCATGTACTAAAGGCTTTTAGCCTTGGCCATAAGGAGGTTACTGGTTTGGAGAATTTGAGAAAACCAGTTTCTGTGCAATGTATACAGCAAGACTGGAGTTGATCTAGAGCCATTTTAGATGAATGTCAAGGCAGTGAATATGAAGGGTACATTCGAGCAGTTTGGATATATAAAGAGGGAGATGGGACATTAGTTAGCAGAACCACAAAGAAAAAAAGAACTGACCTCCACAGAAGACAGTGGAGAAGACAAGTAAAGTCAATAGTGTAAGACTGGCTACACAGTTGAGCAGAACATACGATTTTCTCGTAATAGAGAAACCATTTCATACATCTTTTTATTCATTGGTGATTTTTTTGTTGTTGTTGTTCTTTGGATCCACAAGGTCATTTATAGTGTTTTGGTAGCTACCACTCAAATATGAGTGCAGACACCTGATGCAGGCCATACCGCCGAAACATAACCCATGTGGAGTATTACAAGAAGACCTTAGGAAATTGAAAGACTGGGCATCCAACTGGCAGATGAAATTTAATGTGGACAAATGCATGGTGATGCACATTGGAAAGAATAATCCAAATCATAGTTACCTGATGCTAGGGTCCACCTTGGAGGTCTGCATGCAAGAAAAAGATCTAGGTGGCATTGTACATAATGAAATCTTCTGCTCAGTGTGCGGCGGCGGCAAAAAAACAAACAGGATGCTAGCAATTATTAGGAAAGGGATGGTGAATAAATACTATAATGCCTCTGTATTGTTCCATGGTGCGACAGCACCTTGAGTATTGCATTCAGTTCTGGTAGCCATATCTCAAAAAAGATATAGCAGAATTAGAAAAGGTTCCAGGAAGAGCAACCAAAATGATAAAGGGGATGGAACTCCTCTGGTATGAGGAAAGGCTAAAGAGGTTAGGGCTCTTCAGCCTAGAAAAGAGTTGGATGAGGGGAGATATGATTGAGGTCTACAAAATCCTGCGTGGTGTAGAATGAGTAGAAGTGAATCAATTTTTTACTCATACAAAGACTAAAGACTCAAGGAAGTTACCTGGAAATACTTTTAAAACAAATAGGAGGAAATATTTTTTCACTCAACGAATAATTATGCTCTGGAACTCTTTGCTGATATGGTACCTCCAGTTAACATATCGGGGTTTAAAAAAGGTTTGGACAAGTTCATAGTCTGCTATTGAGACAGACATGGGGAAGCAACTGCTTGCCCTGGGATTTGAGTATGGAATTTATTTTAGTTACATTTGTACCCCACGCTTTCCCACTCATGGCAGGTTCAATGCGGCTTACATATTATATACAGGTACTTATTTGTACCTGGGGCAATGGAGGGTTAAGTGACTTGCTCAGAGTCACAAGGAGCTGCCTGGGCCTGAAGAGGGAATTGAACCCAGTTCCCCAGGACCAAAGTCCACCACACTAACCACTAGGCCACTCCTCCATGATTTGGTTTTCTGCCAGGTACTTGTGACTGGCTTTACCACTGTTGGAAACAGGATACTGGGCTAGATTGACCATTGGTCTGACCCAGTATGGCTACTCTTATGTCAATTCATTTTTGAAGATTACTGGTCATCTCCACTGTCTTCTGTGCTTGGCATTAGTTAGCAAGCCAGTTAGGGCCCAGTGAGGACTTTTTCAAGAGTGGTGTGATCACAGCATGTTGGAGTGAAGAGAGAACAATTGCAGTGGTAAATGATCGAATGAGAAAGTAACAGATGGAAGGGATGACTGAAGAGAAAAAAGAACTGAGGAGATGGGTAGGAATGGGCTCAGAGGAGTTTAGAAGAGAAGATGGATGTCTTCCTCCTCTGTAATTTCATGGACACAATTGAGCAGGGTCAAGAGGCAGGAGAGGTGAATGAAGTAGGGGAAGATGCATTGACCCGGGCTGAGCAGTGTTGCTGCAATGACTGGGCCAACATGAACTGGGAGGTGAGGATAAAATCCCCAGGTAGTTGGAAATAAAGGTTCCTGGCACCAGATTCCAGCTTGTGCCCCAGTTAAGCTGGAAGCCTAAAGGAGCAGAAAAGACAGAGGATAATCCTCTTAAGTGCACCTAGGTGGGTACACACCAACTTAAGCAGGCAAACCCACAAATAGAAGGGGATTATTTTCTAATAGAAGTGAGAGGAGTCACACTCTTTACGAAATATGTGAATCTGCACCTCTTAATCTGCATGCATACCCTCACCAAGTGTTCCCCAAGCCCAGTCCTGGAGTACCCCTTGCCAGTCAGGTTTTCAGGATATCCACAATGAATATGCATGAACTTGATTTACATACACTGCCTCTATCATATCCCCCTTATCCGGCCTTTTCTCCAGAATATTCATGTTTAGGTCTTTTTTGGAATTGTTTAAATGCCTCTATCATATCTTCCCTTTCCGGGCTTTTTCCAGAATATTCATGCTTAGATCTTTGAATCTATAGCCATTTGCTTTTTGGCAAAATCCACTGATCATAGCTGCCCTCTGGACTGATTCCATCCTGTTTATATGCCGTTGAAGGTGTGGCCTCCTAAACTAAGCAAAGTATTATTTTAATTTTATTCTAAATGAGGTCTCACCAGAGACGTATATAGAGGCATTATGACTTTCTTATTCCTGATGGCCATTCATCTCCCTATTCCATAAAGCATCCTTCTAATGTTTGCCATCACCTTATCTACCTGTTTGGTCACCTTCTGATCATCAGATATGATCAATCCCAAGTCCTGGGGAGAAAAGAAGAGTGGAAGTACTTCACCCCCTATGCTGTTCTGCTCCCTTGGGTTTTTACAGTTACTAATATGGGCTACCGTTTAGACACGCAATTTTACTGTTAAGCCCAGGTATTAGTAACTAGGTCTCTTTTGAACCTGTGCTAAAATAACACAAGTTAGTAGAAAAATAACACGTCTTAATGATAGCCCACATTGATAACTTCCCCCCTTAGTGTGAGGAGTTTCAGTTTCTAGTAACCCCAGAACTGATAATGTGATGTCATAATGCCTCATTCCACAAGAGCCAACCTCATCAGTGATGTCACAATGGTTTGATTTCCCTGTGCTTGGTTCACTTTTCCTACATAATAATTCTCACCTCCAACGTTCTATGGGTCTTGCTGCCTGTGTTCGTGACTTCTTCGGAGTTGGTGTGCTAGGCTCCGTAGCACAGGCTGACGTCACTGTAGCCATTATGATGTCACTCTCAACACGCCGGGGGATTGGTCTCCTCACACGCATTCAGGGGACCAGTTTCTTGTCCCCATGATTTGCCATATGTCCATTCTCCTCTTTCTCCGCGATATGGCACCTCTCCCCCTGTCAAACTCATACCTGCGGTCGCCCAGTAACAATCCCATAGCTTTCCTTCTCTGGTCACGGTGCCCCGTCCTCTGTAATACACACAAGACCCAACTTCTCTCTCCAATCCCCCTCTGCATCCTACCTTGCCGGAAACAGGAAGTTGCATCAGAGGAGTGCGTACTGTGCAGTGGCAGCACGTCAGTTGTCGAGGTAGTATTATCGGTTGTAAAAGGGAAACTTGGTGAAGATGCAGTTTTGTACTAGCCATAATAGAAAAAGGTACAACCCTCTATCCATTGCCACTGGTTGGGGCAGATTCCACTCCTGTAGGGAAAGGAGGAACTTGAGATGGGTGGCCTGGGGATGTTGTGCGAGTTAAATAGAATAAGTGCTCGCACACAGTTTAAAGTATGCAGTCGATGGTGGTTAGCATCAGTTTGAGCAGGTGGACAGAATGCTGGAAGGATTATGGTTTGATTTAAATGAAACAGAGACACCACTTTAGGACACACACATTTTGGGTGTGGTTGAAGTATCTTATACAGTATTTGACTACATTGCTTATAGTGTACCAGCCAAGTGCATAGCTAGGCCTCGTGGTGGGAGGGAGCCAGAGCCCAAGGTTGGGGGGGGGCCCGGATAGAGGGGGGGTCCTGAGATGAGGAGGGGTCCTGAGATGAGAGAGGGGGGAGGGGGGTCCTGAGACCACAGGGAGGTCTAAGATGAGGGGGATGGGTAGAGGAGGGGGAGGAGGAAGGGGGAGGAGGGGGTCAGGAGGAGGGAGGATGAGTGGGGGAGAGAGAGGAGGGGAGGGGGGAGGGAGAAGGGGGAGGAAGGAGGGGGATGAGGAGGGAGAGGGGGAGAGTAGGAGGGGGTGATGAGGAGGGGGTGGAGGGGGGTGATGAGGAGGGGGTGGAGGGGGGAAGAGGAAGGGGGAGGGGGCCCTGAAACCTTGCTAGTGCCCGTTTCCTTTCTGACGCGCTCAACAGCCGCCCTCTTGACTTACCGCAGTAGCTCAAGCCTGCCTGCCTCGTGAATTAGCCGCCCTCCCGGATAATGAGTGATGAGACACGACACGATGAGGTAAGTGAAGATGACTTTTAAAATTTGGAGGGAAGGAGGAAGGGAGGGACAACGATCCTGGAACTGGGAGGGAGGGGGGACCCTGAAACTCGGAGGGAGGGACCCTAAAACTCCTAGGGAGGGAGGGAGACCCTGAAACTCGGAGGGAGGGAGGGAGGAACCCTGAAACTCGGAGGGAGGGGGAACCTGAAACTCAGAGGGATGGAGGGAGGGGATGACCCTGAAACTTGGAAGGAGGGAGGGAGTGGGGGACAACCGTGGAACTGGGAGGGAGGGAGGGAGGGGGGCCCCTGGCACACACTCTCATTCACACACACACACTCTCTCTTTCTCAGAGACACACTCACACCCAGTCTCACTCTCTGTCACACACACACACTCGCACATTCACTCTCTCTCTCTCTCTCACAGTCACTCTCACACACAGTCTCTCAAACATACACATTTGTGTCAGAAACGGGCCTTTTTTAGTAGTATTACATATATCAGTGATTTCAATTTCTAGTGACATTTTTTTCTTTAATCAAGGAGTGGGTGTGGAAGGGAGTTATCAATGTGGACTACCTTTAAGAGGGGTTATTTTACTGTTAACTCCAGTTATTAGTAACTAGGTCTCATTGCATAAAATGAGATCTGTGCTACAATAGCACAGGTTAGTTGTAAAATGACATATGTTAACAATAACACATGTTAGAAACTGTACCCCTAAATCTAGCTAAATTCCAGACCATTCAGCCTTCATTAAACCCTTCCCATGTGTCTAGTCTAGTGACGGCTGCTTTTAACTCCTAACCCTTATTCACTTGTTCAGAACCTTTATTTTATCATCCTCACTTCAATATTCCCTTATCTCTTGTTTGTCCTGTTTGTCCTAATTAGATTGTAAGCTCTGTCGAGCAGGGACTGTCTCTTCATATCCAAGTGTACAGCGCTGCGTACATAAGTACATAAGTAATGCCACACTGGGAAAAGACCAAAGGTCCATCGAGCCCAGCATCCTGTCCACGACAGCGGCCAATCCAGGCCAAGGGCACCTGGCAAGCTTCCCAAACGTACAAACATTCTATACATGTTATTCCTGGAATTGGGGATTTTTCCCAAGTCCATTTAGAAATGATAAGTAGTAGTAGTAGTGTCTGCCCTGTTACAGATTTTGGTATCATCTGTAATAAGGAAAACATTTCCCAATAATCTTTTTCCATTATTGCTTAGGAAACTGTTGTAAAGATCCAGACCAAGGACTGATCCCTGAAGCATGCCACCGAAACACCTCTTTCCTCAGAATGAACCCCATAAGTACATAAGTAATGCCACACTGGGATAAGACCAAGGGTCCATCGAGCCCAGCAACCTGTCCACGACAGCGGCCAATCCAGGCCAAGGGCACCTGGCAAGCTTCCCAAATGCACAAACATTCTATACATGTTATTCCTGGAATTGTGGTTTATGGACTTGTCCTTTAGGAAACCTTCTAACCCCTTTTTAAACTCTGCCAAGCTAACCGCCTTCCATGACAGCGGCCAATCCAGGCCAAGGGCACTCCATTTACCTCTATGCTTTGCCTATTCCCATTCAGCTAGTTTCTAACTCGATAGCCTCCGTAGCTTTTTTTGTTGCCATGACCAGTAACTCTGCACTTTCTTAGCCTTGGGCATGCATGAAACATTTCTCTAAGAGTGACCCTTCATAAGTAATGAATAAAAAACTTAAGCTGTGCCTCTTCACACCCCTCCCCCCAACCCATAATTCATTGATGGGTTAGTGGACTTCTTTCCTTCCTCAAATCCTCCAAGCACCTACACTATCATTTTAAAAGTATAAACCTTGACTACATCTTACAAAATTACTCTCTTACATATCTGGAAGGTGTCAAGAAAGCACATGAGCACAGTTCATGCCAACTGAAAGAAAATTCTTCAACAATGATGAGTCAAAGCAGAAGTAATATAAGGAGGTACTTCGTCACAGAATGTAGGATACAAAGAACAGTAGGGCACTTCACAGTCATAATAAGGTAATGATACGAACCCTAGTTCTAATGACACAATGACTTTCTAAAGAGTGCTATTAATAAAGGGAGTGGAAAGAACTCCCTGAAAGGCTTCGCTCAACACAAGACTATCTCTACCTCAGGAAGCAGGTGAAAGTTTGGCTCTTCAACCAAGCCTTTAATGGAAGAAGTAACTAACTTGTTAGTCTCACTCACGCACACAAAGATTGACTCAGGCTGCACATACTGCAGCGGGACATGTTTATCCAGTCCCACCCTAGCTAAGATAATATTCAAGCACCTTTCTGACAACTTTCTTTAAAACGATTCCCCTTACTTTCTTACTCCTGTTACTCTATCTTCCATCCTTGCTTACACCCTGTCCATTAAAATATTTTATTGTGTATTGTGTTGACGTTGTAAGTAGTATACTATGCCATACTTTGTACTGTTATTTAAATATTTTTACTGCGGTAATTGTCTATTGCTTATGTTTGAATTATTCTTGCTGTACAGCAACTTGAAAGAATTCCTTCAAAAGGGTGTTAAATAAGTCCTAATAAATAAATTGATTAACACATATGGAGGGGCATAATTGAACGAAAACGCCTATCTCCATGGGCGTTTATCTCCGAGAACGGGTCCGTGAAGGGGCGGACCCAACCGTATTTTTGAAAAAAATAGACGCCCATATGTTATTCGCTAATTTGTGAGCTGGGCGTTTTTGTTATTCAGTGATAATGGAAAATGAAAGCACCCAGCTCAAAAACGAATACATCCAAGGCATTTGTTCGTGGGAGGGGCCATGATTCGTAGTGCACTAGTCCCCCTCACATGCCAGAACACCAACCGGGCACCCTAGGGGGCACTTTTACAAAACAAAAAAAAAAGGTAAAAGAGCTCCCAGGTGCATAGCACCCTTCCCTTGTGTGTTGAGCCTCCCAAATCCCCCTCAAAACCCACTGCCCACAAGTCTACACCATTACTATAGCCCTAAGGGGTGAAGGGGGGCACCTACATGTAGGTACAGTGGGTTTGGGGGGGTTGGATGACTAACGCATTAAGCAGCACAATTGTAACAGGTAGGGGGGGATGGGCCTGGGTCCACCTGCCTGAAGTCCACTGCACCCCCTAATAAGTGCTCCAGTAACCTGCATACTGCTGCCAGGGAGGTGGGTATGACATTTGAGGGTGAAAATAAAAAGTTGTGAAACGTCATATTTTGTGCTGGGAGGGGGTTTGTGACCACTGGGGAAGTCAGGGGAGGTCATCCCCGATTCCCTCCAGTGGTCATCTGGTCATTTAGGGCACTTTTTGGGGCCTTATTCGTGGAAAAACAGGGTCCAGGAAAAGTGCCCTAAATTCTCGCTAAAATCGCATATTTTTCTTCCATTATCGGCGAAAGGGCGCCCATCTCTGTTTGCCCGATAACCACGCCCCAGTTCCGCCTTCGACACGCCTTCGACACGCCCCCGTCAACTTTGTCCGCATCCGCGACGGAGTGCAGTTGAAAGCGTCCAAATTCGGCTTTTGATTATACCGCGTTATTCGTTTTTGTGAGATAAACGCCCATCTCCCGATTTAGGTCGGAACTTGGGCGTTTTTCTCGTTCGATTATAAGCTGGATAGCATGTATGCAAATACGAGCACCTAGTCAATAGAATTGTCATTTATAAGGGTAATTGTATGAAGTCATTTTCATGCGTATATGCTAATATACTTACATATAATGCCTGTAATAAATTCACCGTGGTCTAGGACAGATTATACGTGGCGTGTGAACACAGGCGTGATTTATGCACATATGTTGTAAATTATACATGGATGTGTATCGTATGTGTTTAAATTTACGCCTGCTCCTGGCAAGTTAAATGAACACAGGCACTATTTATCTATGATTATTTGTACTACAATTCTATAAAGACTCAGAGACCCCTATGTGGTCCTTAAAAAGTAGGCTGCAGACAGGCACCTTTCATCTTCTCAATCTAGGCAGCTTGTTAGAAAATTACCCTCCATGAGTCTACATAAGTATTGCCATACTGGGAAAGACCAAAGGTCCATCGAGCCCAGCATCCTGTTTACAACAGTGGCCAATCCAGATCACAAATACCCAGCAAGATCCCAAAAATGTACAAAACATTTTATACTGCTTATCCCAGAAATAGTGGATTTTGCCCAAGTCCATTTAATAACGGTCTATGGACTTTTCCTTTAGGAAGCCATCCAAACCTTTTTTAAACTCCACTAAACTAACCGCCTTTACCACATTCTCTGTCAACGAATTCTAGAGTTTAATTACTACTACTACTACTATTTAGCATTTCTATAGCGCTACAAGGCGTACGCAGCGCTGCACAAACATAGAAGAAAGACAGTCCCTGCTCAAAGAGCTTACAATCTAATAGACAAAAAAAAAGTAAGCAAATCAAATCAGTTAATGTGTACAGGAAGGAGGAGAGGAGGGTAGGTGGAGGCGAGTGGTTACAAGTGGTTACGAGTCAAAAGCAATGTTAAAGAGGTGGGCTTTCAGTCTAGATTTAAAGGTGGCCAAGGATGGGGCAAGACATAGGGGCTCAGGAAGTTTATTCCAGGCGTAGGGTGCAGCAAGACAGAAGGCGCAAAGTCTGGAGTTGGCAGTAGTGGAGAAGGGAACAGATAAGAAGGATTTATCCATGGAGCGAAGTGCACGGGAAGGGGTGTAGGGAAGGATGAATGTGGAGAGATACTGGGGAGCAGCAGAGTGAGTACATTTATAGGTTAGTAGAAGAAGTTTGAACAGGATGTGAAAATGGATAGGGAGCCAGTGAAGGGTCTTGTGGAAAGGGGTAGTATGAGTAAAGCAACCCTGGCGGAAGACGAGATGGGCAGCAGAGTTTTGAACCGACTGGAGAGGGGAGAGGTGACTAAGTGGGAGGCCAGCAAGAAGCAGATTGCAGTACTCTAAACGAGAGGTGACAAGGGTGTGGATGAGGGGTTTGGTAGAGTGCTCGGAAAAAAAGGGGCGGATTTTACGGATGTTGTTAAGAAAGAAACGAAATGTCTTGGCGATCTGCTGGATATGAGCAGAGAAGGAGAGAGAAGAGTCAAAGATGACCCCAAGGTTTCGAGCTGAGGAGACAGGGAGAATGAGAGAGCCATCAACAGAAATAGAAAACGATTTCTATTTAGAAAAATAGAAATAGAAAATAATTACACATTGAGTAAAGAAAACTTTTCTCCAATTCGTTTTAAATTTACTACATTGTAGCTTCATCGCATGCCCCCTAGTCCTAGAGTTTTTGGAAAGCGTAAACAGACGCTTCACATCTACCCGTTCAACTCCACTCATTATTTTATAGACCTCTATCATATCTCCCCTCAGCCGCCTTTTCTCCAAGCTGAAGAGCCGCTTTAGCCTTTCCTTATAGGGAAGTCGTCCCATCCCCTTTATCATTTTCGTCGCCCTTCTCTGCACCTTTTCTAATTTCACTATATCTTTTTTGAGATGCGGCGACCAGAATTGAACACAATATTTGAGGTGCAGTCACACAATGGAGCGATAGAAAGGCATTATAACATCCCCATTTTTGTTTTCCATTCCTTTCCTAATAATACCTAACATTATATTTGCTTTCTTAGCCGCAGCAGAACACTGAGCAGAAGGTTTCAACATATCATCAACGACGACACCTAGATCCCTTCCTTGGTCAGTGACTCCTAACGTGGAACCTTGCATGATGTAGCTATAATTCGGGTTCCTCTTTCCCACATGCTTCACTTTGCACTTGCTCACATTACTGAGTCTGTCAGTATCCCTTCACTAATCACGAGGAGATTTCTCTCACTGATGTCACTACAAATGTGTAGAGAAAATCCAATTCCTTGTTTTTGATTTCAGTGTCAAAGTCTTCTTAGACTACAGGTATGAATAAGATTTCAAGTTTATTAGGGGTTTATGCCCCACCCATCAAAGGTATACAAGTATATCCTAAGGAGTTTTTTTTTACTAAGGTGCGCTGGCGTTTTTAGCACACACTAAACTCTAGTGACACCAATGTATTCCTATGGGCATCTTTAGCATTTAGTGCACCTATTTTTAGCGCACGTTAAAAACGCCAGCACGCCTAAGTAAAAGATCCCCCTAAGTGTTTGAAATTGTACCCAGCAAGCTCAGGATGTATTTTTCCACTATATACAGCCGTTAGACAAGTAGGATGACAGCCAATGACCGTTGGGGTTTCCCTCTTAGATGACAACAAGGAAGCCCTGCACTGCAGGGTCATAACCGTATCTTTTTCCTGCTCTGTGTTATCTGAGTAGGAGCTCAAAAACTAATCTTAGCAACTGAAGCATGCATGAACCATAGTGAAATCTGTCATTTTTATTTGTGGCATTTATACCCCACTCTTTCCCGCTCAATAGCAGGTTCAGTGCGGCTTACAAAGTGTGGTACAGCGTATCACGGAGGTAATACAGGTTTGGGAACAATGTATCAACGAGATGACATAATTTCATGAAGTAGGTTCAGTGCGGCTTACAAAGTATGGTACAAAGTATTGTATGGATGATACAAAGTATGGAACAAGGTGTCGTAAAGATGACGTGGAGGGGCATAATCGAACGCGAACGCCCATCTCCATAGGCGACTATTTCCGAAAATGGGTACGTGAAGGGGCGGACCAGACCGTATTTTCAGACCAAGACCTTGAGAACATGTCAACAGAGGGTTATAGCTCCGCTCATGACTTGAGTTATGAAAAAAGCAGCATCGTTCAACGGTTACTATTTAATCAAAGAAAATAACATGAAAGAAGTTTATGAACAATCAGTCCCAGTTTACCTTTTCACTGGATGTCTTTTCATGAAATATGAGAAGAGTGATTCCTTTGGTATTATTAAAGCAGAACATCACTGTAACAATCGGCTGACTTACGATACCCGCAGTGTATGGACATGAGAGCTGGGAAATTTCTGTTCTCTGAGCTGGAACGATTGGACAAGAAATACAATGCTGTGAGCTTTATATCTACAGAGGAAATCCCCACTGGTAGCTCAACTTCAACTCCTCCAGGGGCTCCAATCATTCCTCCAGTTCCACAATGCTGAAGAGCTTCAAAGTTCAGAGGAAAAATCATACAACAGAGGAACATTAACATTTTGCCTGGCAGAATATATATTTACAAACTCAAAACACCATAAAATTGAAAAGCAACATTCATTTTTATTAAGTCTCCCAAATGAAACATGCTTTTAATTGGTGCTGTTCTTAAAGTGATAAAGAAAATTCAATAAAGTGTTTAATTCTTTCCAACCCAATGAATGTTGGAAAGAAATTATACTTAACAGGAGTTGAACATATCTGCCTGAGAGCAGAAAAAACTACCAAAATTTCAAAGAAATGGGATCAAATTTGACATGGACGAAAAACTGGTGAAAAGACACATTAAAGTACCTTTAAAGAATATGCAAACTGTTTTGGTTGTACCACAGAAAGGTACCCTTTAAGGATCAAAATGGGCCAGATTAGACTGAGAGTTTCAGATAATTAAGGTCCCCCACAAAATTGGTATTCCTATGGAAGAAGCAGTCCCAGCTTCTGCATTATATGGCGAGAGACATATAGGGTGAAAGGAAAACGCAACAGAAAAGTCATAGGAAGAAGTAGTGAATTGTGTATCTCAGAGGGGAAGGCAATACTTTTTCTCCCCAAGTCTTCCTGAATTCCTTCACGATGTATACCATCGATACCAAATGTCAGTAAGGCGACACTGCTCTATAAGTATGGAAGGAAGGAAAAAGAAAGATACATACTGGCCGCTTGTCGCAAAGGATAAAAAGGTGCCCACCTCTGGCTTATGTGGGGAACTGGGGTTGATTCCCACTCAGCTCCTTGTGACTCTGGGCAAGTCACTTAACCCTCCATTGCCCCAGGTACAAAAAAGGTGATATATCAAGTCCCACTTCCCTTTCCCTATTTGAGATTCTACATGGAATGTTGAAACTATTTGTAGATTCTACATGGAATGTTGCTACTATTGGAGATTCTACATGGAATGTTGATATTATCTGAGATTCTGTTGCTACTATTTGAGATTCTACATGGAATGTTGCTATTCCACTACAACATTCCATGTAGAAGCCTGCCCTTGCAGATCAGCAACACGGCCATGCAGGCTTCTGTTTCTGTGAGTCTGACGTCCTGCACGTACGTGCAGGACGTCAGACTCACAGAAACAGAAGCCTGTGCGGCCGCATTGGTGATCTGCAAGGGTAGGTTTCTACATGGAATGTTGCTAGTGGAGGAGTAGCCTAGTGGTTAGTGCAGTGGACTTTGATCCCGGGGGACTGAGTTCGATTCCCACTGCAGCTCCTTGTGACTCTGGGCAAGTCATTTAACCCTCCATTGCCCCAGGTACAAAAAAGGTGGTATATCCACTTCCCTTTCCCTATTTGAGATTATTCTACATGAATGTTGCTAGTGGAGGAGTAGCCTAGTGGTTAGTGCAGCGGGCTTTGATCCTGGGGAACTGGGTTTGATGGAGAGAAGAGTTCAAGAAATGCAAGAGAGCATGATTAATGTAACATCAGTGCATGCTAGAGAGGTGAAATTCCTTGATGGAATCAAGGACTGCTTTCTGGAGCAGCTGGTTCAGGAGCCAACAAGAGGAGGAGCAATTCTAGACCTAGTCCTTAGTGGAACGCATGATCTGGTGCAGGAGGTAATGGTGCTGAGCCCTTTTGATAACAGTGATCATAACATGATCAGATTTGATAATAAGCTCTGGAGTAAGTACACACAGGAAATCCAATACGTTACCATTTAATTTTCAAAAAGGAGACTATCGATAAAATGAGAACAACAGTGAAAAAAAAACTTAGAGGAGCAGCTGTGAAGGTCTAGAAATTTACATCAAAAATACCATCCTAGAACACCAGGTGAAACATATTCTGTGTATTAAAAAAGGAGGAAGACCAAACTACAGCTGGCATGGTTAAAAGGGGAAGTAAAGGAACCTATTAGCGCTAAAAGAAAACCTTTCAGAACATGGAAGAAGGATCCAACTGAAAATAATAGGAATCTGCATAAAGAATGGCAAATCAAATGCAAAGTGCTGATAAGGAAGGCAAAGAGAGACTTTGAAAAGGAGATTGCATTGGAGGCAAAAACGCAGAGTAAAAACTTTTTAAGGTATACTAAAAGCAAGAAGCCGGCAAAAGAATCAGTTGGACCGCTATATGACCGAGGAATAAAAGGGGCACTCAGGGTTCACAAGGCCAT
This sequence comes from Microcaecilia unicolor, assembly GCF_901765095.1. Taxonomy (NCBI): domain Eukaryota; kingdom Metazoa; phylum Chordata; class Amphibia; order Gymnophiona; family Siphonopidae; genus Microcaecilia; species Microcaecilia unicolor. Next base: position 5,438,074 of record NC_044034.1, read on the forward strand.
AGCAGAGAAATTAAATTAATTCTTTGCTTCGGTCTTCACCGAGGAAGATGCGGGAGACATACCGGTGCCAGAAATGGTATTCATTGCTGACGTTGTATCGCTCCATGGTGCGACCGCACCTGGAGTATTGTGTTCAGTACTGGTCTCCGTATCTCAAAAAAGATATAGTAGAATTGGAAAAGGTACAGCGAAGGGCGACGAAAATGATAGTGGGGATGGGACGACTTTCCTATGAAGAGAGGCTGAGAAGGCTAGGGCTTTTCAGCTTGGAGAAGAGACGGCTGAGGGGAGATATGATAGAAGTGTATAAAATAATGAGTGGAATGGATCGGGTGGATGTGAAGCGACTGTTCACGCTATCCAAAAATACTAGGACTAGAGGGCATGAGTTGAAGCTACAGTGTGGTAAATTTAAAACGAATCGGAGAAAATTTTTCTTCACCCAACGTGTAATTAGACTCTGGAATTCGTTGCCGGAGAACGTGGTACGGGCGGTTAGCTTGACGGAGTTTAAAAAGGGGTTAGATAGATTCCTAAAGGACAAGTCCATAGACCGCTATTAAATGGACTTGGAAAAATTCCGCATTTTTAGGTATAACTTGTCTGGAATGTTTTTACGTTTGGGGAGCGTGCCAGGTGCCCTTGACCTGGATTGGCCACTGTCGGTGACAGGATGCTGGGCTAGATGGACCTTTGGTCTTTCCCAGTATGGCACTACTTATGTACTTATGAGCCAGAGAAACTGAATCAAATCTCTGTAAACCTGGAAAATGTAATGGGACAATTTGACAAATTGAAGAGCAGCAAATCACCAGGACCGGATGGTAGAGTATTGATAGAACTGAAAAAAGAACTTGCAGAACTATTGTTAGTAATATGTAATTTATCTTTAAAATCAATTATGGTACCAGAAGATTGGATGGTGGCCAATGTAATGCTGATTTTTAAAAAGGGTTCCAGAGGTGATCCTGGAAATTACAGACCAGTAAGCCTGATGTTGGTTCCGTACAAAATGGTAGAGACTATTTTAAACAACAAAACTAGAGCGTATATTCAAAAGCATACATTAATGAGACTAAAGCCAACATGGATTTAGTGAATGGAAATCTTGCCTCACCAATCTACTACACTTCTTTGAAGGGGTGAACAAACATGTGGATAAAGGTGAGCCGGTCAAGATTGTGTATCTGGATTTTCAAAAGGCATTTGACAAAGTACATCATCAAAGACTCCAGAGAAAATTTGAAAGACATGGGTAGGAGGTAGTGCTCTATTGTGGATTAAAAACTGGTTAAAGGATAGAAAACAGAGAGTAGGGTTAAATGGTCAGTATTCTCAATGGAGAAGGGTAGTAAGTGGGGTTCCACTATCTGTCTGTGTTGGGACCTCTGCTTTTTAACATATTTATAAATGATCTAGATATGGAAATATCTAGTGAAGTAATTAAATTTGCCGACAACATAAATTTATTCAAGGTTGTTAAATCGCAAGTAGATTGTGAAAAATTGCAAGACAACCTTACGAGATTGGGAGACTGGGCATCCAAATGCAGATGATGTTTAATATGAGCAAGTGCAAAGTGATGCATGTGGGAAAGAGGAACCCGAACTATAGCTACGTGATGCAAGGTTTCATGTTAGGAGTCACCAACCAGGAAAAGAATCTAGAAGTCATCTTTGACGATACTTTGAAACCCTCTACTCAGTGTGCTGCAGTGGCAAAGAAAGCAAATAAAATGTTAGGTATTATTAGGAAAGGAATGAAAAATAAAAATGAGGATGTTATAATGCCCTTGTATCGCTCCATGGTTCAACCACACCTTGAATATTGTGTACAATTCAGGTCTACGCATCTCAAGAAAGATATAGTGGAATAGAAAAGGTACAGAGAAGGGCGACGAAAATGATAAAGGGGATGGGACAACTTCCCTATGAGGAAAGGCTAAAGCAGCTAGGGCTCTTCAGCTTGGAGAAAAGACAGCTGAGGGGAGATATGATAGAGGTATATAAAATAATGAGTGGAGTGGGTAGACGTGAATCGCTTGTTTACTCTTTCCAAAAATACTAGGACTGGGGGGTGCGCAATGAAGCTACAAAGTAGTAAACTTAAAACAATTCAGAGAAAATATTTCTTCACTCAACGTGTAATTAAACTCTGGAATTCATTGCCAGAGAATGTGGTAAAAGCAGTTAGCTTAGCGGAGCTTAAAAAAGGTTTGGATGGCTTCCTAAAAGAAAAGTCCATAAGCCTAGTGGTTAGGGTGGTGGACTTTGGTCCTGGGGAACTGAGGAACTGAGTTCGATTCCCACTTCAGGCACAGGCAGCTCCTTGTGACTCTGGGCAAGTCACTTAACCCTCCATTGCCCCAGGTACAAATAAGTACCTGTATACAATATGTAAGCCGCATTGAGCCTGCCATGAGTTGGAAAGCGCGGGGTACAAATATATTTGAAAAAAATGGATGGGGAAAATCCACTGCTTATTTCTAGGATAAGCAGCATAAAATGCATTGTACTGTTTTGGGATCTTGCCAGGTACTTGTGACCTGGATTGACCACTGTTGGAAACAAGATACTGGTCTTGATGGACCTTTGGTCTTTCCCAGTATGGCAACACTTATGTACTTATGTAGTTAAGTAAATGAGGGGGACATGAACCAACTGAGGAGGAAGAAGAAGTGCAGGAGAAAGACCCAGAGGTGGAGGATGTAGCAGCTGAGCTTCTGGCCTATTTGGACATAGTTAAATATGTTGGATTCTAAGAAAGGGAAAGGCTGCCCAAGTTGAAATTAACATCTAAAGACTATGGCCCTGATATTGAGACAGTGGGATTTATACTGGCTAACTCCCGCTGTCACCAGCAAACCCAGAAATTCAATGCTGGGGCCGGGGCTGGCCACCAACATTGAATTTCTGAGGGATTTTTGGCACCGGAAACCTAGCCAATTATGCCAATATTCATCGGCTGACCAGCTAAGTTCTAGTGGCCAAAGATAGACCTGCTATTTATGCGGGTCTATCTAGCCGCTAAACCTAACCGGTCAGCCACTGAAAATGAGCGATAACTGGCTATGCCATGTGGCATAGATGGTGACCGGGCTAGCCGCTGACCAGGATATTCAGTGCGAGATAGCTGGTTATCTCCTGCTGAATATCGGCAGATAGTGGGCTTGAGGTTATTTAACCGGCCAGGTGCCGTTCCTGGCCAGTTAAATACTTTTGAATATCAGGCAGAATGATAACTAAGATGAATAAGGCCAGTGTAAACTACAAACAAGACATCATCTGCATAGTAAAATCCACTAATACCATGGTCCTGTTGGGGAAAGGGAAATGTTGAATAGCAATGGTGATAAAACAGAATTTGGACGGTCACGTACTCAGTGGTAGGTTCGACTTTATCACAATATTCTCTGCATATGGCATAACACGTGGAGGGGCATTTTCGAACAGGGACAACCATCTCTAAGGGTGCCCATCTCTAAGGACGTCCCGGCGAAGGGGCAGGGCAACCCGTATTATCAAAACAAGATGGGTGTCCATCTTTCGTTTCGATAATATGGTCGGGGACGCCCAAATCTAACATTTAGAGATGGTCGACCTAAATGTTGAGATCACCAACCTTAAAGATGGGCGACCTCGGTTTTCGCCTATAATGGAAACCGAGGACGCCAATCTCAAAAATGACCAAATCCAAGCCATTTGGTCGTGGGAGGAGCCAGCATTCATAGTGCACTGGTCCCCCTCAAATGCCAGGACACCAACTGAGCACCCTAGGGGGCACTGCAGTGGACTTCACAAATTGCTCCCAAATCCATAGATCCCTTCCCTTGTGAGCTGAGCCCCCCCCCCAAAAAAAAAACACTCCCCACAACTGTACACCACTGCCATAGCACTTATGGGTGGAGGGGGGCATCTACATGTGGGTACAGTGGGTTTGGGGGGGGGGGTTTGGAGGGTTCAACATTTACCACCACAAGTGTAAGAGGTGGGGGGGATGGGCCTGGGTCCACCTGCCTGAAGTGCACTGCACCCACTAAAGCTGCTCCAGGGACCTGCATACTGCTGTTATGGAGCTGGTTATGACATTTGAGGCTGGCATAGAGGCTGGAAAATATTTTTAAGTTTGTTTTTGGATAGGAGGGGGTTGGTGACCACTGGGGGAGTAAGGGGAGGTCATCCCCGATTCCCTCTGGCGGTCATCTGGTCAGTTCAGGCACCTTTTCAAGGCTTGGTCATGAAAAAAAGGGACAAAGTAAAGTCGGCCAAATGCTCGTCAGGGACGCCCTACTTTTTTCCATTATCGGCCGAGGACGCCCATCTCTTAATCACGCCCCAATCCCGCCTTCGGTACGGTGCCGACATGCCCCCATGAACTTTGATCATCCCCACGACGGAAAACAGTTGAGGGCGCCCAAAATCTGCTTTCGATTATGCCGATTTGGTCGACCTTGCGAGAAGGACGCCCATCTCCCGATTTGTGTCAGAAGATGGGCGCCCTTCTCTTTCGAAAATTCACCTGCTAGTGATGAGAATAAATAATATTTGGATGGAGATGCAACCAAAACCTTCACGAAGACTGCGTATAATCCATTAATGGCTGCCAAGGAAGTTGACTACCTTTTACTGCTACATTCTTATTGAATTCTGCAAGTGAGCTAGGCAAGATTATATTCATTTCTATAAGTGAGCAATTTATTTTATTTCACTCGATTAACCACCTCACCAGAAGCATCACGGTGGTTTACAATAAAGCAACAAAAAAACAAATTACTTAAACTGATAGTAAACATGAAATAAAATTACACTTTAAAATCAATCACTCTGTTCATAATATTATATAAAAAAAACCCCAATATTTAAGTGGTTTTCAAAACTGGGAGTAACTACAGTGGCGCACCGCTGGTACGCTTTATACGCAGTAATATCCGACCTACCAAAATTATAAAATTAATGTGCGGTAGTCAAAAATACACAGTAGGCTGTACCGGAAATGACCTGGCGGTGTAGCTTCAACAAGCTTCCTTTCTGGGCCAAGTGTGACAGAGGCGAGACGTATTTCTGTCCTACTTTTTGCTTTATACAGAATATTTTACGTTCAGTATGGATTTAAAAGAAGCGCAAGCGCTGCTACTCTGTCGCTGATTGGACGATTTGAAAACCCAACGCTGCTTCAGCCATCTAAACAAATCAAAATTGCCTGTAATTTATAAAAGCAGCAAAAATGCCTTCTTCAATGAATGGTTTCACCAGTCATTTGTTCCATCTGTTCAAAAGCATTTGCATTCAAAGAAGCTTAGGCAAAAGGCACTCATGTTTTTTGATAACTGCCCTGCACCCCCCCCCCCCTCCCCTCCCCAAGCAGATTCTCTGATCTCAAGGGATGGGAAAATCCAAGTTCTCTACCTTCCCTTGAACACCACATCTAAAATCCAACCACTAGACCGGGGCATAATCAAGAGCTTCAAACACAAGGTCATTTCAGCCCTTGTTTCATCAGAAAATCCTAACGTTCCAGACTTTCTGGAAAAGGTGAATCTGAAAGAAATTATTTACATGGTTAAGAAGTCATGGGATGATGTAAAACAAGCATCCATTGAAAACTGTCAGATAAGAGGCCTTGATGGTGACTTTGCCGAAAGCAGTTCAAAGACGCGTTGAAAAATGACTTGAGGTAGTGTAGGCGCAGGTTTTGGTCGCGCGTCGATCCATTTTTCAGCGTGCCTGTAAAAAAGGCCAAAAATGGACGTGTGGTAAAATCAAAATTGGCATGTGTCCATTTCGGGAACTAACATTGGCCTATGTCTGTTAACCGGGAACTCATGCTCACAGTGTTGCATAGTTGCCTTAAGCTGGGCCTGTTTTGTCCCCACAGATATTCCGCTTTTACTAACTAGTAGGACAAAGTGGTTTACAAATTACAAATTAAAATGATTTAAAGCATGAAAAGAAATGCCAAATTAAAATAGGAAAGTGACATTCTACTACTTCTTATCATTTCTATAGCGCTACTAGACGTACGCAGCACTGTACACTTGAACATGAAGAGACAGTCCCTGCTTGACAGAGCTTACAATCTAATTAGGACAGACAAACAGGACAAATAAGAGATAAGGTAGGGATGATAAAATAAGGGTACTGAACAAGCGAGTAAGGGTTAGGAGTTAAAAGCAGCATCAAAAAGGTGGGCTTTTAGTTTAGATTTGAAGGCAGCCACAGATGGAGCTTGACGTACCGGCTCAGGAAGTCTATTCCAGGCATATGGTGCAGCAAGATAAAAGGAACGGAGTCTGGAGATTAAAATAGGGTTAAGGGTAAGGGAAGGATGGGATGGGGTTTCATAGAAGAGCAGCTGGAGGACAGAAGGCTCTAAAGCATGTGGCCAACAGATACTTAAAAAAAATGAGTCTTCATTAACACTTTAAATTTTGAACAAGAATGTTCAGAATGAAGACCAGGGGGAAGGTCATTCCACAAACAGGGTACAAGATAGATAAAAGCAGAGTGCCTCGTAGATTCCCAACAAGCAAAATGGGGGAAAGGAAGAACCATTCAATGGGAATCGAGGGAACATAGCGTTCTAGTGGGGGTAGAAGGGATTGTGTGATGACAAATAGGGGCAATAAAAAACCCCGCAAAAGCAGAGAACTCAAAGTCCCACGAAAAGTATACAAACAGAAGAAAGAAGTGGGAGACTCCAGAGACGGAAAGGACAATCTTGTACTTAGGGAGATTTATTGATCAAAGACTCAACACAACGCTTTGTTTCTGCCTGAAAGGCCTGCATCAGTGGTCTTCTTAATAAAAGAATTTCTAAATCTTCAGAATTGGTGTATTCAAAATAAATCAGTCTGCGTCGAGTCTTTGATCAATAAATCTCCCTAAGTACAAGATTGTCCTTTCTGTCTCTGGAGTCCATGGTCATTCTTCCACGTCTTTCTTCTGTTTGCTCAAATAGGTAGAGGCACCAAGGTAGTAAACTTTATAAGCTAGCCAGAGAATCTTAAATTAGCATGAACTAGCCTGGAAATCAAGAATAGAGCGAAGTGAATGAATTTTTCGCATGGCATGAAATCCCACCTTTAACAGATTAGAAATTTGTGCATGGAAAGAAAGTGAAAAATCAAAAGTGAGACCAAGATAGCAAAAGGAGGGGAAGCGTAGGGGAAGTAGATGAGGGGGTAGTGACTGGAAAGTAATGTTTGCTAAGGAAGGATGTAAACCACTTGAGGACTTTTCCTCCCAAACCAATTTCTGACAAATGAGATAGAAGAAGAGAATGATCAACAAAGTCGAAGGCAGATGAAAGATTTAAGGAGACAAGGAATGCAATCTGATTAGAATCGAGATCAGAATGACCACAAAGCAGATAGGTTATAACTGCTTCTGTACTAGGTTTCGGTCTGAAACCAGCCTGAAAGGGATGTAGGACAAAAGTATCTTCTATATGGGAGGAAAGCAGAGAGAATACAATTTTTATGTCAATTTCGATCGTAAACAGAAGTTAGATAGTGGGCAATAGCTAGCGTGGAAGGGCATAATCAAATGGGGGTGCCCATCTATAAGGGCGACCATCTGTAATGACGGCCCCGTAAAGCAGCGTACCTAACTGTATTATGGGCGAAACAAGATGGGCGGCCACCTTTCGTTTCGATAATACAGTCGGGGCTGGCCAAATCTCAACATTTGGGCCGCCCTTAGAGATGGCCGACATTGGTTTTCGTCGATAATAGAAACTAATGGCAGCCATCTCAAAACCGGCCAAATCCAAGCCATTTGGTCATGGGAGGATCCAGCATTTGTAGTGTACTGGTCCCCCTAACATGCCAGGACACCACTCGGGCACCCTAGGGGGCACTGCAGTGGACTTCACAAATTGCTCCCAGGAGGATAGCTCCCTTACCTTGGGTGCTGAGCCCCCCAAACCCCCCCCCCCCCCAAACCCACTCCCCGCAACTGTACACCACTGCCACAGCCCTTAAAGGGTAACGGCGGGCACCTAGATGTGGGTACAGTGGGTTTTGGAGGGCTTCCATTTACCACCACAAGTGTAACAGGTAGGGGGGGTGGGCCTAGGTCCGCCTGCCTGAAGTGCACTGCAGTACCCACTAAAAACTGCTCCAGGGACCTGCATACTGCTGTGATGGAGCTGGGTATGACATTTGAGGCTGGCATAGAGGCCGGCAAAAAAATGTTTTTAAATATTTTTTTGGGTGGGAGGGGGTTGGTGACCACTGGGGGAGTAAGGAGAGGTGATCCCCAATTCCCTCTGGTGGTCATCTGGTCAGTTTGGGCACCTTTTCAAGGCTTGGTCGTGAACAAAAAGGGACCAAGTAAAGTCGGCCAAATGCCTGTCAGGGCCGGCCTTCTTTTTTCTGTTATTGGCTGAAGATGGCCATCTCTTAACCATGCCCCTGTCCCGCCCTCGGTACACTGCCGACACGCCCCCTTGAACTTTGGCCGGCCCTGCGACGGAAAGCAGTTGAAGCCAGCCAAAATCAGCTTTTGATTAAACCGATTTGGCCGGCCTTAGGAGAAGGCCGGCCATCTGCCGATTTGTGTCGGAAGATGGCCGCCCTTCTCCTTCAAAAATAAGCAGGATAGTCTAATGGATCTAAAGTGAGTTTCTTGAGAATGGGCGAACAGTGGCCTTCTTCCACAAACTAGGTACTAAGCCCTGAGTAATGCTAGTAAAAGGCAACAGAGTCAGACCATAATGTGGAAAAGCCCTTGGTAATTGGAAGGATGCTAGCATGTTCAGCATTACCTTTAGGTGGAACACGGTATGCTTAGTACATCAATATGAAAAAGTTGCTGCAGAGAAGAACAGTTTGTTTCTTGTAACAAAAACATGGCAGCCATTAATGGTGTATACACAATCTTCATGAAGGTTTTGGCTGCATCTGCATCCATCTCCTGTTATGTTTTTACATTTTGTATTGCTGTGTTTCCTTTGAAATTCTTTCTGTGCTTTATGAGCAGGCGTTTTGGAATGTGGGGGTTAACTGAAGGAATAAAACTGTTTGGGGGATTATCAGATGTTTTTCTGTATCATATCTTATATTCCGCCAGAGTCGCTATACTCACGTTAGCCCTCTCCTCAAGTCGCTTCACTGGCTCCCTATCCGCTTCCGCATACGGTTCAAACTTCTCCTTTTGACCTACAAGTTCATCCACTCCGCAGCTCCTCAGTACCTTTCCGCTCTCATCTCTCCCTACACTCCTCCCCATGAACTCCGTTTGCTGGGTAAATGTCTCCTGTCGTCCCCCTTCTCCCCCACTGCTAACTCCCGGCTCCGTTCCTTCTATCTCGCTGCTCCCTATGCCTGGAATAGACTCCCTGAGCCAGTACGTCAGGCTCAGTCTCTGGCTGTCTTCAAGTCTAGGCTTAAAGCCCACCTCTTTGCTACTGCTTTCGACTCCTAACCATGACTCTCTTACTCAACACCCTCACTTATCACCCCTACCACTGCAATTTCCCCACCCCTAGCTGTCTGTTCGTCTGTCCAATTTAGATTGTAAGCTCTGTTGAGCAGGGACTGTCTTTTCATGTTAATTTGTACAGCACTGCGTAAGTCTAGTAGCGCTATAGAAATGTTTAATAGTAGTAGTAGTAGACAGTAAAAATTGTATGAACTTAAAAAACCCTGTCCTGTTTCTTATCCAGTTATATCTGTGCAAAGAAAACTTTATAGTCCAGGTAGGTTATTAGCCAGATGGGGAGAAGTTTTGCTGTTTTAACCATATACAGTAGATTTTTGGACTATTGGGAGAGGGGGAGGAAGGCTGATTGAAGCTTGTAGTCCTAGAAATTATTCACTCTGGACATTTCTTATTCTTGCAGTGTCACGTCCTTAAGTTGGTTTTGTAAACACTGAACTTTCCAGCAAAGCACACAATTTCTGTAAGGAAAGGAAAATACACCGAACAGTCAGTATAGAAAGCAAATCCCTCTAGGTCTAGAAATCCAGGGAGTTGAGGACACTCCCTGCAGAGTCAGCGCCCCAGTTGTCTGTTATTATATATTATCAATACTTCTGGAACTGAAGACCAAGTAAACGACGGAGATTGTGTTTCAGGCACTCATGCGGAGGACATTCTGCACAATCTCATCCTTATCTCTGCAGTGTTGAGAATCAGTCATGACTGGCTTGGATTTCTGTCGAGTTGCTTTTCTTTGAGAATTAAAGCCTTCCTGTGAAGTGGTCATCGTGCACTTTAAAAACACCTTATGTGGCCAACTGTACCAGGTGATTTGTAATCAGTACAGTAGAGAGCTTCTACAGGTAGGTGAGATTTTAATTATAAAGGATAATGCTTTCTGTATTTTTATTATCCATGAGTTTTTGTTATCATCCAACCCATTGAATATGTTTGCGGGGGATGGAGTGGAGTGGGTTATGCCAGAGGTCAGGGAAGGGTTTATCTGGTTGTAGGGGAGGCAGGATAGGGTACAAGCTGTAGCTCTGAGACAGCAGGTGCTGAAGGATCAGAAAGAGACTGGGCTAGATCTACACAAGCCAAGTAGGGAGCGTGGAGAGGGATTTATTATTTTATTATTATTATTTATTGCATTTGTATCCCACATTTTCCCACCTATTTGCAGGCTCAATGTGGCTTACATAGTTTTGTTAGCATTGTCAATCCAGGATATCGGATATAGTTAGTATGGTGTAGAAATTAAGTAAGGGAAGAGAGAAGAAGGAAGGGAGTGATTAGGGTAGATGTAGAAGGTGGACTTTCATAACTGAGTGGGTTGTTGAGGTGGATTAGTGAGGTTATTGGTTCTCATTGTAGGCTTTGTTGAAGAAATATGTCTTTAGAGATTTGCGAAAGATAGTTATTTCGTCGATTGTTTTCAGGTCTGTAGGAAGTGCATTCCATAACTTCGTGTTCATGTAAGAGAAGGTGGTGGCATGCATCAGCTTGTGTTTTAGTCCTTTACAGCTGGGGAAGTGCAGGTTGAGAAATTTGCGGGATTTCTGTAGCTAGTTTAGAAAGAGAGAGCAGCTAAGTTCCCATAGTTTTTTTTCTTTTTAAATATTCATCTTTATTGGATGTCACCACAAATACAAGTATGAACAAAATGTATAGTTGGAGAGAGTAAGTGATGCAAATCTGATCTCCATGCTTCCCAAGGAAATACAACATAATCCAGTTAAACAAAAGTAACTCGTGAACATCCATTACCGTTTTCATCTACAACCCCTCATAACCCCCAACCCCCCCTCCTCCCCTATCCTCCAAAACAGAAAAAAATAGTAATATAAAACAACAGAGTGCTAATACATCAAATCCATAATAATAAAATAAAGAGAGAAACAGAGTATGAAACATAACAGTACATAGCTACACAAGAATGCAGGAAAATAAATCATTCAAATAAATATTTGAGCAAATAAATGCCTAAGAAGTAGTTAAGTGAATGTGTCATGGCAGGATATACTGTACTCATTGACAAGAAAAATATCCAATATCTATACAATCAAAGATTTAAGACTAAAACCAATATTCTACATTAGACATTGAGAAGGAGACTTCGTTCCCTGTGGGTAAGTAAGATTTATTATTTATAACATTTTTATCCCACATTTTCCCACCTATTTGCATGCTCAATGTGGCTTACATAGTTCCGTAATGGTGATTACCAGTTCCGGAAAAGATAAATACATAATTAAGGTAGAGGAGACAGAATTGATTAGGTATTCAGGTAAGGAAAGTTCATCTTATAATGAGAAATGAAAGGTATTAGATTAAACTTCATTGGTGATAAATTAGCTTGAACAATCAGGAATATTAAACTTCAAACCATGATAAAAAATAGTATGAACAATTAGGAAATAAAGAATTACGTTTTGTGTAGGTCCAGTGTACATCTTTTTCACTGGTGATTAGGATGAGATATTGTGGTACGCTTTCTTGAATAAATTGCTTTTCAATAATTTACGGAAATTAATTGTGCCGCGGGTTGTGTTTATGGATTTTGGTAATTCATTCCAGATTTGCGGGCCTATATAGGAGAAACTGGATGCATATGTTAATTAATATTTTAGTCCTTTACAGTTGGGATAGTGGAGATTCAGGAACGTACGTGATGAGATTCCCAAACCGATTGAAAAGAGTTCCGTTTAGCTTCATTGCCATTACCCACAGACCTGAACTCCAAAAGAGCCAGCTCAAACATGGAAGTGTGCCACAAAGACAGTTGCGGGGTTCTTTGTAACCGCCACTGACTTTCTTTGCCAAAAGTAATGCCTTTGCCATAAAAAGACGCTGGGCATCCGTTGCTGGCTGTGAACATGTAGAGTCCTGGAATAAGAAACCAGCTGGATGCAGCGGAATCTTCCTCCCTAGACTTCAGGAGAAAAAGCTCTCCACCTGCCTCCAGAAAACCTGAGTGTTTTTCACAGGACCAGAACATTAACACAAGTTAAGAAACCAGTGCTGGGTTCAGGAGGTTCTACTGCAGCAGGTTAACACTGGTGGCACAGCAGTGAGAGAAGTAGAGAGGGTGTTTCTGCAACGGTGGTGGAGCTCATTCGGGTATCTACTGTACTAAATGTAGACAGTATATGAGAAATTAAATTTAGCAAAAAAAATTTAAGTGAAGGAGTCCTGACTAACAGATAGCAGCAAAGTCAGAGCATCCATAAAAAGTTAATTATCAGGACTCAGTGAGACCAACATTCTCCAGTGTTTACCCACAAGCTCTTGGTGATTTGGGGAAACAGATGTGGTGCTGCGCTTCGAAGCCGGGAGCAGAGGGGTGAGCGGTGGTAACCTTTCAACTGCGTTTAGTCTTGGATTTTTACCTATGAAAAGAAGTTGATGGCAGTGAAAATCCCACAGCTGCTTCCTTCTGGACACTGTCCAGCTCATTTTCGAAAGAGATCCCCGGCCATCTTCCGACACAAATCGGGAGATGGCCGGCGATCTCCTGAAACCGGCCAAACTGGTATAATCGAAAGCCGATTTTGGCCGGGTTCAACTGCTTTCCATCGCGGAGCCGGCGAAACTTCAAGGGGGCGTGTCAGTAGGGTAGTGAAGGCGGGATGGGGTTGTGCTCACGAGATGGCCGGCTTCGCCCGATAATGGAAAAAAAAAGCCAGGCTTGACGAGCATTTCGCCGGCTTTACTTGGTCCCTTTTTTTTTCACAACCAAGCTTCAAAAAGGAGCCCCAACTGACCAAATGACCACCGGAAGGAATAAGGGATGACCTCCCCTTTCTCCCCCAGTGGTCACCAACCCCCTCCCACCCCCCACCCCCCAAAAAAACAAAAAAAAACCTTTTTTGCCAGCCTCTATGCCAGCCTGAAATGTCATACCCAGCTCCCTGACAGCAGAATGCAGGTCCCTGGAGCAGTTTTTAGTGCATGCTGTACTGTGCACTTCAGGCAGGTGGACCCAGGCCCATTCCTCCCTACCTGTTACACTTGTGGTGGTAAATGGGAGCCCTCCAACCCCCCCCAAAATCCACTGTACCCACTTGTAGGTGCCCCCCTTCACCTAAGGGCTATGGTAGTGGTGTACAGTTGTGGATAGTGGGTTTTGGGGGGGATTTGGGGGGCTCAGCACACAAGGTAAGGGAGCTATGTACCTGGGAGCTTTTTTCTAAAATTTTTAGAAGTGCCCCCTAGGGCGCCCGGTTGGTGTCCTGGCATATGAGGGAGGGCCAGTGCACTACAAATGCTGGCTCCTCCCATGACCAAATGCCTTGGATTTGGCCGGGTTTGAGATCGCCGGCATTAGTTTCCATTATCGCTGAAAATCGATGCCGGCCATCTCTGACATTTGGCCGGGCCCAACCGTATTAGCGAAGAAAAAGATGGCTCCGCCCATTTATGGAGCTGGCCCCGGAGATGGCCGCCCATAGAGATGGTCGGCGCCGTTCGATTATTCCCTGTAGCAAGTGATTAAGATACCCGCTTTCTCTCCTTCAGATCTTTCCTGTGTTAGTTTATATAGTAAGGACTGGGTTTCAGCTGATAGCTGATAGCATGTCCACTGCAGAACAGACAAAAATAATCCAAGAGAAGGTTTATTAATGGTTAATATACCAAAAATGCCCGACACGGGCCGTGTGTCGCCTGGACATTTGTTGTGTCAGCAGTAAATAGTACTGAAACTGGACACATCCCAACGTGGTGTACATACAGGGTATCACCACCACAATCTACCAGCACAAATCACACGAGGGCAGCATCAGTCAGACAGTGTATTAGTGAAAAGCATGCGGTATACAGGTGTGTGTGTAACCCGTGGAGGGGCATAATCGAGCGGGGACAACCATCTCTAAGGGCGCCCATCTCTAAGGACATCCTGGCGAAGGGGAGGGGAAACCCGTATTATCAAAACAAGATGGGCGGCCATCTTTCATTTCGATAATACGGTCGGGGATGCCCAAATCTCAGCATTTAGGTCGACCTTAGAGATGTTCGACCTTAGAGATGGTCGTCCCCGGTTTTCGGCGATAATGGAAACTGAGGACGCCCATCTCAGAAATGACCAAATCCAAGCCATTTGGTCATGGGAGGAGCCAGCATTCGTAGTGCACTGGTCCCCCTCACATGCCAGGACACCAACCGGCCACCCTAGGGGGCACTGCAGTGGACTTCACAAATTGCTCCCAGGTGCATAGCTCCCTTACCTTGGGTGCTGAGCCCCCCCAAAAAACCCACTCTCCACAACTGTACACCACTGCCATAGCCCTAAGGGGTGAAGGGGTGCACCTACATGTGGGTACAGTGGATTTCAGGTGGGTTTTGAAGGGCTCACATTTATCAGCACAAGTGTAACAGGTAGGGGGGGATGGGCCTGGGTCCACCTGCCTGAAGTGCACTGCAGTACCCACTAAAACTGCTCCAGGGACCTGCATACTGCTGTCAGGGAGCTGGGTATGACATTTGAGGCTGGCAAAAAATATTTAAAATTTTTTAGGGTGGGAGGGGGTTGGTGACCACTGGTGGAGTAAGGGGAGGTCATCCCCGATTCCCTCCGGTGGTCATCTGGTCAGTTTGGGCACCTTTTTGAGGCTTGGTCGTGAAAAAAATGGACCAAGTAAAGTCAACCAAATGCTCGTCAGGGACGCCCTTCTATTTTCCATTATCGGCCAAGGACGCCTATCTGTTAAGCATGCCCCAGTCCCGCCTTCGCTAAGCCTCCAACACGCCCCTGTGAACTTTGGTCGTCCCCGCGACAGACTGCAGTTGAGGACGCCCAAAATCGGCTTTCTATTATGCCGATTTGGCCAACCCTGAGAGAAGGACGCCCATCTCCCGATTTGTGTCTGAAGATGGGCATCCTTCTCTTTCGAAAATGCCCCTGATAGTCCACTGGGGTGGTGGTTTACTTGACAATAGCAGAGGGTACACAAAAGAATTTGTAAAAATCAAGTGAAGGGGATGGTTCTGGCCCCCTTACGGGTCTTTATCTGCCGTCATTTACCCCCGGATTCTATAAATGGTGCCCAAATTGTGCATGCAACTTGAGTAATCAGCCATTAACCATCTCACTAGTTGGCGCTAGCAACCAATTATTGCAGTTCATTGACTCCAATTAGGATTTGCGTATGCATCTTGCTTGGCGCTATTCTATCAAGATCTTTGCATAAATCCTCCTAGCGCATAACTCAAAAGGGGGTGTGGTCATGGGAGGAGCATGGGTGGGTCAGGAGTGTTTGCTGAAGATCACGTGGTATTACAGAATAACGGGGATCGGTGCCTACCTGGTTTCAATGGGTGTAAATCCTCGCAGCCAAAGTTGGGTGCAGATCCTGATGCTACGCACTGTTCTAGCAAAGGAATCCATCCCAGAATGCCCTTAATAGAATACCGTGAATTTTAAGCACCATTAACTGAATCTAGTCCTTACTGTGTTACTGTGGTGGGCAAGAGAGACAGATGTCCCCCAAGGCTGTGACTTCCTGAATAAGCTGCTCCACGAATTAAAGAGCTGCAGTCCACTCAAAAGCAGTGGCGTACCTAGCTTGTTCGCCACGTGGGGCAGATCGCCACTTCACCGCCCCCCCCCCCCAAGGTATGCCACACCCCACCACCTTACCTCCTAGCAAGGGGATGCGCGAAGCAGGCACACAGCTGTCGACTTTGGCAGTCTGCTGCCCCGGAACAGGAAGTAACATCAGAGCCATGCGCCTTCTCCGCGCACATCCTTGCTGCCTGGAATACAAGCAGGAATACAAAGGGCTTCTTTTACAAAGCCGCACTGTGGATTCTCGGTGCGGCAAATGAGAGGAAGCCTGTTCAATTCCTTTGGGCTTCCTCTCATTTGCCAGGCGGGATTTGCTAGCACGGCTTTGCAGGACCGCCAAAAGGGGGGCGGGGGGGGGGACAAAATTCCCCGGGCCTGAGCCTCCAAGTGGGGCCCGGTGCTGCAGCCCCCTCCACCCGCCTCCTCGAGGGCGGGACACAGGGAGGGAAGGCATGAAGTGAGGTGATCTGCAGACTGCCGCTGCTGAGCTTCTTTCACACGCAGCAAGGTCGAGGTGAGGCGCTATGATTTTAATTCAGGGGGGCCCGGCCCAGTGGTGGACGGAGGGGGGGGGCAGTGGCAACGACAACCTGGGGGGGCAGCGGGGGGCCCGGGGCGGCCTTGCCCCGGGCCCAGCCCAGTCTCTCGGCGACCCTGCAGCTTTGTAAAAGAAGCCCGAAGGTAGCAAAAATCACACTGGTACAGGCCACACAGAAATAACTCTATTTTGAAGTCAGTAGTTCCTCAGGCACTCACTCTGTGGCCTGCTTTCCTGGTCTCCAGTTCCTCTCTTCTCAGGGCCCCCGAGTGGACACCCACTCCTTTTTTTTCTCTGGAAAACACATCTAAATCAATGTGGCTTACATAGTACCGGAGAGGCATTCGCAGACTCCGGTGTGAACAAATACAAAGTAATGTGTGATAAGATAGAGTTCATGTGGCACAGCCACATTAGAGAATCGTGTATGTCGTGTACGTCCAAAAGTAAAAAACATGCATGTGGTAAAGGGACATGTTTGAGGTGGGACTAGGACAGAGTGAAAAACCAAACCTGCATTTCCCAGTTCACAAGGGGAGTGCATGTTTATGACTAAAAAGTTCACCATTCCAGATTTATTCCTGCTCCTCAAGACGTTAGGCTTGTTTTGTGTAGTACTCAACTGGGGGGATTAGGGAGGTCACCCCCTTAATCCTATAGTGTCACATATTCCCCTAAAAAGCAATAGAGGCCAAGGATATTGAGATCTATGATAGTATCAGAGAACACGAGCATGAATGCTTCTAAAATGGCTAGCATGCACATGTATGTGCTGGGACATAAACATGTATGTTCTGAAATCCCAGCACATACATGTTTATGTTGCCATGTTATGCCCATTGATATGCTAGACGTTTATTAAACTAAAATAGCTGCTTCTCCCATACATCATCAGTGCCTAAACGTCCATTCTTAGAATACGCTCTACATCAACAGGTCCTGCTCTAAAATCCTAGCAGAGCTTGATGTGTCTCGATCTGAACATCTTAGTTCTGATTTGTACATTCTTTCTAAAATGCCACGTCACGTTAATGGAAGATGCTGAGCTGAGAAGCACGGTGTGAATGGAAGTTTCTCTGTTGGACATGTTGAGGAACTAGAAGCTTTAGTACTGTAATATGTTGTGTCAATGAAATCTGCATGACTGAAATATATTATGCGTATTGTCCATTGGTCAAAGTACTCTTGGGTTTACTAACGCTATTATTTTCATTGAAGGACATGGATCCAGACTGAAGACATCAAACACACAACATGGCCATGCTCAACAGCACCACCCACTTCCACCCTTCTACGTTCATCTTGATTGGCATCCCTGGGTTGGAAGCTGCACACATCTGGATCTCCATCCCTTTCTGTGCTCTGTATATCACTGCGGTTATAGGAAATTGCACCATTCTATTTATTATCAAAACTGAACCCACCCTTCATGCGCCCATGTATTTCTTTCTCTGCATGCTAGCAGCGATTGACCTAGTACTGACCACCTCCACCATGCCTAAATTACTCAGTATCTTCTGGCTGGGATCTAGAGAGATAGATTTTAGTGCCTGCCTAGTCCAGATGTTCTTCATTCATTCCTTTTCCACCGTAGAGTCAGGAATTTTCCTGGCCATGGCCTTTGATCGCTACATTGCCATATGTGAGCCTCTGAGACATATGACCATCTTAACCAAGTCTGTTGTTGCCAAGATTGGAATGGTGGCTTTGGTAAGAGGTGTGGTTTATATTCTCCCTCTACCCCTCCTTGTCGGAAGGTTCTCACATTATAGTAGTAATGTCATTTTTCATTCCTACTGTGAACACATGGCTGTGGTGAGGCTTGTGTATGGAGATATCGCCATCAATAACCTCTACGGATTAACCATTGGCTTTTTGGTTTTGGTAATGGATTCACTGTTCATAATTTTATCATATGTCATGATTCTCAGAGCTGTTTTGGGTCTTGCATCCCTGGAAGCCCGTCTCAAATCTTTCAGCACCTGCAGCTCCCACATCTGTGTCATCTTTGCATTCTACACTCCAATAGTAGCCTCATCGTTAACTCACAGGTTTGGCCATGAGGTGGCACCTCATGCCCATATCCTGCTGGCCAACTTTTATCTTATTGTCCCACCCATGTTAAATCCTCTCATATATGGAGTGAGAACCAAGCAGATTCGTAACAAAGTATTAAGAATGTTTCACTGAGACAGGTTCATTTACTATGCTGCTGGGTTTTCCTTGAATCTCAGACCAAATTAACATTAAATTTGCAGATTTCTGTGGCAGCCTGTGAGCACACCAAACGTGGCTACACAACTGAGTCTCACTACCACTTGCAAACTTCCCACTGGAGAGAGTTTCACGGGTGACTATCCAGCTTATTTTTGAAAGAGAAGGGCGCCCATCTTCCAATACAAATTGGAGAAGGGCGGCCTTTTGTCAGGGCCAGCCAAATCGGCATAATCGAAAGCCAATTTTGGCTGGCCTCAACTGCTTTCCGTCGGAGAGATGGCCAAAGTTCAAGGGCTTAGTTAAGAGATGGCCGTCCTCAGCCGATAATGGAAAAAAGAAGGGCGTCCATGACGAGCATTTGGCCGACTTTACTTGGCCCCTTTTTGTTCACAACCAAGCCTTGAAAAGGTGCCCAAACTGACCAGATGACCACTGGAGGGAATCGGGGATGACCTCCCCTTACTCCCCCAGTGGTCACCAACCCCCTCCCACCCAAAAACACAAATTAAAAAAACATTTTTTTGCCAGCCTCTATGCCAGCCTCAAATGCCATACCCAGATCCATCACAGCACTATGCAGGTCCCTGGAGCAGTTTTTAGTGGGTACTGCAGTGCACTTCAGGCAGGCGGACCCAGGCCCATCCCCTCCCTACCTGTTACACTTGTGGTGGTAAATGTGAGCCCTCCAAAACCCACTTGAAACCCACTGTACCCACATCTAGGAGCCCCCCGTTACCTTTTAAGGGCTATGGTAGTGTTGTACAGTTGTGGGTAGTGGGTTTTGGGGGGCTCAGCACACAAAGTAAGGGAGCAATGCACCTAGGAGCAATTTCTGAAGTCCACTGCAATGCCCCCTAGGGTGCCCAGTTGGTGTCCTGGCATGTGAGGGGGACCAGTGCACTACAAATGCTGGCTCCTCCCACGACCAAATGTCTTGGATTTGGCCGGTTTTTAGATGGGTGTCCTTAGTTTCCATTATCGGTGAAAACTAATGTCGGCCATCTCTAAGGTCGACCCAAATGTTGAGATTTGGCCGTCCCTGACCGTATTATCGAAACGAAAGATGGCCGCCCATCTTGTTTCGATAATACGGTCGAGGACGCCCCTTTACGGGGCCGTCCTTAAAGATGGGCGCCCCCGTTCAATTATGCCCCTCTATGTGAATCTCCTGGCAATCCACAGATAGTTGTGGGCCATTCACATGTGGCTGAAGAGGGTCCTCCAGGCAATTCAGACATCCATGAGGATCTGTGGGCAATCATGTATAAGTAATGGACTTGTTTTCACCAGCCCATACTTTCTATTGAAATTTAGTTTTTATAAGGTTTTGTCTTTTAACTGATGATGATTGCTAAATTCAGAGGATGGGCAGGACTCCCATTTATCTGCTTCATTCATTTCTACGGCACTGAGGCACTCACACTCAGTTCTTTGGCTCACATAAGCAATCACTCCTAACTCTTAGGCTTGTATTTAAGTTGTTATAGTAGTCTTCTGTACAGGAAAGTAGGTACCTATGTTCCTTTCCAGAATAGCTCCTACCATATGCCCTCCAGGTGCCTAATTATAGGTGCCCAGTCATTGAATTGCCCTTTCTATGTAAAAATGTACTGAAAAAAATATATATATCCCTGTATGGAACAATAGCATGGAATTCAGACATGGGTTTAATAAAAGTTTGGACAATAGTCTCCTTATGAGATAAAAATGGGGAAAGCCAGTCACTGGGATTGGTAGCGTGGAATCTTGCTACTCATTGGGATTCGACATGGAATCTTGCTACTCTTTGGGATTCCAGAATCTTGCTACTTTTTGGAATTCAACATGGAATCTTGCTACTCTTTGGGACTCCGGAATCTTGCTACTCATTGGGATTTGACATGGAATCTTACTATTCTTTGGGATTCCAGAATCTTGCTACTTTTTGGAATTCAACATGGAATCTTGCTACTCTTTGGGACTCCGGAATCTTGCTACTCATTGGGATTTGACATGGAATCTTGCTACTCTTTGGGACTCCGGAATCTTGCTACTCATTGGGATTTGACATGGAATCTTACTATTCTTTGGGATTCCAGAATCTTGCTACTTTTTGGAATTCAACATGGAATCTTGCTACTCTTTGGGACTCCAGAATCTTGCTACTCATTGAGATTCAACATGAAATCTTACTATTCTTTGGTATTCCGGAATCTTGCTAATATTTGGAATTCTGCCAGGTACTTTTGACCTGGATTGGCCACTCTTGGAAGCATGAAACTGGATTAGATGGACCATCGGTTTGACCCAGTATGGCTATTCTTATCTTCTTATGTACAACAATAATTGGGATTTCATATTAAAGAGCTTCTTAGTAGCAAAGCTAATACTTACAAGTGAGATCCTAAATTTTCTAGGACTCTGAAGACACAATGTTTGACCGCTCACTATAGTAAAACTTATAGGGTTGATGATATTTAAAATGATTTTTGTAAATGTATTTGTGAATTACTATTATGTTTATATACCGAAGACAGGGTGAGGTGCAAGTTGAGTCGAGTCTTCTTCTTACCTTTAATACGGAGCAGGAGAAGGTAAAGCTTTTGAAGCTATATTTCAGGAAGAGATATGTTGTGTTTTGTGGTCATTTCTTTCTTATTTTTCCAGAGCTACTCAATTAATGAGGAAGCAATTTCTTCAATTTAAGAATCGTGTTATAGATCTGGGAGCATCTTTTCTGCTCCGATCTCCCTGTAGATGTCTTATTACCTTTCATTTTCTGATTCTGCTCAACTTGAGTCTTTTCTGTTGCTGAGTGAAAAGGAAAAGGTGGACGTTTAAGCCTAAATTATGTGGTTCTGATTGTTCTGGATATAATATCTGGTCGATTTCCTTTTGCTTCTCGTTCATGTGGACTATTTTGTTTTTGATTATTCTATGTAAGTAGAAACAAATGTAAATATAAAATATTATTTGAAGAGGTCATGAAATGAGATTGAAGGGGGGCAGACTCAAGAAAAATATCAGGAAGTATTTTTTTCACGGAGAGAGTGGTAGATACTTGGAATGCCCTCCGCGGGAGGTGGTGGAGATGAAAACAGTAACGGAATTCAAAAATGCATGGGATAAACATAAAGGAATCCTGTTCAGAAGGAATGGATCCTCAGAAGCTTAGCAGAGATTGGGTGGCAGAGCTGGTGGTGGGAGGTGGGGCTAGTGGTTGGGAGGCGGGGCTTATGTTGGGCAGACTTCTACGGTCTGTGCCCTGAAAATGGCAGATACAAGTCAAGGTCAGGTATACACAAAAAGTAGCACATATGAGTTTATCTTGTTGGGCAGACTGGATGGACCGTACAGGTCTTTCTCTGCCGTCATCTACTATGTTACTATTTAAAAATGATGTAACTGAGCAGGAATAAATCTAGCACTGGATAGTACCACTGAATATCTGCTCTGATGGCAGTGGCACCGCTCAGTTAGTGCCAGGATGATCCGGAGTGGAGGTTATCCAGGTACCACAGCTATTCAATGTCGGTGGCCAGATAGCCAAGCAGGCAATTTATTTATTTACATCAATTTATACTCACACATTACACTCCTGAGTGGTTTACAATAATTTACACATAGGGGGAGATTCTATACTTGGCGCCTAAAAAATCGGTACTGACTAAGCATATTCTATAATCGGTGCCTAGATTTAGGCGCCGATTATAGAATACATTTAGTTGGTATCTCGGAACCTAACATAGTAACATAGTAGATGATGGCAGAGAAAGACCTGTACGGTCCATCCAGTCAACCCAACAAGATAAACTCATAAGTGCTGCTTTATGTGTATACCTGACTTTGATTTGTATCTGCCATTTTCTGCCATTTTCAGGGCACAGACCGTAGAAGTCTGCCCAACATAAGCCCCGCCTCCCTACCACTAGCCTAAATCTAAGAAAAAATAAAAATGTACCTAAATCTACACGCATCCATTTACACCAATGGAAACGTGGTGTAAATCCCAGCATGTAAATTTACGTGCACTGGGCCATATTCTATAATTACATGCGTAAATTTCAGCGCAACCGCAAAATACCCATAATCATGCCCCTTTTTGCCGGCACATTTTGTTGCAGAATATGCTTAGTGAGTTGTGCACCTAAATTTTAATTAGTGCCTGTGCTGTTATCAGTGCTTATTAGCTTGTTAAGCCAATTAAATTGCGTGCGTTGTCATAGAATCTCCACCAATTTCAGCACAGATCTATATAGAACCCGGGGGATAATGTCCGACAGGTCAAAAATACATAGGAGGCCTTTTACTAAGCTGCGTAGGCTCCTATGCACACCCAATGTGCACCAATTCGGAGCTACTGCCCGGCCTGTGCAGTCATTTCATTTTTTTACGTGTGTCCACTACGTGCTCCAGAAAAAATATTTAATTTTCTGGCGCATGGCAAAAAATTGAGCGGTAACTCTGACTTGATGCACGTAGGAAATTACCGCACGGTTAATGCAAGAGACCTTACAGCTAAGTCAGACCCAAAATGGACACGCGGCAATTTTTATTTTGCCGCACGTCCATTTTCGGCAAAAATTTTTAAAAGGCATTTGTTGCAGGCGCGCTGAAAAATGGATCTGTGCACGCCCAAAACCCATGCCTACATTACCGCAGGCCATTTTTCAGTGCACCTTACTAAACGGGCTCCTAAGAATCTGATGCTCAAAAGTAAACATGAGTGCAAGAGGCCATTGGTGCCTTCATTTACCTGCGCAGAATGTTCAGAGTCCCAGAACACGGGAACAAATGAGTGCGCAGATAAGCAGCACAAGTGGCATGCTAATCTAGTCAAACTCGTGTAAATGAGATCATTTTGTAATCCACCCCGATACTCAGAAAAGAGTGCCTGAAACAAAACTGCCTTACCGATGCAAAAAATAACGACCGATTGGATCAAGCGACCACACCTTGAGTATTGTGTTTAATTCTGGTCGCCACACCTCAAAAAAGACATAGTGGAATTAGAAAAGGTGCAGAGAAGGGCGACAAAGAGCCACACGAAAAACGCAACCAAGAAGATGTTCCACTCAATGTGGAAATTAAAAAGAGTAAGACCTTTCTTCCCAAGGACCGTCTTCCGTAACCTGGTACAATCAATGGTACTCAGCCATCTAGATTACTGCAATGCACTCTACGCTGGCTGCAAAGAGCAAATAATCAAGAAACTTCAGACAACCCAGAACACTGCAGCTAGACTCATATTCGGCAAAACAAAATATGAGAGTGCTAAACCCCTACTTGAAAAGCTACACTGGCTCCCACTCAAAGAACGGATCACGTTCAAGGTATGTACCCTAGTTCACAAAATCATCCACGGAGACGCCCCAGCCTACATGTCAGACCTGATAGACCTACCACCCAGGAATGCTAAAACAATCATCCTGCACATTCCTTAATCTTCACTTCCCCAACTGTAAAGCCCTAAAATACAAACTAACGCACGCGTCAACCTTCTCCTACCTGAGCACACAATTCTGGAACGCACTGCCGCGCAACTTAAAAACGATCTATGAACAAACTAACTTCCGCAAGCTATTGTAGACACATCTCTTCAACAATGCATACCACAAAGATCAACAAATATGAACTCCTAAACGTACATCCAGAATTGCCTTACAACATTTGCTTGTTAAACTACCATCATGTTCTTAGTTAGCACGTTACTCTAGATCTTCTTTCTTTCATCTTTCCACTATTCATGATGTATTGTAAGCCACACTGAGCCTGCAAAGAGGTGGGAAAATGTGGGATACAAATGCAATAAATAAATAAATAAATAAATAAGATACAGGGGGTGGGACGGCTTCCCTATCAGTATAGGCTGAAGAGGCTGGGGCTCTTCAGCCTGGAGAAAAGGCGACTGAGGGGAGATATGATAGAAGTCTATAACATAATGAGAGGAATGGAACGGGTCGATGTGGAGCGTCTGTTTACGCTTTCCAAAAATACTAGGACAAGGGGGCATACGATGAAGCTGCAGTGTAGTAAATTTAAAACGAATCGGAGGAAGCTTTTCTTCACTCAATGCGGTTAAACTCTGGAATTCGCTGCCGGAAAAGGTGATTAAGGCGGTTAACTTAACGGACTTCAAAAAAGGGTTGGACAGCTTCCTGGAGGAAAAAGCCATAGAATATTATTGAATGGACGAGGAAATACAGTATTTCTAGGATGGGCGGGACAAATTGCTTGTTCTTTTGGCCGCTGTCGGTGACAGGGTGCTGGGCTCGATGGACCCTTGGTCTGTCCCAGCATGGCGATGCTTATGTACTTATGTTGGAAGAGAGGATTTCTCATTATTCTCGTGTGTCTCTTGATTCTTTCTGCAAAATGTGTCTCTCGGTGGCCCTGCAGCTCAGGAGTGTAATAATGTGTGGGTATAAATTTATGTAAATATCCCCAAAACCCAAGTGGCTGGGTGTGCTGAGGACTAGGTTGAGAAGCAACTGCTCTACAAGTCTCCGAGACTCCACCTTGATCATTGTGTTCAATTGCCGAAGATATGTTTTATAGGCTATAGACTGTCAACAATGCATTTTTAAAGACAAAGATGTGTTTCTTGATTGAATTTTAATTAAAAACAGACAATCAAACAATCTTTTAAATAGTCGTTCCGACTCATTGTCTGCCTCTTTTATTTTTATTTTATACCCCGTGGGATCTACTGAGTTCTCCACGCACGTGGATTCTCTCTTGAAAACATTGTTACACTTTTCTGTTGTTAGCATAGTTTTTAATTACTTTTCAAAAGATGCTTTAAAGATAATATCACAACCTTTAAAACATTTTACAGCAGTCACCTAAACTGCTCAAAAAATATTTTTCCATTTAACTTGTCAACATAAGTTAAAAAGAATATTTGACTTTCCCCGCGGTGGAAATGACGGGTGAAGGAGGAGCAGAAAGTATCCTCGCGGGAGATCTTGGGGCATTTGAGGCACAACCAGCGTTGGCTCCCTTGTCAGACTTGGATTTACCAAGTAAGTCCTATTTGCCTAACAAACCTCAAACAATAACCTTGGATAATATATGGGAAGCTTTGGTGGGTTTGGAGGCTTAATCAACAATTTAACTCTGAGTCGGAAAAAATGAAAGCTTTAGATAAAAAAAACTGGTAACTATGGGTATTCCAAAAAAATTCAAAATACTCAACAGATTCAAGTTAACCTTACTAAAGAAAACCTTTTCCTGCAAAATAAAATTGAAATTCTGGAAAACTATCAATGTTCTAATACCCTTAGATTAACAAATTTTCCGAAGCAAATTACAATTTCACCTTTGATAACATTTAAAAAATATCTAAGTGAGGTACTGAAAATTCCTGAAGAATCACAGCCTCCTATTTCAAAGGAGGAGACTTGATCTACCTATGGAATCCTTAGATATGAACTTAACCCAAATACTCCAAGATGATAAAGTGGGATTGACAACTGCTACTCCTTAAAGTAATTTTCATTTTACAACGTCATAGAGACTTAAACACAGAGAACAACTTTTCCTGGATTGTAAGATAAGAGTTTACCCAGATGTCTCTAAAACAACACAAAAGACAAGAGTTTCTTAAACTTCGCCCAGAAGCTTTGCAATTGGGCAGTGGCGTAGCGAGGGGGGCTGCCACCCGGGGCGGGGTGGTTCGCCGTTGCACCCCCCCCCCCCCCCGGGTGCAGCACGATGACATACCCCCCCTGGGCACATCGACACCCCCCCCCGACCTAGTGCCCACCCTCTTCCGTCCAACCAGCTCCCTACCTTTAAAAAATATCGGAATCCGAAGCGAGGCGCAGCGCCTCACGCCTGCACTTAAAAGAAATGTGCACCATCTCATTAGGCCTTCCCTCGCTCTGTTTGTCCCGCCTTCCGCTGACGCAACTTCCTATTTCCGCAAGGGCGAGACAGACAGAGCGAGAGAAGGCCTGATGAGACGGTGCACATTTCTTTTACGTGCAGGCGCGAGGTGCTGCGCCTCGCTTCGGATTCGATATTTTTTTAAAGGTAAGGAGCTGGTTGAACAGAGGAGGGTGGGCACTGGGGGGGGGTGTCGATGTGCCGAGGGGTGAGGAGCTGGCAGGGAGCACCCCCCCCCTGAGCTGACACCCGGGGCGAACCGCCCCTCCCGCCCCCCCCCTTTGCTACGCCACTGCAATTGGGCGTTTTATTTTGGTTGAACCTTCCGTGCAAGTGTGTCTTAAAACTAAATTCCGTTAAATATGTTTTTTTTTTAAATCAAAAGAACTAAAAACTCTTTTTTGGAAGCTAAGCTGGTTGAGTCACCTATGCCACATCCAAGGACTATAACAACTTCAACTCCGTAATAAATGTAATTATTCCTGGGAGCCCTTCTCCCAGCCACTTTTTTCTTTTTAAGTTTAGAAGCTATCATTCTATTCTAAGTTTCTAATTTCCTTAAGTATTGTGAAATGCCTCCTGATATTGGACTAAAGATGAGTAATAGATCAATACTTCTTTTTTTTTTTATTCAATCATTTTTATTAATTTGGATATAACAATAAAAAAGGAAATTAAGTACCATTGACTTAATAACAGTTTAACAAGTTAGAACATGTCCACTGACTTATAGAAAAATTATGGACAGTGTTTACATCATCTCTAGAATCCCTGATGCTGTTACATTACAGGTAATTATAACTATAAGAGTAAACATATTATTAAATGTTAGAGGTGAAGAAAAGAAATTATTCTTATATTTGTAATTAGTACCCATTTATAGATGCTTGAATTATAATAATTAATGTTGATTGGATGAGTAATTGAGTATGGGAGACCAGGTTTTATTAAATGCTACAAGGGAACCGCATTTCTCAGCAGCAGCTTTTTCATATTTAGCGTATAGACATATTGTATTCCACCACATATCATAAGATAACTTCGTAAAGTCCTTCCAGTTTTGACATATCAGTTTTAAAGCAACTTGAATCAATATACAAAGTAATTTGGCTATGTGTGGTTGTAGTATCGTGTCTAAACCAAATTCTCCCGTGATTATGATTTTGTATGTTAATGAGATCTTAAAATCTAGAATTTGAGAAATAGTTTCCTCTATGTGAGACCAATACTCATCCAGTATATGGCAATGGTAAATTAAATGGTCTAATGTGCCTACATGGTTGTTACAAGACCAACATCTATCTGAAATTTGAAATTATTATATAAATCTTCAAAATCATCTGCTCTTACCCAATCATCATAGATCAATACTTCTGATTAAAAATGTAATATCTTTGTTTACCTGATAATGTTTTGACTTAAAATCATCTTTTTCTATTTTCAAGATGTACACTTGAATTAAAAATGTAAAATTGATAAATAAAATAATAAAAAAATAAAAAGAATATTTGCTGAAAAGACAAGTTTAGAAAAGGCTGCTGGAATATGACCTGCTCTGTTCTAATTTCTACTTTCTATCCAAAATGAGTCCGACACATTTACAGAAAGACATTTTGATACATGAGAAGCAAGTCAATGGAGGGTCACCAAAATGATACAAGGACTACATTGCAACAGGGTTGGACTGCCAGTGGTTGGGGTTCCCAGGAAGTAAGGGTCATTGGGGCCCTGCCCACCGCCCCCAACGCTGCCCCTTCTCCTGCACCACCGCCACCCTCCCCAGTCCTACTTTGAAGGATCCTGGTGGTCTAGCGGCTTCTTCGGGGGCAGGAAAGAACCCCACTCTTTGCTGCCCACTATTGCTCTTGTGCCCGGCAGCAGCACCGCCATGTTTTTCAAAATGGCTGCCGACACTTACCACGGTAGTCTCGCGGGTCTTGGCAGTATCGCAAGACTTCAGCAGGAAGTCTCAGCAGCCATTTTTAAAACACGGTGGCGCCGGCACCATCATGCAGAGAAGCGACAGTGGGCAGGAAAGAGTGTTGTTCTTTCCTGCCCCTGCAGAGGCCACTAGACCGCCAGGGGCCATTCAAAGTAGGACTGGGAAGAGCAGTGGGCAGAGCTGCTGGGCCTTTGGGCACTGCCCGGTTGCCCAAATGGTCAGTTTGCCCCTGCACTGCAAATTTTACACAGGAAGTTGAAAATGTACTTTCTAGAAGTAAAAAGAGAGAGAAAAACTATTATTTATTTATTTATTTAACACATTTATACCCCACATTTTCCCACTAGTCGCAGGCTCAATGTGGCTTACACAATACCGTAGGGCAGTAAAATACAGTTAAACAATGTAAAGTAAGGTAGTGATCGTATAGGTATCGTATAAAACAACAAAGATAATAAAAGATCAATAAGGTCCAAAAATTTTGCTTTGACAAAAAAAGCAGTAACTTAAGTTGAGTCTGGAGGATAAGCCTTCCGGAATAAGGAGGTCTTCAGTAATTTCATGAAATTTAGATGATTCTGAGTTGATTTTAAGAATTTGGCCAATGCATTCCATAGCTTTGTGCCAATGAAGGAGAAGCCGGAGGCATAGGTAGATTTGTATTTTAGGCCATAGCAATCTGGGTAATGTAAGTTTAGATAGGATCGGGAAGAACTGGAACTGTTCCTAGGTGGTAAATCTATTAAATTTAACATGTAACCTGGAACGTCTTCGTAAACAATCCTATGAACCAAGGTGCAAACCTTAAAGGCAATACGTTCCTTGATGGGGAGCCAGTGTAATTTTTCTCGAAGGGGCCTGGCAGATTCAAATTTTGATTTACCAAAGATAAGTCTTGCTGCTGTGTTCTGGGCTTTCTAAAGTTTCTTAATTACTTGTTCCTTACAACCTGCAAAGATTCCGTTGCAGTAGTCTAGATGGCTTAATACCATTGACTGTACCAAGTTGTACATTTAAATATCTTGCAAGCTTCGAGAGAGCACCAGAAGATGTTTGCTTCCTTACGACAGAAGGTTCAAGAACAAGGGGTCATCGTCACCTGAAACTGAAAGATGGTAAATACAACAGAAACGTGAGAATACTTTTTCACTGAGAGGCTGGTGGACACCTGGAACTCCACTACTACTACTACTTATCATTTCTATAATGCTACTACAGACATTGGCAGAGTTGAAGTGTACATGGGATAGACATATAGGGCTCGATTCTAATACATGGCACCTAAAAAACTGGAGCCAAACCATACCCGCTTAAATGGTCTTCTACAAGCCACACCTAAAGTTTGTGAAATTCATTTTGTATTAGCGCTCACGTTCATGGTGCAGAGAGTCAGCAGTCGTGTGAAAATCACAGAGACACAGAAGTGATTTATTTATTTATTATTACATTTGTACCCTGCACTTTCCCACTCAAAGCAGGTTCAATGCGGCTTACATAGTAATAGGGATTACAAAGTATTGATAGAGAAAATATAAGTAAGTATAGCAGAATAATAAAAGAGATAGGTAGGTAGAGATGGGCAATGGTGAAGGTAGTAGGAGAGGTATGAGCAAGGGGTAGGTGAGCACTGGAGGAGGGGTAGAGGAGGGAAAGGGGGATGGGACACGGCATAAGCAGATGGAGATTAGGTGGGAGATGTAGTCTAGGTCATCGTCGTTGTTTCCTGGATATGTGTTGGGTAGATGGGTACACAGGATTAGTCTGGGTCATTTGGGTAGGCTTGTTTGAACAGATGGGTTTTTAGTGATTTCCGGAAGGGTAGACAGTTACTGATTGATTGGATTGGTCTGGGGAGGGCATTCCAGAGTTGGCTGCCTAAGAAGGAGAAGTTGGATTCATAATAGGTTTTGTACTTGAGTCCTTTGCAATTAGGGTAATGTAGGTTGAGGTAAGTTTGCGAAGTTACAGACATGTTTCTGGAGGGAAGGTCAATCAGATTGAGCATATAGTCCGGAG